>NW_024882117.1:0-405880 GCF_019059575.1 Amphibalanus amphitrite
CATGTTTTATGGTCCATTTAGGCCATAGATTTTGAATTTGATGTCGTCTGTGTCATTCGAGGTCATTTTGAGTCGAATTTAGCTTAGGTCAGGTCACTTTCAGGTCAAAAAGGTCAAATTTTGAAGTTAAAATTTTCAACAAAAAAGGTGTCTATTGGATGCGTTTGAGCTCAGGAACACGATGGTGCCATTTATATTGGTGTACGATGTCAAATACGTACTGAAAAAATTGATTTGAAAAATAATAATTGTGAATTTTTTGCAATAATGCGTATAACTTGGCCATTTTTGAAGATATTTAGCTAAAACTTGCTAGAGTTAGTCATAATCATGCATTCTGTCACATATATTCCGGTTTTTTCGAAAAGTCAAAACTTTTTGAAAAAAATATAAAATATAAATTTTGAATATTATTATATACAATTTTCGAAATTTTCAAAATTTTGAAAATCCGAGATGGCAGTTTGATAGCGCGGTCAATTCTGAGTCCTTTCATGCAAAAAATTGGATCTAGCTTAAAAACTGAGCTCTTGGGAGCGATTGCCGTGTTTCAATGTTTTGCGTCGAAATCGGACGAACATGACGTCACTCTGACGTCATTTCCGGCCGACCTATGGTAGCTACGAAGTTCAAATTTTGACACAAGGTGTCAAATTGATGCAGCCGAAGGTACTAAAAGTTTGGCGTCGATCCGTCAAGCGGTTTGGAAGTTATTGCAGAAAAACGGGAGGGGGGGCTATAAATAGCCCCCCCCAGTGGGGCGCGGGTTAACACGCGCAGTGGAAGGGGGGGCGGATTTCGCCCACCCCTCCTGTTTTTCGCCAATAACTCGCGCCGCAAGCATAACATCAATGTGAAATTTCGGCTACCTGTCCAGAATTGAATTGCGGATCTTCTCGTGCAAGAAGTAAGAAAATCGGTTCACAACTTCTCTGGTAATAGCGGTGTAAAGTCAAACATCCTGCCGCCGCGGCGGCGCGGCGGCGCGGCGGCCGGCGCTAGCCGTTACGCGCCGCCTGAATTGTAGACTGTGCCGGGGCGGGACGGTTCCGTCTTTACATCGCGCTCCTTACCGCTGATTATATCAGATTCGCGTCAAATTCGGTGAGAAGACTGAGAAATGTACAGGCAATCATATGGTCAAAGAATTTTGAAAATCGGCCGGTAACAACTTGAGTTATGAGTGTGTAAACACAAAATTGTGATTGCCGCGTTTCCCGCGTCGGCCGATGCCGCCTCAGCCGGCGATATCTTACCCTTCGCAGGCTTCTAACTGCCATATTTATTGTTGGATTATCTAGAAATTCACCATACATACTCACAAATGTTTGTTCTTTCGTATAGTGAAAGATTAAAAAAAATCGGCCGGTAACTTTTTGAGTTATCGGCGTGTAAACGCAAAAAAGTCGCTAATATGGCAGATTTGACCACATTTGACCTCATTTGACCTTGAAGATATTGACCTAGGGTCATGAAATTCACACACAACAGAGTTCCCCATGGCCCCCACCTACCCTCCAAATTTCGTCTTTCTAGCTCTAGTGGGAGCTGAGATCTTAGGGGGGGGCGACATCCGCCCCCCCCCCCCCTTCCACTGGGCGTAGTACTCGCAACCCTTCCACTGCGCGTGTTAAAACACTTAAATAAATTCATAAAATAAATATATTTGCTGTAAAAGAGATTAGGTGCAGATTTGGTCAAATTAGGTGCACTCGCCGGATAGCCCGTCGTGAAAACGGCTATTAGAGCTCTTCTTAGTCACTAACCGTCCCGACAAGCAGTTCTGGGCCAACAGCAGCTCAGAGGCGCTGCACCGTCGAGACGGTGAAGCACTCACTGGGCACTGGGGATTCTCGTTTGGGGCATGATGGGCTACAGAGGCCTATTTGAGCTTCACCAGGTGCCGCGGGGACAGACCATGTGGCCGCTGATAACTTGTCAGCGAGGTGCTGGAGAACACTAACGCAACTACGATGCAATACATTTCGGGACACAAGCACAACATCTCGCAACAATTTCGTGACACCCTGTATTCGTGACCGTGGAATGTGTCAGATGTGCCCACAACACATGTGAAATGTGTTGTGGGGTCAGTCACAGTGGAACGTTTATGATCAACGCCTGTAGTCAACAAAAACGGTGGAATATATGAAAACCCACTCCCAGGCATTTTGCAAAATGCCTGGCGGGTCAGGCATTTTGTAAAATGCCTAGGCAGTTTGCAAAATGCCTGGTGGGCCAGGCAGTTTGCAAACTGCCTGGGCATTTTGCAAAATGCCTGGCCGGTCAGGCATTTTGCAAATTGCCTAGGTATTTTTCAAAATGCCCGAGTTTTCACTTTGCCTGTAACATATATATATATATATATATATATATATATATATATATATATATATATATATATATATATATATATATATATATATATATATATATATGATAGTTCTTCCCACCTTCTATCCACATACCAAATTTGAGATTGATACCTCTTTTTTGCCAAGTATAGCGAAAACACTGGTCAAAATTGATGACGTCAAATTTTCAAACTCTTTTTTTTTTAGCAATTCTAGACCATGTAGCGCAAAAAAAGACCGCCATTAGACTGCCCGTGACGAGCTGCATCGAATCGATACCCATTTTATGCAAAATTATCAACTTTGAAATTTGACCTAATTTGACCTTACTTTGACCTGACCTTCAACAGAACATAACCTTAACTGGCCCCAAAGGTTGTCTGACCCACATGATCTCATTTGTCATGTAAAATGGACCATAAAACATATATCACACGACACTCTCGTATTGTGACCCTCATTGACCTGGCCTCTGTGATCTGTCACCTGACCTGGTATCAATGACCTTAATAAGCAAAATATGTGTTTTACTGACAATGCCCCCATCTATGATTTGCAAATAACATGCCTTTTACTCAATTTTACAACATATTTCTTGAAATGCCTGTAAACGGTGAAAATTCTACCTTTGACCTGACCTGTGACGTCATCGGTTGGACCGAGGTCAATGAAGCTGGGTCACAAGGTAGTTCCGTGGTAGGGCTATCCAATGCCGTTTGAATTTTGAAACTCGGCCAGTAACTTCCCGAGATCTTAGGGGGGGGGGGGGGCGAAACGCCCCCTACGGGTGGTAGCGTCCGCCGATAGCTCTACGGGGCGCGGGTTAAATGTTTGCTATTAGATTTTCGGTTGCATTCCTTTGAGCGGATTTGTCATGTTTTTACAGCGAGATGTTTTATAGCACGTTTTAATGGGATGCTAATCGATGCATCGGGCATTCTTTTCCTAGAAAGGATATAGTATGCCAAGGTGGTACAATGGATATTGCTGGAAACGGACGATTCTCCATGAAACATTCATGAGGCTTATCATTTGCAAATTGCACACGATTCATACAAAGGCACAACTGTCGTAATCATTGTTAATTTCTTTTTACGTTAAGCTGCTTATAATTTAAGTGCAATGTCGTGGATGGCTCATGGCATTTTCTGGGAAAGTTTAATGCGTTTCATAATGCTTAATGCGACCCACATAGGGGCTTTACCGACCTCAATGTAAATCAAAGTGATTGCAAGTTGCGACGGTGCCTTGTGCTGAGCTTTGCAGATATGCCGTTTTTTTTTTGTCAAGCCGTTTTGATAAGCACTGCTGCGGCATCCATCAATAAGGATAAGTTAAACAAAAAAAGGGTTTTTAACGTTCTTGTAATCCCATAGCTCCATCTTGTTACCGACGCCTATCAGCATGCGTCGATAACTTCGACGGAAAGCAGTGGATGGGGTCTAAAATGTTCTCTTCAATCATAAATTTTTACTTTGTCATCACTGTTTGAATGCAACCGCTCTTTGAATTGTTCAATGAGGGAGTCTAAAATTGATTGGAATGAACTTCTGTTCGTATGTGTGGCGTTTGTATCTGTGATTTTACCTGTTTTTGCTGGAACTTTGTTGTCTGTTAAATGCATACATCTCTTTCATTCTCTCACCGACTCACTGACGCTTTTTTCTCCCTCCTGCCCTCCCTAACACCCACCTAGGGCACCCACCCACCTCTCTCTCTCTCTCTCTCTCTCTCTCTCTCTCTCTCTCTCTCTCTCTCTCTCTCTCTCTCTCTCTCTCTCTCTCTCTCTCTCTCTCTCTCTCTCTCTCTCTCACATTCTCTCTCTCTCTCTCTCTCTCTCTCTCTCTCTCTCTCTCTCTCTCTCTCTCTCTCTCTCTCTCTCTCTCTCTCTCTCTCTCTCTCTCTCTCTCTCTCTCTCTCTCTTTCTCTCCCTGTATCAAATACTTCCTGACTGTGCTTCCGTCTTTGAACCTAGACAACTGAAGGCTCCTTTCTATAGTGCCGGCTTAGGACCTCGTACTCCAATGTGTGGGCCATGTCGGCGGGTAAATGGCAACTAAATTGAATTAAGGTGGATTATTTGAACAAGATTAAAGGAAATATGGCAGGTACATCAAGTAAGTGACTTTGAACTGAACAGTCTTCCAATGTAGTTAAGGCTGTTCAGTGTTCGCATATTTCATGGGGACAGTATATATTAGGCCTACATACACTTCTACAGGTCAGTGAGTCGTATCGTATATTATCGTCTTTTTCCGTTTCAATATTTTCTCCTATATTTCTCCGGATTCACTGGATGCATTCTTGTTTCCATCGTCTTTTACAAAGGGTTCTTGTTTGTAATGCGATACTCCCATTTATGAGCACACGATACAAATTACATCGGGTAAGCAGCCCGCCCGTGGTACATACTTCAAAACGTGACTGGTTAGAGGTTCGAAGCAATGCCCGTACCATCTTTCGGGTTGCGGTGTGTGTGTGTTGTGACAACTACCTGGGTGCCAGAGGCATGTCAGTAAACCTACAGAACAGAACAAACCATCCTGGAGCCATGATGCACCGTTACTGCCATCTGAACCGTGATCGCGGTCCAGTGGTTCCAGTCGACATCAAGCTGTGGATATGAGTTGCCAGGCCCTGTGTGGTTCGCTTATGATCGTGAAATACAATAAGATAATTTGTACACTGTGCCTGGTACGTTTTGAATTCGTGATGAGGCTTCTCCCACCAGTCCGCCGCGCGGGTCTCAGGTGTTAGCCGCCGTCCGCCGTTTTGCCGTGCCTAATGGCGCCTCTGATGTCGAGAGCCGGCTGTCGGACGGTCCGTGGCGGTCAAAGGGACTCGGTGGGATTAATGACATCATCAGTCAGCTATATCAGCGCCGGGTTCGGCCGAACAGACTGCCGAGGAGGTCAGCAGGGTCACAGAGGAGGGCGGACGGCTGCCGGCGGCGTCAGTGGTCGGGCCGGAATCGCCTGACTTACAGAGAGCTGTGCGTTGTGTCCGATATTCGATAAGGCTTTGTTCAACCATTTTAGCCATTATTCGGCCTATTGATATGTTGTCGTTAGTAGGAACCTGTTGAATATTAGTGGTTTTAATATTACATTAACCCTAGAGCTGTAAAACTGGCGCTCGTGACAAGAACAGACTTCGAGTGAGGGCAGTTTGATGGAAACGAAATTTGAAGCGACTATTTGTTTTACGCACAAGTGAATAAACTGGAGCTTCAGTTTTGGTTTTGAAGACTCATTTTCCCTTAGTCACCGGCTTCAGAAGTAGGGAGTAAGGACACAGGTAGAATTGCAACGGGCATTAAATCCCAAGATCAAAAGAGATCTATCTCTCTTAATTCCTTTATTTTTGAAGGATGTTGTCCTCACTAGCGCGGGACGCAGCCGTGGGCGTCCAACGTATTCGTACAAAGGCTGACGATTTACAAATGACTTGTTTTCACCGTCTGCTGATGGTTTCGCAGCCTGCTGCCGCCCGGCACATCTGGTCCCCGACTTTGACCGGATTTGGTAAAGCCGGCTGGCTTGCGTCGCGCTAGTTGCCAATTGTTTAGCCGTGCCAGTCGCCGCCGCGCGGGGCTTCCGTTCGTCCGCAGGATGCGCAAATAATTGTCAGCTCGCGGTGACGCTAATTGCTGTGGAAGTGCCGGCCGCTGCCCTGCTGAGGAGGCTTTAATAAGCGCGCCGCGTGCCTGCGTCCAGCTCTGCCCCGGCCCGGCGGCCGGACGTTCCGCTCCAGTACGGGAACCGGTCAGGTATTAAAGGTAGTGTGCCACCTTTGAAAGATTTCCCATTTTATTTTTCCTAGGATAAGAAGCTTCTGTTTTTACCTAATATCGCAAAAAAAAAATCAAAAATGGGCCTGGAATAGTGCCTTTTTCGCCTAAAAGTTTTTCGGTTTTTAGATATGTATAACAACTGTAGTGGGCTCACCTGCAAACAGGCGTCGGGCAACAATCGCGAATGCGGCGCACTTGTGACAATAAGCAAAGGTCATTATAGTGTTACGACCATACGACGTACGGGAATGAGTTATCAGCTGTCTAATCGTAGACAACACAATGTCGAGCCTTAAACTGTAAGCCCGTATTGTATTGTTTCTTTTATTTGGCTGTCGAACATTATTTATGGTTTGAAATATGATTTTATGTAAAATAATTGATATGAAAAAGCCGTCTTATAAGTTATGACCCCATTTCACCACACGCAAGTGGCAGAAATGACAATGATCAGCTGACGCATTTTTCTTGGCCGAAGTCAGAGCGCGCGGCCCGACGCACCACGCGTATTTGGAAATTCCGACCTCGACGAGCATCAGAAGCCACCTAACAGGCGTGTTCGAAACCGCAGGAGATGATGATGAACGGGTTTATCGAAACTTATTGGATGAGCATATCGGTAATAGCGATTTCAGTGTGTGCATTTATTGTTCATAGTGGTGTGAAATGTGGTTGGGGTACGACCGACAACCCGTCGGGGCGAATTTCGCACTGGGGTACTCAAAATTTGAAGAATTTAAGACGTTTCCATGAGTTTTGAAGGTATGGATAAGTTCTAAAAATCCGGTTCTCCTTATCTGGGCCATTAACTCCATACGGTCCAAGAAAGCTGGCACACTACCTTTAACGCGTGATTCCCTCGAATGTGTGCTGCCGTGATTTGACCAATTTATCGTCAGGGCGTTGTCAGGACCAGGCTAGGGATCAAAGGCGTGTCTAATGTAATATCAGTATTATAATAGAGCGAGTGTTCACTGTTTTAATATATCGTAAGGCATTCTGACCTGAATTTATATCGCTTTGGCAAGAGACCTCTGAGGTCCAAACTACCTAGCGAGGTAAGGTAGAATCGCAATAAAGAGACCATGCAGAGGTCTCTTGATATAGAATTCATATAGATTCAGAGAAGAATTGATATAGATTCGGAATAACTAACTCACGTCCGTATCACCCAGCTATGCAGCCCACGCCCGGTTCATCGGTGACATTCAACACCGACTACACCTTTTTGCGTTGTTCGATGGCCAATCGTCATAACCATTTCGGCATCAGTTTGGACAAGCGTCATTCAGAATAACCCATCGGCGATGTGCATCACTGTTTGACGGTCGGCAAAACAGGCTGGACTCCATTTAACCATTCTGCATAACTCTTTGTCATTGAGCACAATGTTCGTCATAGGCAAAACACTTTGTCAGATTGTCATAATGCTTCGACATTTCACAAAATGGTTAGTCGATGTGCAAAATTCATCGGTACTGTGCGTAAACAATGACTGTTTATTTAAAACTTTAGTCAATGATCAAAATGTCAATGATGTAGTGCTTATCTAGTCATATTCAATGTTTAACGTTAAGCGCGCATTCAGGGATGAGGCTTATGACAGTTCCAGCGCAATTTGCAACCAATTACCTAACCATTGAATTCCGAAAAAGGCAGTTATACCATAGCTACGAGGAGACTGCCGGCGCCATACCGAGTAGGCATGTAGATTCTTGAGCGTCGGACTCCTAAACGCTTCGATACAAACCACGAAGTCGGCCGTCATTATCGCGTCACTGCCCGTGCGATGTCATGGGACAACGCTTCGAGCGGCCGCGCCGGTCGGACTCGCGAGGGAATGGCTGACAGATGGCAAGCCAGGCCCTGCCGGCCGGACACCTTGGTTTTTGGGGCGGGGCTGACTTATCCAGCCTGTTGCCTGTTCCTTGGTGTTTGAGGCGGGGTTAACTTATCCAGCCTGTTGCTCTGTTGCCTGTCCATTTTTCAATCAGCCGATAACATGTCAGCTACGTCCATCTACATTGTACCTATGGGCTATGGCGCTCATGAACGCTACCAATTTTTATGTGGATCAATGGTCTACGAGTTTCGCCTCGCACTGCACTGTGTAAACGCGGTCATATTTATACTTCTCTGTAAAGGGGCGATCTGTTTTTAGTTTTGACGAAATGTTAAGAGGAATGCCGAAATTAGCATGGGGATGTTTTGGTGAACGACGAAGGGATATTAACCCTCGCATGTGTAGGGGGGGGTCGGATGGACCCCCCCCCCCATGGTTTTTCGCGAATAACTCGCGTAAAAAGCGGCTGATCGCGACGAAACTTTCAGTACCCTCGCATTGATCAATTTTACACCTACCCTGAAAATTTCATGACCCTGACCCCAATGACCTATGACCTGTGACCTCTTTTCCGAGACCATGTTTGGCCGGAATCGCGATTCCGCGTGTGTCGGCTGGCATTAGCCGCGCGTTTGCAAGCTTTTCGTGGTTTCAAACGTTCAAACATGTGATTTGATGTTGCTCCCATGCATTAGGGTGGGTGTCAAGGTCACCTGAAGGTCAGGGCAGTTCATTGACCTTTGGTGACCTCGGTTCACTTTTTCGAGTTTTACATGTTTCTAGGCTAGTTTTTGGAGCTGAATTCGAATTTAGCAACCATTTGAACATTTACGAAGTAGTTTTGGTGCCTTCGTAACATGTTACGAAGCTGTCAGAGGCGGTTGACACGTAATACTAATACCCATCACGACGCCTACTGGTTGACCTGACCTGACCTGACCCGACCTGGTCTAAATGCTTAAAGACATCATCTGTGATCAAAACTAACACGATATTCGTGATCAGCACCCCGAAAAACCCTTAAGAAGCCACACTTTACGACTTTCTAACAGGTCCCGATTTTCCCGACCTTGGGTCATTGACCTGACCTGGAAGGTCAGCCAATGACCTAGGACCTTAAAATTGGGTATCATCGGCTTCCTCTCGTCACGGGCAACACGCTCGTTTTTTCCGCGAAGCTATAGCTCGATCAGGGGCCAAACGGCAAGGGGGGAGGGGTCCAACCGACCCCCCCCCCCCCCCTACACATTAGAAGCTGGAAAACGCCGCACACATGCGAGGGTTAACGAATGACGAAGCATTTATCCAAATCGTCAAAGGTTTTGCCGGAACTCAATCAGTTATGGCGAATAGCGAAGGTAATACCAACTGACGAACTGTGGAGTGGGATCAGCATTCCGTTTTGCCCATATGCTGAAGGTTTTGCCAGAATGCCTCTCACTGGCGCCACCTATGTGCTGATCGGACGAATGGGTTTTGCTGATTGGCCATCGAACAACGCAAAAAGGTGTAATAATCGAAGGCAAAGTTACAGCGGAATGATGAAACAAAACTACGCCTGTGTTGGCTTCTGCCTGACTGGCAATGCCCAGCAGCGAGACAACCGTAAGTTTGCTTTTAAATGCCTGTGAGCTTCCATACCCTGATGCAATTGCGGTGTTTAAATGTATCTCATCGCACGCTCCAACATATAACACAATATGAGAAGCACATCAAACCGTGTACGCTCGAGTGTTGTGGGCCGAGTTTGGTCGATTCGCCTCCTTCGCGGGTAGTTGAGAGTTTAAGTAGCGTGTGGGTCTTCCCATTACCCGAATGTGACTTTGAAATAGGACGTTACGGTTCGTTGCTGAACGGCTGAACGCTACAGACCGGCTCATGCTGCACCTGTGTACTTTTCGCGCCGTCGGTGTCTTCAAAGTGGTGTAGAAAGGATGCGACGTTGCGGCGTTCCCTTTGACCCCGTATTGACCACCGGTCTTGAGGTCGGATGTGTCAGACATCGCAGTGAGCTCAGTTTGCACTGACACCACTCACATCATGTGTAGTCGTTATGCATGCAGAACCTTCAGTACTTCCGTGGCTTTGAAGCTTTGACTTGGTAAGCACGGCGAAAGGCGCGGACGTGTGCTGCAGTTTGCATTGCGCATAATGCACCACAGCCGTCTGTGGCTGATACGTCCGCGCTGGTTAACAACCACTGGCACCAGCCGTGTTGGGCTGGAGCCGTCGCCCCCGCGCGGCACCGACCGCCAGCGTGAATTTCAGGCGAATCAAGTAGTTTCGGCGCTGCCGCCAGCCACATTACCGCATTACCGTTAACCCAGCGCACCTCTGCCGATGGCGTCAGGTGTCCTAGCCGTCAACAACACTCTCGGATCGATGTGCCGCTCGTCGCGGCGGCGCTTCGGCCATCCGTCTTGGCGAGCCGACGTGCGTGCATTACGTGCCTCTGGACCTGTGAATCATACAGTGCGATTAGTTGTGGCCGGCGGCGGACGCCGCGGCTGTCTGTTACCGATGTGCCGGCCCGTGTGTCCCTGGCGACTCAGCCGCATTTGTCCGGGACGTTTGGGGAGTGGTCGTGCGGCGGACGGCGGCCGCGCACGGAAATCCCCGGTGGGGTCGGTCAGGGTCGCGGCGGCCACGACGGCCTCTGTGCCCGCAGCGGCCAGAATTACTTGTTGCCATGGCCGCGCGACTTACATTGCAACACTTGTTGGTGACTTCTTCTACGCTGTGATGTCCTACAGAACAGTCAACTTGAAAACGCCTGACAATTTACGTTGCCGTATAAACATCCCGTCAAATAATTCATTCGCCAACGGCATTGCTTTTTACCGGGCATTAAAGACATCTGTTTATTAGTGCTAATTTGTTTTGGTTCTGAACCGTGTTTTATTTCCTCCGTCAGTTGGGTTGAAAAATATGTCGAACATTTTCAGGGGTAAACTTTCCCGGGGAATTGCGAAGATAAAAAGACCCGAACTTGTAAAACATTTAAAGCAATGTAAACAGCACGAATTCCAAGAATAGTTAAAGACCCATCAGCAATCCCAGCTATTCCAATAAACCGGCACGGCACCTTAGTGTTACCGCCTGCTCTTGGTTGTTTGTGTTTACCTTCGTATGTGATCTGGGTAGGATGATGGCACTGGGTGACTGGCGATATGTGTTTGGTATCATAGCGCCGCATCTGGAGGATCCATTAGTGCGACAGACATATTATGTAGACAAGCGGCGATATGGCTCGCTGGAGGGCGGGGTAAACAAGTGCAGAGTGGGACGGCGCCAGCGGTGGGCAGATAAGACTGGACAGGGCGGGACGGTGGACAGTGGACGAAGCAGTCTGGTGATTATATCTGACACTGCTCTTCTTCCATAGGTGCACCGTCTAATGGTGGGTGACAAGCCGCGAACGGAGGCGTACCGAGCGGCCATTCAGGCCAGTCGCCATCTGTTCCAGGACAAGGTGGTGCTCGATATTGGCGCCGGTACAGGTCAGTCGCCAGGTCACAGAAACAGGTCACGGGAGCAGGCCACAGGTCAGGTCTTAGGTTAGTGGGACAGGTTAGTGGGACAGGTCGCAGGTAAATGGGATAGGTCACAGGTCAGTGGGGTCGTCACAGGTCAGTGTGATGGGTCAGATGGGCAGGTCAGTTGGACTGGTCAGGTCAGCGGCTGATCGGGTCACAGCGCTGCTGTCCTCTGCTGTGTCCCGTCATGGTGAGAACAGACGCGGCGGGCGGGCATGGACTCGCCGGCGAAGCGACGGCGGCTTTTTGTTAGTTTGCTTTTAATGGAAATGTATTGATGTCTTTTTCCTTTGCTCGATTTGATTTGATCTCATTATATTTATACAATGGTGAATATTTGGAAGTAGTTTTTATTCCACACGCTTCCCATAAGCAGCTGTTATTACAACAGGCACTGTATTTGTCTGGAATACCGTAACAACCCATCGCGGTCGCCGCTGCAACAACCCAATGCGCTCGCCCATTAAAAACTGCAGCGCTGTCGATGCCTTCAATCTGCCGGTCTGTTTACATTCGATTCCACGGCTCGTTGCCGATTCAGTTGCATTCAATATTGCAGTCTGTGCAAGCACACCTTCCGGCAGCTACCTCTGCGCTATATCCGGCTCGGCACACGCATCGTTCCAGTGTATTCGTTATAACGCTCTATTGGGCGTGCCCATTGGTCGCCTGCCCAGTATAGCCTCGAGGCTCGTCTCTTTGCCGCCGACGGTTATGTTTTTCTGTAAATGGCCCCTTCACGTGCGCGGCTGCGGTCGCTCAATGGACGCTGCTGTAATTGTGTACCGTCCGCCGCCAGCGGCCGTGGCCGCGCAGTGTTTATGTATGTGTGTCTGCATTGATCTGTAGGAAAGACAGCGCATCAGGGAGGGACGGGACTGTAGGGAATTTGTGCGTGTTTCGACGGCTGGACGGGTGTTGACTTCATGCTGCTTTATGTTGGTAATTGCATTGTTTACGCAATGCAATTTTCGCTGTAAAGAAAATGGTAACCGAAGGTTTGTTGTCAATAGTTAAAACACTATTCTTTAGAGTTGTGTTTTTCTATTGAAAAACAGATCTGAGTTCCCTGACAATTTGGCAAGAGCTGCCTGAGATCAGTAAACACGGCTTGGTATTTTCTTTTCTTTTCAAAAGGCATACTGTACCATCATTTTGGCCAACAATGACTCAATAACTGAGGTAACTGAAACGCTATTGGTGCTTCGTATAGCCCGGCTATAGAAGCATCTGACCTTTATATCCGGCACAGAAATCAAACGACCGAGACTGGCGGATCAACAGCGCGGCCAGGGGCTGAAATGTGGCCGAGGCTCGCCGCCTGTGGTGGCAGCTTGTGTGTGTGTGGAAATGCGACCAAATCTCCTCGGCACTCCTACTCCGGAGAATTTCGACCAGCGGCCGCAGCTGGCTGAATTCTAAGGCGGTCCCAATCCACTGGCCTGCTCTGGTCAAGCCAGTTCGTCCGCAATGGTCAGTGTGGTCAGTGCTCGCTGATGTGGGGAAGCATAACACCATTTCGGTGTGATACGCTCCAACATTTCAGTCTCGCCTAGAAAGCCAGGGCATCTCGCCCGCCGTATGAATAAACGTCAGCTTCATCAGCATTATGTCACGATTTCCTAATAATTGAAGGCAGTCATTGCACCATATTTCTTATCTATAAGTCTGAACTATTATAAGAATACATTTGACTGCAAGAGAACTGAGAGATGACTCGACGTCTTTGATATCGTAACACGTTCACATTCTCGCCCTCTCTTATTGAACACGCTTGCACACACACCCGCAGTGGGAGCCGGATCCGTCATTTGCAAGCCTGTCAGTGAACTCGGGTCTGATCGCGGACTCGTGTGAAGACCACTCTGTCGGAAGTCGCGGCGTCAGGTGGGCGCCAGCCGCCTCGGCTCCCTATGCGATCGACCGGCCACAGACGCGGGCCGGACGGCTCACTTGACAGCCGGAGGGCGGGACGGGGCCGGTTGGCCGTCACCCGCAGTGAGGCCGAAATCGCCGGACGCTGGTCGGTGGCGACTGTGGCGTTGAAGTGATGGAGAACTGGCTGAACATGAGCTGCGCAATGCGCATGATGGTTTCCTCTTTGTGGGGAGTGGGGACTTATTCCTGTCCTCTGTAGTTCGCTCGCTACAGTTATATTTTTTGCGATTAATAATTTATCAAATAATAACTTGTTGTTTGATGCGTGTTGACGTAACTTTTCTCTCGTAATGGCTGTTTGCACGTCTGGGGACATGCTCAGGCTAAAAGGAACACGGCACCGAGTGCTGCCTTTTTGTCCGTCGGACAGCTGCCGTGTGCTCCCAGATGGCTGGCTCCTGGCGACTTTCTGTGTCCGCTCGTGTCCGATGTCGGCGCTCACTCGGACGTCCGGTCGATAGTTTTTCCCGTTCGTCTGTCGGAGCGACGAATGAGCGCAATCCGAGTCGCAGTCTGTCGTTCACTGCTTAAGCATGCTGGCAGTTCCCGCTCCAAAGTCGCTTCCGATCCAGCTGGCAGCCGGGTCGTTTTTCAGCAGCCGGCGGTGCGGTCGTACGTTGGCTCCACTCAGCGCGATTGGGGGGATCGGCCCGGTCACTAACGGAGCCGACGACTCGACGGTGTGGGCAGACGGCGCGCGCGTGAATCACGCCCGGTCCGCACCCGTCGGCCGCTGCTCCGGGGTCGGACCGACGGGGTTTATGACAATGTCAGGGCCGTCGTTTATCGGCGAGGTGTCTCATCCCGACTCGGACAGCGAATCGAATGGCTACTTCAGCTGCCGGATTCGGAGCTGAATCCCGCTGATTCAGAATGAACGCTCGGCAGTCGGACTCAACAGGCCCATCAATCACTCCTAATGAAGGGTAGTGGCATTGTCACAGGGACTACCTATTGATTACTCAAGCCATGTGCTTTTACCAACTCATATACCTTATCACGATATGCTCGAGTAATGTATAAATTGAATGTTTTTTTTCTGCGGGAGAGCTCTCTCTGTCTCTCTCTCTCTCTCTGTCTCTCTGTCTCTCTCTCTCTGTCTCTCTGTCTCTCTCTCTGTCTCTCTCTCTGTCTCTCTCTCTCTGTCTCTCTCTCTCTCTCTCTCTCTCTCTCTCTCTCTCTCTCTCTCTCTCTCTCTCTCTCTCTCTCTCTCTCTCTCTCTCTCTCTCTCTCTCTCTCTCTCTCTCCTCACTCGCCCCTCTGTCCGTCTCGCAGGCATTCTCTCCCTGTTCGCGGCTCAGGCAGGAGCGCGACGAGTCTACGCCGTCGAGGCGTCCGGCTTTCACGAGCTGGCGCGTCAGAACGCCGAGCGGAACGGTTTCGGAGATGTGGTGCGGGTGGTGCACGGTCGAATAGAGGATGTGACGCTGCCCGAACAGGCCGACGTGATAGTCTCCGAGTGGATGGGCTTCTACCTGCTGCATGAGTCCATGCTCGACTCTGTCATCGTCGGCAGAGACAGGTTGGTGCCGCCGGTGACGTGGTGGACGTAGTTGTCTCGTTTACTGTCCTCGCCTTACTGCGTGGTAGGCATTCTTTTTTATTTACAAAACTGCGAATGGCTCGAAGCAGTCACCCGGAAATCATAACACAGAGGCTCACGATGCTTTACCCTTTCGATTGGGTCATCACTAAACAAATTTTCCGCTCACTTTGGCAAGAAAAAGCAAAAGTTTGTTTTGGGGCAAATACAAACTTTGGTCTTATAGCGCCAAATTGAGTGGGCAGTTTAGACGATGAAGAGCCCAATCTTAGGAGCGAAGTCTCGCGCGTCTTAGTTCTATGACATGTAAGTGATCGATAACATGATATCTGAGTTATTTTCGATGTTGTCGAATAAAGAATGTCTACCACGCAGTGATACGAGGGCTGTGCATTTGATGTTAACGCCGCCAAAATTTGTTATCCTTTTTTTGGCCTGGTTAAGTTAAGTAGTAAAAGATGTTTCATAAATGATTATTTTCTGGACTTGTGCTAAATGCTTTCACAATATTTTTTGCGCTCACATAGCAATATTTTACACCGCTTTATCACCTGTGGGTGTGCAGGTTTCTGGCGCCGGACGGAGTCATGTTCCCCGACGTGGCGCGTCTTTATGCCTGTCCGTCAACGCTGGCCGCGTTCCACTGTGACCAGCTGCAGTGCTGGAGCCGGCCGTACGGCGTGGACCTGACTGCGGTCGGGGAGGCGGCCCGCCGCAGCATGCAACAGGCCCCGCAGGTCAGAGGACTCAGCGAGTGGGAGGGGGCAGGTCAGGGGGCTGGGCGATGGGGAGGAGGACAGGTCAGGGCGCCTTGGGCCGATGTGGGAGGAGGCAGGTCACGGTGACTTAACTCTTTGTTTATTGCCGTACACCGGGAATGTTTGACAGTTTATAAGCGATGGTTGTCTTGACCTGGTATCATTTATTAAGAGGCGATTTTTTTATTTTCCGATGCATTATTAGGTCCGTAAATCTTCGGTTCCGAGTGGATGATCAGTGGGTGTCCGAACTCGGTGATACACTGAAGGTCCTGGCTGCAGCCGCCCGTGGATGACCGTTACTGACGTCCTCAGGTGCTGGACACCCACCCGGAGGAGCTGCTGGCGGCGCCGGAGCTGGTGCTGGAGCTGCACCTGCAGTACGTCACCCCCGAGGAGCTGGCGGCCGTCACGTGCCGGCGTTTCGTGACGGTGACGCGGCCGGGCCCGTACCGCGGCCTGTGCCTGTGGTTCGAGTGCCAGTTTCCGGACGGCAGTCGGCTGGACACGGCCCCTCGCGCTCCCTCCACCCACTGGAGACAGACGGCGGTGGTGCTACCCACGGACTACCCTCTGGAAGTGGATACGGTCATAGGCTGGGAACTGACCTTGGCGCGGGAGGTGGACGGCGGCAGAAAGTACCGCATCGCGCTCAGCATGCTGGATGAGGACGATGAGCACCCGGTGCCGTGCGGCTGCGCCGTGGGGAAGTGCCGACTGATCAAGGCGCTCATAGATAAGGAGGACGCCGAGTGTGACGAGGGGTGACCGCGACGTCATACGGGCGGGGGGAGGGATGTTGTTTTGATACGGTGATACAAATACAATATGTGATGATTCGTTATTGTTGGATGTTACGTTGCCGACGGCAGTATATTCCGCTGCACCGTGGTCTCCGGTGCGGACTCTAGCGTATCACTGCAGAAATCGGGTTGTGCCATTGGCTACTGATGGCTTCGACTGAGACTGCTTTTGGAAATGTGTGCTTCCATCTCAGCGGCCGAGACATGACCTGAGAATGATGAGATACTGCCTAGTCTTCTCATTCATTTGACGGTGACTTTGCTCTTAGCTTTCGTAACCTTCATCGTCTTCAGCTGTATGACGCCAGCATTGTGTGATGCTGTACAAGGGCGTTGATTGCCTCCACTTGTAAGCAGGCTACTTGAAGTTCTTAAGCGGAATGAACTTTGGTAAACGACGGTGAAACCTTTCGTTGCGGATGTATCTCTTTTCTTACTCCGTGGTAATTTGTAGTCGTGAGAAACTAATGTGCAAGAATTTCGGTCAAGACGTCAGTTAATGCAATTAATTTTCCTATGAGCTCACGTCGACTTTTTCATTTGCATTTTTATGGGGATGAAAGATCGTGTCCTTCTCATTCACCATCAGCGAAAGAGATCATTACTCCTGGAGAATAGACCAAATAAACACGTCTTTTC
Organism: Amphibalanus amphitrite; assembly: GCF_019059575.1. Classification (NCBI taxonomy): domain Eukaryota; kingdom Metazoa; phylum Arthropoda; class Thecostraca; order Balanomorpha; family Balanidae; genus Amphibalanus; species Amphibalanus amphitrite. Next base: position 17,208 of record NW_024882117.1, read on the forward strand.
CAGGCTGGTTGTTGTGCATTTTGACTTTTAATAATGACTCCTCAGCCAACATTGGCGAGCGGATCCGTGACATGTTTTTGCCAAGAGAAGCCGACACGTCCCTTGAATATGCGGCTCCTTTGCGTCTGACTTCTTTGACAATATTTCACGCGCAGCGCGGACGCATCTGTTTGTCATTCTGTTGAGAGAAATGCGCTGCTGTTTTCCGCAGGTTCTCCGTCGCTCGGCTTCTTTCCAGCCGGAAAGGATTTACTCTCAGGTCCTTGATTAAAACTTGGGCACGTAGTGCTAACTTTTCACGCGTCTTGATCTCGCTACATTTCGGTCCTCCGCCAAAGCATCAAACGAATGCTGAATGCCTGTGCTCCACGCGAGTTTCCGAGCTAAATAAATAGTCATAGCGGCTAACTCGCTTGAGCCTATCCCACAGTTACACACAAGACTATACAGCCGTAACACTATACATGAGCGTGGAAGATGTATGAATGCATAAAATTTGCATACAGTATAATACTTAATAGGCATTATTACATTTGATACTTCTTGGGAATAAAAGCTCATGATACATATGTCCGTGAACTTAGCGACGTATACGTATACGTATTCAGCGACGAATTCCAAATCACTTCAGATTCATGGCATGGGTTAAGTTGACCATGCTGAACACGAATATGACATTTATTTTAACTTTTGAGCTGATCTTCATGGTTAAAATCCGGTTTAAATGACGGGGAACCGCATAACGTCGCGAAAATAAAAACCCACGAATTCCAAAGATTGTGCAAAATGTAGAGCTCATCGAGATCTAACGTCCGTGAAAGAATCCAAGCTCGTGGCTCTTTAACTTCATGGTTAAAATCCGGTTTAAATGACGGGGAACCGCATAACGTCACGAAAATAAAAACCCACGAATTCCAAAGTATGTGCAAAATGTAGAGCTCATCCAGATCTAACGTCCGTGGCAGAATCCAAGCTCGTGGCTCTTTAACTTCATGGTTAAAATCCGGTTTAAATGACGGGGAACCGCATAACGTCGCGAAAATAAAAACCCACGAATTCCAAAGTATGTGCAAAATGTAGAGCTCATCCAGATCTAACGTCCGTGGAAGAATTCAAGTTCGTGGCTCTTTAACTTCATGGTTAATATCTGGTTTAAATGACGGGGAACCGCATAACGTCGCGAAAATAAAAACCCACGAATTCCAAAGTATGTGCAAAATGTAGAGCTCATCCAGATCTAACGTCCGTGGAAGAAACCAAGTTCGTGGCTCTTTAACTTCATGGTTAATATCTGGTTTAAATGACGGGGAACCGCATAACGTCGCGAAAATAAAAACCCACGAATTCCAAAGTATATGCAAAATGTAGAGCTCATCCAGATCTAACGTCCGTGGAAGAATCCAAGCTCGTGGCTCATCGCCTTCATGGTTAAAATCCGGTTTAAATGACGGGGAACCGCATAACGTCGCGAAAATAAAAACCCACGAATTCCAAAGTATGTGCAAAATGTAGAGCTCATCCAGATCTAACGTCCGTGGCAGAATCCAAGCTCGTGGCTCTTTAACTTCATGGTTAAAATCCGGCTTAAATGACGGGGAACCGCATAACGTCGCGAAAATAAAAACCCACGAATTCCAAAGTATGTGCAAAATGTAGAGCTCATCCAGATCTAACGTCCGTGAAAGAATCCAAGTTCGTGGCTCTTTAACTTCATGGTTAATATCTGGTTTAAATGACGGGGAAACGCATAACGTCGCGAAAATAAAAACCCACGAATTCCAAAGTATGTGCAAAATGTAGAGCTCATCCAGTTCTAACGTCCGTGGAAGAAACCAAGTTCGTGGCTCTTTAACTTCATGGTAAATATCTGGTTTAAATGACGGGGAACCGCATAACGTCGCGAAAATAAAAACCCACGAATTCCAAAGTATGTGCAAAATGTAGAGCTCATCCAGATCTAACGTCCGTGGCAGAATCCAAGCTCTTGGCTCTTTAACTTCATGGTTAAAATCCGATTTAAATGACGGGGAACCGCATAACGTCGCGAAAATAAAAACCCACGAATTCCAAAGTATGTGCAAAATGTAGAGCTCATCCAGATCTAACGTCCGTGGCAGAATCCAAGCTCGTGGCTCTTTAACTTCATGGTTAAAATCAGGTTTAAATGACGGGGAACCGCATAACGTCGCGAAAATAAAAACCCACGAATTCCAAAGTATGTGCAAAATGTAGAGCTCATCCAGATCTAACGTCCGTGGCAGAATCCAAGCTCGTGGCTCTTTAACTTCATGGTTAAAATCCGGCTTAAATGATGGGGAACCGCATAACGTCGCGAAAATAAAAACCAACGAATTCCAAAGTATGTGCAAAATGTAGAGCTCATTGAGATCTAACGTCCGTGGAAGAATCCAAGTTCGTGGCTCTTTAACTTCATGGTTAATATCTGGTTTGAATGACGGGGAACCGCATAACGTCGCGAAAATAAAAACCCACGAATTCCCAAGTATGTGCAAAATGTAGAGCTCATCCAGATCTAACGTCCGTGGAAGAAACCAAGTTCGTGGCTGTTTAACTTCATGGTTAATATCTGGTTTAAATGACGGGGAACCGCATAACGTCGCGAAAATAAAAACCCACGAATTCCCAAGTATATGCAACATGTAGAGCTCATCCAGATCTAACGTCCGTGGAAGAATCCAAGCTCGTGGCTCATCGCCTTCATAGTTAAAATCCGGTTTAAATGACGGGGAACCGCATAACGTCGCGAAAATAAAAACCCACGAATTCCAAAGTATGTGAAAAATGTAGAGCTCATCCAGATCTAACGTCCGTGGCAGAATCCAAGCTCTTGGCTCTTTAACTTCATGGTTAAAATCCGATTTAAATGACGGGGAACCGCATAACGTCGCGAAAATAAAAACCCACGAATTCCAAAGTATGTGCAAAATGTAGAGCTCATCCAGATCTAACGTCCGTGGCAGAATCCAAGCTCGTGGCTCTTTAACTTCATGGTTAAAATCCGGTTTAAATGACGGGGAACCGCATAACGTCGCGAAAATAAAAACCCACGAATTCCAAAGTATGTGCAAAATGTACGTCTGTCAAACTAGCAGCGAGCAGCGAGCAGCGAGTCCAGCAGCGAGAAACGGGCCATCCCGATTTAGCTGAAAATTGGCTCACAGAGCCTTCTCAGCACGCTGATTCCGAAAATCATGGTCTCTATGGTGGAAATATTGACCATTCTCGAGATAGAACCCTCTAAAGTTCTTACCATCCATGACCGGGCCATCCCGATTTGGCTGAAAATTGGCTCACAGAGCCTTCTCAGCACGGTGATTCCGAAAATCATGGTCTCAAGGGTGGAAATATTGACCGTTCTCGAGATAGAACCCTCTAAAGTTCTTACCACCCATGACCGGGCCATCCCGATTTGGCTGAAAATTGGCTCACAGAGCCTTCTCAGCACGCTGATTCCGAAAATCATGGTCTCTAGGGTGGAAATATTGACCGTTCTCGAGATAGAACCCTCGCAGCGAGTCCAGCAGCGAGAAACGGGCCATCCCAATTTAGCTGAAATTTGGCTCACAGAGCCTTCTCAGCACGCTGATTCCGAAAATCATGGTCTCTAGGGTGGAAATATTGACCGTTCTCGAGATAGAACCCTCTAAAGTTCTTACCACCCATGACCGGGCCATCCCGATTTGGCTGAAAATTGGCTCACAGAGCCTTCTCAGCACGCTGATTCCGAAAATCATGGTCTCTTGGTTGGAAATATTGACCGTTCTCGAGATAGAACCCTCGTAGCGAGTCCAGCAGCGAGAAACGGGCCATCCCGATTTAGCTGAAATTTGGCTCACAGAGCCTTCTCAGCACGCTGATTCCGAAAATCATGTTCTCTAGGGTGGAAATATTGACCGTTCTCGAGATAGAACCCTCTAAAGTTCTTACCACCCATGACCGGGCCATCCCGATTTGGCTGAAAATTGGCTCACAGAGCCTTCTCAGCACGCTGATTCCGAAAATCATGGTCTCTAGGGTGGAAATATTGACCGTTCTCGAGATAGAACCCTCTAAATTTCTTACCACCCATGACCGGGCCATCCCGATTTGGCTGAAAATTGGCTCACAGAGCCTTCTCAGCACGCTGATTCCGAAAATCATGGTCTCTAGGGTGGAAATATTGACCGTTCTCGAGATAGAACCCTCTAAAGTTCTTACCATCCATGACCGGGCCATCCCGATTTGGCTGAAAATTGGCTCACAGAACCTTCTCAGCACGCTGATTCCGAAAATCATGGTCTCTAGGGTGGAAAAATTGACCGTTCTCGAGATAGAACCCTCTAAAGTTCTTACCACCCATGACCGGGCCATCCCGATTTGGCTGAAAATTGGCTCACAGAGCCTTCTCAGCACGGTGATTCCGAAAATCATGGTCTCAAGGGTGGAAATATTGACCGTTCTCGAGATAGAACCCTCTAAAGTTCTTAGCACCCATGACCGGGCCATCCCGATTTGGCTGAAAATTGGCTCACAGAGCCTTCTCAGCACGCTGATTCCGAAAATCATGGTCTCTAGGGTGGAAATATTGACCGTTCTCGAGATAGAACCCTCTAAAGTTCTTACCACCCATGACCGGGCCATCCCGATTTGGCTGAAAATTGGCTCACAGAGCCTTCTTAGCACGCTGATTCCGAAAATCATGGTCTCTAGGGTGGAAATATTGACCGTTCTCGAGATAGAACCCTCTAAAGTTCTTACCATCCATGACCGGGCCATCCCGATTTGGCTGAAAATTGGCTCACAGAGCCTTCTCAGCACGCTGATTCCGAAAATCATGGTCTCTAGGGTGGAAATATTGACCGTTCTCGAGATAGAACCCTCTAAAGTTCTTACCACCCATGACCGGGCCATCCCGATTTGGCTGAAAATTGGCTCACAGAGCCTTCTCAGCACGCTGATTCCGAAAATCATGGTCTCTAGGGTGGAAATATTGACCGTTCTCGAGATAGAACCCTCTAAAGTTCTTACCATCCATGACCGGGCCATCCCGATTTGGCTGAAAATTGGCTCACAGAGCCTTCTCGGCACGCTGATTCCGAAAATCATGGTCTCTAGGGTGGAAATATTGACCGTTCTCGAGATAGAACCCTCTAAAGTTCTTACCATCCATGACCGGGCCATCCCGATTTGGCTGAACGGTCAATATTTTCACCCTAGAGACCATGATTTTCGGAATCAGCGTGCTGAGAAGGCTCTGTGAGCCAATTTTCAGCCAAATCGACATGGCCCGGTCATGGGTGGTGAACTTTAGAGGGTTCTATCTCGAGAACGGTCAATATTTCCACCCTAGAGACCATGATTTTCGGAATCAGCGTGCTGAGAAGGCTCTGTGAGCTAATTTTCAGCCAAATCGGGATGGCCCGGTCATGGATGGTAAGAACTTTAGAGGGTTCTATCTCGAGAATGGTCAATATTTCCACCCTAGAGACCATGATTTTCGGAATCAGCGTGCTGAGAAGGCTCTGTGAGCCAATTTTCAGCCAAATCGGGATGGCCCGGTCATGGATGGTAAGAACTTTAGAGGGTTCTATCTCGAGAACGGTCAATATTTCCACCCTTGAGACCATGATTTTCGGAATCATCGTGCTGAGAAGGCTCTGTGAGCCAATTTTCAGCCAAATCGGGATGGCCCGGTCATGGGTGGTAAGAACTTTAGAGGGTTCTATCTCGAGAACGGTCTATATTTCCACCCTAGAGACCATGATTTTCGGAATCAGCGTGCTGAGAAGGCTCTGTGAGCTAATTTTCAGCCAAATCGGGATGGCCCGGTCATGGATGGTAAGAACTTTAGAGGGTTCTATCTCGAGAACGGTCAATATTTCCACCCTTGAGACCATGATTTTCGGAATCACCGTGCTGAGAAGGCTCTGTGAGCCAATTTTCAGCCAAATCGGGATGGCCCGGTCATGGGTGGTAAGAACTTTAGAGGGTTCTATCTCGAGAACGGTCAATATTTCCACCCTAGAGACCATGATTTTCGGAATCAGCGTGCTGAGAAGGCTCTGTGAGCTAATTTTCAGCCAAATCGGGATGGCCCGGTCATGGATGGTAAGAACTTTAGAGGGTTCTATCTCGAGAATGGTCAATATTTCCACCCTAGAGACCATGATTTTCGGAATCAGCGTGCTGAGAAGGCTCTGTGAGCCAATTTTCAGCCAAATCGGGATGGCCCGGTCATGGATGGTAAGAACTTTAGAGGGTTCTATCTCGAGAACGGTCAATATTTCCACCCTAGAGACCATGATTTTCGGAATCAGCGTGCTGAGAAGGCTCTGTGAGCTAATTTTCAGCCAAATCGGGATGGCCCGGTCATGGATGGTAAGAACTTTAGAGGGTTCTATCTCGAGAATGGTCAATATTTCCACCCTAGAGACCATGATTTTCGGAATCAGCGTGCTGAGAAGGCTCTGTGAGCCAATTTTCAGCCAAATCGGGATGGCCCGGTCATGGATGGTAAGAACTTTAGAGGGTTCTATCTCGAGAACGGTCAGTATTTCCACCCTTGAGACCATGATTTTCGGAATCAGCGTGCTGAGAAGGCTCTGTGAGCCAATTTTCAGCCAAATCGGGATGGCCCGGTCATGGATGGTAAGAACTTTAGAGGGTTCTATCTCGAGAACGGTCAATATTTCCACCCTAGAGACCATGATTTTCGGAATCAGCGTGCTGAGAAGGCTCTGTGAGCCAAGTTTCAGCTAAATCGGGATGGCCCGTTTCTCGCTGCTGGACTCGCTGCGAGGGTTCTATCTCGAGAACGGTCAATATTTCCACCCTAGAGACCATGATTTTCGGAATCAGCGTGCTGAGAAGGCTCTGTGAGCCAATTTTCAGCCAATTCGGGATGGCCCGGTCATGGGTGGTAAGAACTTTAGAGGGTTCTATCTCGAGAACGGTCAATATTTCCACCCTTGAGACCATGATTTTCGGAATCACCGTGCTGAGAAGGCTCTGTGAGCCAATTTTCAGCCAAATCGGGATGGCCCGGTCATGGGTGGTAAGAAATTTAGAGGGTTCTATCTCGAGAACGGTCAATATTTCCACCCTAGAGACCATGATTTTCGGAATCAGCGTGCTGAGAAGGCTCTGTGAGCCAATTTTCAGCCAAATCGGGATGGCCCGGTCATGGGTGGTAAGAACTTTAGAGGGCTCTATCTCGAGAACGGTCAATATTTCCACCCTGGAGACCATGATTTTCGGAATCAGCGTGCTGAGAAGGCTCTGTGAGCCAATTTTCAGCCAAATCGGGATGGCCCGATCATGGGTGGTAAGAACTTTAGAGGGTTCTATCTCGAGAACGGTCAATATTTCCACCCTAGAGACCATGATTTTCGGAATCAGCGTGCTGAGAAGGCTCTGTGAGCTAATTTTCAGCCAAATCGGGATGGCCCGGTCATGGATGGTAAGAACTTTAGAGGGTTCTATCTCGAGAATGGTCAATATTTCCACCCTAGAGACCATGATTTTCGGAATCAGCGTGCTGAGAAGGCTCTGTGAGCCAATTTTCAGCCAAATCGGGATGGCCCGGTCATGGGTGGTAAGAACTTTAGAGGGTTCTATCTCGAGAACGGTCAATATTTCCACCCTAGAGACCATGATTTTCGGAATCAGCGTGCTGAGAAGGCTCTGTGAGCCAAGTTTCAGCTAAATCGGGATGGCCCGTTCTCGCTGCTGGACTCGCTGCGAGGGTTCTATCTCGAGAACGGTCAATATTTCCACCCTAGAGACCATGATTTTCGGAATCAGCGTGCTGAGAAGGCTCTGTGAGCCAATTTTCAGCCAATCGGGATGGCCCGGTCATGGGTGGTAAGACTTTAGAGGGTTCTATCTCGAGAACGGTCAATATTTCCACCCTAGAGACCATGATTTTCGGAATCAGCGTGCTGAGAAGGCTCTGTTAGCCAATTTTCAGCCAATCGGGATGGCCCGGTCATGGGTGGTAAGAACTTTAGAGGGTTCTATCTCGAGAACGGTCAATATTTCTACCCTTGAGACCATGATTTTCAGAATCAGCGTGCTGAGAAGGCTCTGTAAGCCAATTTTCAGCCAAATCGGGATGGCCCGGTCATGGATGGTAAGAACTTTAGAGGGTTCTATCTCGAGAACGGTCAATATTTCCACCCTAGAGACCATGATTTTCGGAATCAGCGTGCTGAGAAGGCTCTGTGAGCCAAATTTCAACAAAATCGGGATGGTTCGTTTCTCGCTGCTGGACTCGCTGCGAGGGTTCTATCTCGAGAATGGTCAATATTTCCACCCTTGAGACCATGATTTTCGGAATCACCGTGCTGAGAAGGCTCTGTGAGCCAATTTTCAGCCAAATCGGGATGGCCCGGTCATGGGTGGTAAGAACTTTAGAGGGTTCTATCTCGAGAACGGTCAATATTTCCACCCTAGAGACCATGATTTTCGGAATCAGCGTGCTGAGAAGGCTCTGTGAGCTAATTTTCAGCCAAATCGGGATGGCCCGGTCATGGATGGTAAGAAATTTAGAGGGTTCTATCTCGAGAATGGTCAATATTTCCACCCTAGAGACCATGATTTTCGGAATCAGCGTGCTGAGAAGGCTCTGTGAGCCAATTTTCAGCCAAATCGGGATGGCCCGGTCATGGATGGTAAGAACTTTAGAGGGTTCTATCTCGAGAACGGTCAATATTTCCACCCTTGAGACCATGATTTTCGGAATCACCGTGCTGAGAAGGCTCTGTGAGCCAATTTTCAGCCAAATCGGGATGGCCCGGTCATGGGTGGTAAGAACTTTAGAGGGTTCTATCTCGAGAACGGTCAATATTTCCACCCTAGAGACCATGATTTTCGGAATCAGCGTGCTGAGAAGGCTCTGTGAGCCAAGTTTCAGCTAAATCGGGATGGCCCGTTTCTCGCTGCTGGACTCGCTGCGAGGGTTCTTTCTCGAGAACGGTCAATATTTCCACCCTAGAGACCATGATTTTCGGAATCAGCGTGCTGAGAAGGCTCTGTGAGCCAATTTTCAGCCAATTCGGGATGGCCCGGTCATGGGTGGTAAGATTTTTAGAGGGTTCTATCTCGAGAACGGTCAATATTTCCACCCTAGAGACCATGATTTTCGGAATCAGCGTGCTGAGAAGGCTCTGTAAGCCAATTTTCAGCCAATTCGGGATGGCCCGGTCATGGGTGGTAAGAACTTTAGAGGGTTCTATCTCGAGAACGGTCAATATTTCCACCCTTGAGACCATGATTTTCAGAATCAGCGTGCTGAGAAGGCTCTGTAAGCCAATTTTCAGCCAAATCGGGATGGCCCGGTCATGGATGGTAAGAACTTTAGAGGGTTCTATCTCGAGAACGGTCAATATTTCCACCCTAGAGACCATGATTTTCGGAATCAGCGTGCTGAGAAGGCTCTGTGAGCCAAATTTCAACAAAATCGGGATGGTTCGTTTCTCGCTGCTGGACTCGCTGCGAGGGTTCTATCTCGAGAATGGTCAATATTTCCACCCTTGAGACCATGATTTTCGGAATCACCGTGCTGAGAAGGCTCTGTGAGCCAATTTTCAGCCAAATCGGGATGGCCCCGTCATGGGTGGTAAGAACTTTAGAGGGTTCTATCTCGAGAACGGTCAATATTTCCACCCTAGAGACCATGATTTTCGGAATCAGCGTGCTGAGAAGGCTCTGTGAGCTAATTTTCAGCCAAATCGGGATGGCCCGGTCATGGATGGTAAGAACTTTAGAGGGTTCTATCTCGAGAATGGTCAATATTTCCACCCTAGAGACCATGATTTTCGGAATCAGCGTGCTGAGAAGGCTCTGTGAGCCAATTTTCAGCCAAATCGGGATGGCCCGGTCATGGATGGTAAGAACTTTAGAGGGTTCTATCTCGAGAACGGTCAATATTTCCACCCTTGAGACCATGATTTTCGGAATCACCGTGCTGAGAAGGCTCTGTGAGCCAATTTTCAGCCAAATCGGGATGGCCCGGTCATGGGTGGTAAGAACTTTAGAGGGTTCTATCTCGAGAACGGTCAATATTTCCACCCTAGAGACCATGATTTTCGGAATCAGCGTGCTGAGAAGGCTCTGTGAGCTAATTTTCAGCCAAATCGGGATGGCCCGGTCATGGATGGTAAGAACTTTAGAGGGTTCTATCTCGAGAATGGTCAATATTTCCACCCTAGAGACCATGATTTTCGGAATCACCGTGCTGAGAAGGCTCTGTGAGCCAATTTTCAGCCAAATCGGGATGACCCGGTCATGGATGGTAAGAACTTTAGAGGGTTCTATCTCGAGAACGGTCAATATTTCCACCCTTGAGACCATGATTTTCGGAATCAGCGTGCTGAGAAGGCTCTGTGAGCCAATTTTCAGCCAAATCGGGATGGCCCGGTCATGGGTGGTAAGAACTTTAGAGGGTTCTATCTCGAGAACGGTCAACATTTCCACCCTAGAGACCATGATTTTCGGAATCAGCGTGCTGAGAAGGCTCTGTGAGCTAATTTTCAGCCAAATCGGGATGGCCCGGTCATGGATGGTAAGAACTTTAGAGGGTTCTATCTCGAGAATGGTCAATATTTCCACCCTAGAGACCATGATTTTCGGAATCAGCGTGCTGAGAAGGCTCTGTGAGCCAATTTTCAGCCAAATCGGGATGGCCCGGTCATGAATGGTAAGAACTTTAGAGGGTTCTATCTCGAGAACGGTCAATATTTCCACCCTAGAGACCATGATTTTCGGAATCAGCGTGCTGAGAAGGCTCTGTGAGCCAAATTTCAGCTAAATCGGGATGGCCCGTTTCTCGCTGCTGGACTCGCTGCTCGCTGCTCGCTGCTAGTTTGACAGACGTCAAAATGTAGAGTTCATCCAGATCTAACGTCCGTGGCAGAATCCAAGCTCGTGGCTCTTTAACTTCATGGTTAAAATCCGGCTTAAATGATGGGGAACCGCATAACGTCGCGAAAATAAAAACCAACGAATTCCAAAGTATGTGCAAAATGTAGAGCTCATTGAGATCTAACGTCCGTGGAAGAATCCAAGTTCGTGGCTCTTTAACTTCATGGTTAATATCTGGTTTGAATGACGGGGAACCGCATAACGTCGCGAAAATAAAAACCCACGAATTCCAAAGTATGTGCAAAATGTAGAGCTCATCCAGATCTAACGTCCGTGGAAGAAACCAAGTTCGTGGCTCTTTAACTTCATGGTTAATATCTGGTTTAAATGACGGGGAACCGCATAACGTCGCGAAAATAAGAACCCACGAATTCCCAAGTATATGCAACATGTAGAGCTCATCCAGATCTAACGTCCGTGGAAGAATCCAAGCTCGTGGCTCATCGCCTTCATAGTTAAAATCCGGTTTAAATGACGGGGAACCGCATAACGTCGCGAAAATAAAAACCCACGAATTCCAAAGTATGTGCAAAATGTAGAGCTCATCCAGATCTAACGTCCGTGGCAGAATCCAATGTCGTGGTTCTTTAATGTCATTTAAACCAGATATTAACCATGAAGTTAAATAGCCACGAACTTGGATTATTCCACGGACGTTAGATCTGGATGAGCTGGGTGAGACTAAATGCTTACTTCAAAATCTAAGCTGTGTTGCGGGCTGCGGCATTGGCGGTTATGTGCGGCGTGTATGCCTCATGATTAGTAAGCGGCGACCACTAAATTAAAAACTTAAACGCTCCAACCTGTTTTCAATGAATAACACTGCATACCAAAAATGCCAATCGCTCTCGTCATAAGATATTTAGATTTAAATGAGTAAGTTATCTGCATCATCATTTTGAACCAAATTAATGCTTTCAACTTAGTAGGTACTCACTCATTCCTTCCTTCGTTGGCTCCAAACAGTCTTTCAATTGTCTGGAAATCGTATGCCAAATCCCGCACCTGTATACGACTCATGCATATAAAGGCCGATGTAAGAATTTCAATAGGCTCTCACATGCGATTTCCTGGCTACCCAAAAAGTCTGTTTCAGTCATGCTATCAAAACATGGTATGTCAGCCCTGTCACCAGCTTATGACTGCTCTGCTTGTAGTGCCCCTGACCGTCACCGACTCCCTTCCCTCCTTAAAAGCCTAGTTTCCCTCCATCATCTCTCCACTAGATTTAGGTGATGCTCCGACAAATTCACAAACAAGACCGAACTTGTCCGGAGTTCGGACTGTGAGTTAACCCTCGCCCTTTAGGGGGGGGGGGGGTCGAACGGACTCCCTTCGGTTTTTCGCGAATAACTCGCGTAAAAAGCGGCCGATCACGACGTAACTTTTAGTACCCTCGCGTTGATCAATTTTACACCTACCCTGAAAATTTCATGACCCTGACGCAAATAACCTTTGACATGTGACCTACTTTTCGAGACCATGTTTGGCCGGATCCGCGATTCAGCGTATGTCGGCTCGCATTAGCAGCGCGTTTGCAGTCTTTTCGTGGTTTCAAGCGTTCAAACATGTGATATGATGTTGCCCCCATGCATTAGGGTGGGTGTCAAGGTCACCTGAAGGTCAGGTCATTGACCTTTGGTGACCTCGGTTCACTTTTTCGAGTTTGACATGTTTCTAGGCCAGTTTTTCGAGCTGAATTCGAATTAAGCAACCACATGAACGTTTAAAAAGTAGTTTTGGTGCCTTCGTAACATGTTACGAGGCTGTCAGAGGCGGTTGACACCTAGGTACTACAAATACCCGGCAGGACCTCTACTGGTTGACCTGACCTGACCTAACCCGACCTGGCCTAAATGAATGAATACATCATCTGTCATCAAAACTAGCATGATATTCGTGATCAGCACCCCGAAAACCCCCATAAGAGCCACACTACGACGTTCTAACAGGTCCCAACTTTCCCGCCTTTTGGGTCATTGACCTGACCTGGAAGGTCAACCGATGACCTAGGACCTTAAAATTAGATATCATCGGCTTCCTCTCGTCACTGGCAACACGCTCGTTTTTTCCGCGAAGCTCTAGCTTGATCAGGAGCGAAACGGCAAACGGCGAAACCTTATGCGTTACTGGCTGGAAAAACACCAATACGGGCGAGGGTCAAGTTGAAAGTATTAATTTGGTTCAAAACAATGATATAGATAAGTTAGTTATTTAAATCTAAATATCCCATGACGAGAGCGATGGACATTTTTCGTATGCAGTGTTATCCATTGAAAACAGGTTAAAGCTATTGAGCTTTTAATTTAGTGGTCGCCGCTTACTAATCATGCGGCATACACGCCGCACATAACCGCCAATGCCGCAACGCAGCTTAGATTTCGAAGTAAGCATTTAGTCTCACCCGATGAGCTCTACATTTTGCACATACTTTGGAATTCGTGGGTTTTTATTTTCGCGACGTTAGGCGGTTCCCCGTCATTTAAACCGGATTTTAACCATGAAGTTAAAGAGCCACGAGCTTGGATTCTGACACGGACGTTAGATCTGGATGAGCTCTACATTTTGCAAATACTTTGGAATTCGTGGGTTTTTATTTTCGCGACGTTATGCGGTTCCCCGTCATTTAAACCGGATTTTAACCATGAAGGCGTTGAGCCACGAGCTTGGATTCTTCCACGGACGTTAGATCTGGATGAGCTCTACATTATGGATATACTTTGGAATTCGTGGGTTTTTATTTTCGCGACGTTATGCGGTTCCCCGTCATTTAAACCAGATATTAACCATGAAGTTAAAGAGCCACGAACTTGGTTTCTTCCACGGACGTTAGATCTGGATGAGCTCTACATTTTGCACATACTTGGGAATTCGTGGGTTTTTATTTTCGCGACGTTATGCGGTTCCCCGTCATTCAAACCAGATATTAACCATGAAGTTAAAGAGCCACGAACTTGGATTCTTCCACGGACGTTAGATCTCGATGAGCTCTACATTTTGCACATATTTTGGAATTCGTGGGTTTTTATTTTCGCGACGTTATGCGGTTCCCCATCATTTAAGCCGGATTTTAACCATGAAGTTAAAGAGCCACGAGCTTGGATTCTGCCACGGACGTTAGATCTGGATGAGCTCTACATTCTGCACATACTTTGGAATTCGTGGGTTTTTATTTTCGCGACGTTATGCGGTTCCCCGTCATTTAAACCGGATTTTAACCATGAAGTTAAAGAGCCACGAGCTTGGATTCTTCCACGGACGTTAGATCTCGATGAGCTCTACATTTTGCACATACTTTGGAATTCGTGGGTTTTTATTTTCGCGACGTTATGCGGTTCCCCGTCATTTAAACCGGATTTTAACCATGAAGGCGTTGAGCCACTAGCTTGGATTCTTCCACGGACGTTAGATCTAGATGAGCTCTACATTTTGCACATAATTTGGAATTCGTGGGTTTTTATTTTCGCGACGTTATGCGGTTCCCCGTTATTTAAACCAGATATTAACCATGAAGTTAAAGAGCCACGAACTTGAATTCTTCCACGGAAGTTAGATCTCGATGAGCTCTACATTTTGCACATACTTTGGAATTCGTGGGTTTTTATTTTCGCGACGTTATGCGGTTCCCCGTCATTTAAGCCGGATTTTAACCATGAAGTTAAAGAGCCACGAGCTTGGATTCTGCCACGGACGTTAGATCTGGATGAGCTCTACATTTTGCACATACTTTGGAATTCGTGGGTTTTTATTTTCGCGACGTTATGCGGTTCCCCGTCATTTAAACCGGATTTTAACCATGAAGTTAAAGAGCCACGAGCTTGGATTCTTCCACGGACGTTAGATCTCGATGAGCTCTACATTTTGCACATACTTTGGAATTCGTGGGTTTTTATTTTCGCGACGTTATGCGGTTCCCCGTCATTTAAACCGGATTTTAACCATGAAGGCGTTGAGCCACGAGCTTGGATTCTTCCACGGACGTTAGATCTGGATGAGCTCTACATTTTGGATATACTTTGGAATTCGTGGGTTTTTATTTTCGCGACGTTATGCGGTTCCCCGTCATTTAAACCAGATATTAACCATGAAGTTAAAGAGCCACGAACTTGGTTTCTTCCACGGACGTTAGAACTGGATGAGCTCTACATTTTGCACATACTTTGGAATTCGTGGGTTTTTATTTTCGCGACGTTATGCGGTTCCCCGTCATTTAAACCAGATATTAACCATGAAGTTAAAGAGCCACGAACTTGGATTCTTCCACGGACGTTAGATCTGGATGAGCTCTACATTTTGCACATACTTTGGAATTCGTGGGTTTTTATTTTCGCGACGTTATGCGGTTCCCCGTCATTTAAACCGGATTTTAACCATGAAGTTAAAGAGCCACGAACTTGGTTTCTTCCACGGACGTTAGATATCGATGAGCTCTACATTTTGCACATACTTTGGAATTCGTGGGTTTTTATTTTCGCGACGTTATGCGGTTCCCCGTCATTTAAATCGGATTTTAACCATGAAGTTAAAGCGCCAAGAGCTTGGATTCTGCCACGGACGTTAGATCTGGATGAGCTCTACATTTTGCACATACTTTGGAATTCGTGGGTTTTTATTTTCGCGACGTTATGCGGTTCCCCGTCATTTAAACCGGATTTTAACCATGAAGTTAAAGAGCCACGAGCTTGGATTCTTCCACGGACGTTAGATCTGGATTAGCTCTACATTTTGGATATACTTTAGAATTCGTGGGTTTTTATTTTCGCGACGTTATGCGGTTCCCCGTCATTTAAACCAGATATTAACCATGAAGTTAAAGAGCCACGAACTTGGTTTCTTCCACGGACGTTAGAACTGGATGAGCTCTACATTTTGCACATACTTTGGAATTTTTGGGTTTTTATTTTCGCGACGTTATGCGGTTCCCCGTCATTTAAACCAGATATTAACCATGAAGTTAAAGAGCCACGAACTTGGATTCTTCCACGGACGTTAGATCTGGATGAGCTCTACATTTTGCACATACTTTGGAATTCGTGGGTTTTTATTTTCGCGACGTTATGCGGTTCCCCGTTATTTAAACCAGATATTAACCATGAAGTTAAAGAGCCACGAACTTGAATTCTTCCACGGACGTTAGATCTCGATGAGCTCTACATTTTGCACATACTTTGGAATTCGTGGGTTTTTATTTTCGCGACGTTATGCGGTTCCCCGTCATTTAAGCCGGATTTTAACCATGAAGTTAAAGAGCCACGAGCTTGGATTCTGCCACGGACGTTAGATCTGGATGAGCTCTACATTTTGCACATACTTTGGAATTCGTGGGTTTTTATTTTCGCGACGTTATGCGGTTCCCCGTCATTTAAACCGGATTTTAACCATGAAGTTAAAGAGCCACGAGCTTGGATTCTTCCACGGACGTTAGATCTCGATGAGCTCTACCTTTTGCACATACTTTGGAATTCGTGGGTTTTTATTTTCGCGACGTTATGCGGTTCCCCGTCATTTAAACCGGATTTTAACCATGAAGGCGTTGAGCCACGAGCTTGGATTCTTCCACGGACGTTAGATCTGGATGAGCTCTACATTTTGGATATACTTTGGAATTCGTGGGTTTTTATTTTCGCGACGTTATGCGGTTCCCCGTCATTTAAACCAGATATTAACCATGAAGTTAAAGAGCCACGAACTTGGTTTCTTCCACGGACGTTAGAACTGGATGAGCTCTACATTTTGCACATACTTTGGAATTTTTGGGTTTTTATTTTCGCGACGTTATGCGGTTCCCCGTCATTTAAACCAGATATTAACCATGAAGGCGTTGAGCCACGAGCTTGGATTCTTCCACGGACGTTAGATCTGGATGAGCTCTACATTTTGGATATACTTTGGAATTCGTGGATTTTTATTTTCGCGACGTTATGCGGTTCCCCGTCATTTAAACCAGATATTAACCATGAAGTTAAAGAGCCACGAACTTGGTTTCTTCCACGGACGTTAGAACTGGATGAGCTCTACATTTTGCACATACTTTGGAATTCGTGGGTTTTTATTTTCGCGACGTTATGCGGTTCCCCGTCATTTAAACCAGATATTAACCATGAAGTTAAAGAGCCACGAACTTGGATTCTTCCACGGACGTTAGATCTGGATGAGCTCTACATTTTGCACATACTTTGGAATTGGTGGGTTTTTATTTTCGTGACGTTATGCGGTTCCCCGTCATTTAAACCGGATTTTAACCATGAAGTTAAAGAGCCACGAGCTTGGATTCTGCCACGGACGTTAGATCTGGATGAGCTCTACATTTTGCACATACTTTGGAATTCGTGGGTTTTTATTTTCGCGACGTTATGCGGTTCCCCGTCATTTAAACCGGATTTTAACCATGAAGTTAAAGAGCCACGAGCTTGGATTCTACCACGGACGTTAGATCTGGATGATCTCTACATTTTGCACATACTTTGGAATTCGTGGGTTTTTATTTTCGCGACGTTATGCGGTTCCCCGTCATTTAAACCGGATTTTAACCATGAAGTTAAAGAGCCACGAGCTTGGATTCTTCCACGGACGTTAGATCTCGATGAGCTCTACATTTTGCACATACTTTGGAATTCGTGGGTTTTTATTTTCGCGACGTTATGCGGTTCCCCGTCATTTAAACCGGATTTTAACCATGAAGTTAAAGAGCCACGAGCTTGGATTCTTCCACGGACGTTAGATCTGGATGAGCTCTACATTTTGCATACACTTTGGAATTCGTGGGTTTTTATTTTCGCGACGTTATGCGGTTCCCCGTCATTTAAACCGGATTTTAACCATGAAGATCAGCTCAAAAGTTAAAATAAATGTCATATTCGTGTTCAGCATGGTCAACTTAACCCATGCCATGAATCTGAAGTGATTTGGAATTCGTCGCTGAATACGTATACGTATACGTCGCTAAGTTCACGGACATATGATACATTATGTATGAGGCGAATATGTCAACGGATGGCTGTACGGCGTGTAATGGGGATGAGAACAGTTGATAGTCAAAATGTTTCGTTCCACATTGAACTTATTTTTACCAACTCTATGCTTTATGTAGAGGCTTGTCCATTTGCTTCTGAGTACAGCGTTCTATTGGTATTGCAGGCGGGCGTGTGCAAGTTTGCAAGCAAGCTTGAATGCCTTGGTTCCATGATCATGTCAGATAACTGCATTCACAATAAAAATGGCAATGTGTAGATATATGGAAGCTTTATTTCCTCAATGACTGGAATATTGGTTGGCGAAATTGGGGCTTGCATTGTGTTTCCTCAAATATATTTAACCAACAATAGTGACTGATGGTCACATCCGCCAACTCAGTCAACCATAAAGTGACATTATTATGAAGTTTGACTAGTTTCACTGGCCTTTATTGTTCAAGTACGCCATCTGAATGATTGCTATTCTGAACTTGTCATCCTGTTTCTCATAACAGTAAGTTGTGTATCGCTTGTGCGCTCCGGAGCTCCCAGTGCAATGGTTTCATATAATATTTAACCCGGCAGGCGGTGGGCCTACCAGCCACCTTCCGCGCGGTGGGGGGGGGGGGGGGGCACTTTTTTGCCCCCCCCCGTATCTCCGAAACTACTGGACGGATCCGGAAAATTCAAACGGCGTTCGATAGCCCTGTCAAATTTGTTGAGGGAAACCAAATTTCATTGACCTCGGGGTCACCGATGACGTCACAGGTCAGGTCAAAGATAAAATGTTTCACCGTTCACGGGGCTTCTAGGGAAAGCGCTATAACACCGAGTAAAACGCATTTTGTCGAAAATCAGTGATAAGGCGTCAGTTGTCTAGTACATATGTTGCTATTAGAGGTCACTGGTCATACCAGGTCAGGTCACAGGTCAGGTCACCAAAGGTCACCAAGGGTCACCACATGAGCCCAACTTTACTAAGGTTATGCGATGCATGTTTTATGGCCAGTTTTTCATTTTCAACTCAATGGTGTTGGTTATAAGACCATCAGGTACGGTTTAGGTCACTTTCTGGTGGAGGTCAGGTCAAGGTCAGGTCAAAAAAGGTCAAATTTCAAAGTTGATATTTTTGCATAAAATGGGTATCGATTCGATGCAGCTCGTCACGGGGAGTCTAATGGTGGTCTTTGTTTTGCGCTACGAGGTCTAGAATTGCTGAAAATTGAGTTTGAAAATTTGACGTCATCAATTTTGAACAGTTTTTTCGCTATAACTTGGCCAAAAAAAGAGGTATCGATCTCAAATTTAGTATGTAGATGGAAGGTGGTAGGGGCTATCACATATATTCCCGTTTTTTCGAAATTCAAAAAACTGTTTGGATTTTTTGGCTATTATATTAAAAAAAATCTATTTTTTTATTTTTGGGGGTCAAAATCCAAAAAATTCGAAAAACCGAAATAGCAGTTTTGTAGCCCTCTTAATTCCACACCTTTTATGTCTAAAACATTTTTCTGTATCTCTAAAGCTGTAGGCCTGACAGCTCTTCCCGCGAAACCTTTTTTTGGGTCGAAAATGGCAAAAATGACGTCACTCTGACGTCATTAGCGGCCAACCTATCATAGCATTTGGAAAAAATTTTTGGTCACCATGTGCGCTAGCTGCTCCCGGGAGGGTACTGAAAGTTTGGTGACGATCGGCGCAGCGGTTCTCGAGATATATTGAAAAAACTAAAGGGGGGGGGGCAAAAAAATGCCCCCCCCCACCGCCTGGAAGGTTAAGTGTAAACGTGCCCTTGTTATTTTGGAGATTAGTAACTGATTGGATTGTCTCGATCACATTTATCTTACTTTTACAGTGCAATCTTCTGCATGGGCGCCCTCAGTTGTGCCATCTGTTTGATTCTACCTCAATAGCACATACCTACTAGTGAGATAATGTTGCAAGGGATTGGGATTTTTTTGGGCTGGCTTACCTCGCTTCGCTTTCGGGGCTGCTCCGTTTTCCAATGCCTCGTATATTTCATATACATCCATATGTTTATGAGCTATAGATGTTTGTAAACTGCGTGCTAGCGTATCGTGTATGTACGTACACTGTACAGGTCTCGCGGGTTTTAGCGGTAGGTTTTGCACCTAGAAAATTTAGTGTACTTCAGGCTATATCTTCGTCGTCTTTAAGCTTTTAAGTGTTGAAGATGCCGATCGACTTATTGGTTCACAAGCCGGCCATGATCGTGTAAAATGGCTTCATCATAGATCGATTAATTTCTGAGATATAACCGGAAATGTAAAAGTGCAAAACCTACCGCTTAATCTCGCGAGAGCCGTACGTGCTCACGTCTCTGTAGTTTTAAGGGCATATTCAATATTTTATAAATAAAAAATCATGCTCTGGAGTGAATATTTAAGCCTCGCCGGCCGAGGGGGGGGGGGCGGGTGCCGCCCCCCCCCCCCATAGGGTTTTTTCGCAGTAGCTCCGAACACGCTGGCGATAGAGAGCTGAAACTTGGCATACCTGACCTTTGATCCAAGCCGCATCTTTTGACACCAACCGCATTTTTGGGTCAGGTCAGGTCACTGACCTATGACGTCATAAGTGAACCTCTGCACGGTCTTCAGATGTCGCAACTTCGCAACGCCCTCACTGCCAGAGGAGAGGTCACAGGGAAATGAAACTTGCAGGATCTAGTATCCATTATGAGTCTCACAATTTGTATATCTCGGATTTTTCCTAAAGGTCATATGAGGTCAGGTCATTTTCGTGACCTCACCATTATAAGTCAATGGGGAAAAATGAAAACTGCTATTCTGGCGCCGGGAACGATCTCCAACTATCTCAAGCACACAGAATCGTGATTTGATGCACTCCTTTCAAGGTTAGATGCGTCACTTTTGCAATGTTGATCTTGCGTGACGTCATTTATGACGTCATCAAGGTCATATTCGTTTTTCGTCAATAACTCTTGATCAAATTGAGCTAGCGAGTCGGGAAAGCCACCAATGGACTCAGGAAGACCTGCCGAATCGAATGATATGCGACATGACCTCTTTCGACCAACGTCGTGACCTGGGGGTGCTGACCTGACCTTGACCTGAGGTCAACACCCCAAGTTGACCTGACCCGAACAAAAAGTATATCATTCGACGCGCCTGAGCGAGACGGACACGATGCTGCCAAAATCGCGCCTCTGCGGCCATTTTTCGCGAAGTTATTCACCAAAAACTGAACCGTACCTTGGGGCACTTGACCTGACCTCAGAGGTCACCGGTTGACCTAGGACCTTAAAATCGGGTACCAATCTCTGCGTCTCGTAACGGCGCACACGCTCGTTTTTTCCGCGACGCGCTAGCTCCACCAGGGGCGAAACGGCGAGGGGGGGGTCGTACCCGCCCCCCCCCCCTCGGCCGGCGCGTATGTAGAAAACCAATAGGTCCGGCGAGGGTTAATGTGGATTGTGTGTCTAACACGCGCAGTGGAAGGGGGGGGGGGTCGAATTTCGCCCACCCCTCCTGTTTTTCGCAAATGTCTCGCGCCGCAAACATAATATTAATGTAAAATTTTGGCTACCTGTCCAAAATTGAATTGGGGATCTTCTCGTGCAAGAAATAAGAAAATCGGTTCACAACTTTTCTAGTAATAGCGATGCAAAGTCAAACATCCTGCCGGCGCCTGAATTGTAGACTGTGCTGGGGCGGGACGGTTCCGTCTTTACATCGCGCTTCTTACCGTTGATTATGTTCGATTCGCGTCGAATTTTGTGAGAAGATTAAGAAATGTACAGGCAGTCTTATGGTCAAAGAATTTTGCAAATCGGCCGGTAAAACTTTGAATTATGAGTGTGTTAACACAAAATTGTGATTGCCGCGTTTCCCGTGTTGGCCAATCCCGCCTCAGCCGGCGACATCTCACTCTAAGCAGGTTTCTAACTCATATTTATTGTTGGATTAACTAGAAATTCACCATACGTACTCAAATTGTATGTTTTTTTTTTCGCATAGTGAAAGAAAAAAGAATCGACCGGTAACTTTTTGAGTTATCGGCGTGTAAACTAAAAAAAAGTCAGATTTATGGCAGATTTGACCACATTTGACCTTACTTGACCTTGAAGATATTGACCTAGGGTCATGATCTTCAGTTTCACACACAACAGATTTCCCCAGCCTATCCTCCAAATTCCCTTTCTACCCTTTCTAGCTCCAGTGAGAGGTGAGATCTTGGGGGGCCGACATTCGCCTCCCCCTTCCACTCGGCTTAGTACTCGCAACCCTTCCACTGTGCGGGTTAAATCCCCGACAACGTAGAATGATCGAAAAGTGATCCGGAGAGTTGTTCTTCGGTAGCAACATTAAACCCTCAACGATATTACCTTTTTAGGTACTGGCGATTACTCAGAGAGAATGGTGTTACTTATGCAGACTGGGTGTGTTTATCATCCATTTACGTTGGCCATTGTCGTTCCACTCCAAAGTATTGCCTCTACCGTACTTCGGTCAAAGTTAATCACATATTGCCTGTCTCACATATTGTCTGGCTCGACTTTACGGTGTCGGCCATATCGCTGAGCTTCCCAGGGGGGCTCGCCTTGTCTATACGGCCCAGCGTTTTGTTACAGACCGCCGCCGGACACTGGATCCATCCAATGGTGCGCCTGTGGATCCATTGGTGCTCCTATGGGTCCAGTGTTGCGCCTATGGGTCCGTTGGTGATCCTATGAGCTCCGCTGGCTGGCGAGGTACTGCCGTCATAGGCGGTTGGTAGGGTGCTGACTGCTGGTAGGCTCCACCAGCTCGTAGGTTACTCTTGCTCCGCCGACCCGTGGACCGGACACTGACTCCCGGGCTAGTTGTCGGCAGAGGCGGGTGGTGGGCTACTGTCGCGGGCAGAGGCGGCCGGTGGGCTACTGTCGAGTGCCGGCGAGCTACTCAGACTCCCGGGCTATTGTCGGCAGAGGCGGCCGGCGGGCTACTGTCGGGTGCCGGCGGGCTACTCAGGCTGGCGGGCTAGTTGTCGGCCGGGGCGGTCGGCGGGCTACTGTCGGCAGAGGCGGCCGGTGGGCTACTGTCGGGTGCCGGCGAGCTTCTCAGACTGGCGGGATACTGTCGGCCGGGGCGGTCGGCGGCCGGCGGGCCCAGGGGACCGAGTCTCCCGGAACTGGCCGGCGCCGGCCGCCGCCACAGCTCCGACCGACCTCATCCGGCATTACTGCCAGCTCCGAGCTCCATTGCAATTCTGAATACACCGTAGGTCAATCCAAATGGGACCAACTTTGATCCTCAGCCGGACATGTAGTTGGGCAGATTAAACGGGCGCCCTGCGGCGGCGGCCATTAACTCAGTACTTCGATAATTTGCTGCAAAGCCGCCGATTGCCTCGGTAACAGTCGCCCACTCTGATTTGGGAGCCCGGTGCACTGGGGATGACATCGGCTCATGCTGCGTATTACTGTGCATGGTGAGGCGTGGTTGATTTAATGTTTTAGACACTGCGCCGTCTTAATTTCCAATCATATTCGGATTGGAGTGTGACCATGCATGCTGTAGACCTACCGTAATAAGATTTATTTGTAGCATGGATAACTCTTGGTCCTTAAACAAAATATAAAGAGATCCTAAATAACGAAAGAATTAGGTTAAAAGCAAAACGCTTTGCCCACCTTCTTATTTTTTCCTTGCCTAAGCTCTTGCCACAATACCTCGGAGGTTTCGTTTGTTGTATGAAATGGCTAAATGTGTTCCTGATATCAATGCCTGTTTTTCTTCATTTCACGTCATAGTGATAGCGCTGTACCTGCCAATGTGAAACATCCATCGCTATACTCCTCATTTCAAATCGTTTATTGTGAAAAGGTGCGTCGTCACTCGTCAGTCCTTAGGTCGTTCTACGCCGGTATGGTAAGCCCCACACCACGGGACCCAGGACACCCAATTTTGCAGCACTATGCATGGTGACACCAAAGCACAAACGAGGATGCATGTCGCGAATGGATCCCGCCGAGTCTCCTAGTTCCACAACACAGCCTTGTTAGTCGGCTCCTTTATGGTCGGGTCTCACACAAGGCTTCCACGAAGCCCACTGCGCCACCGGGTTGTGCGGCGCAGCCTACCAGTCCAGGCGCACTCAGGCAGAGCCATCTATCGGCCGGTGAAGTAAACTGAACTACACTACGCGGAGCGGAGCATTTATGCCACGGACTTTCTGAGAAACTGGAGCAATTGTAGCACTGAAAGTGTACCGAAATTTTATCATAACCAAGATGTTTTATTGTAATGCGATGCATTATTTATGCTGTCTATGGGCACTTGTGCATGCGTATGACAATAAAATAGCTCAGGATGCAGTCCCGGGCCCACGATGCTTACCTATCACTACTCGTGTTTTGTGCTTGCTGTCATTAAGCTTGCCTAAGTAATTTGGCTTGGATGTGGGTTGGACTGGAAGTATATTGCATAATGATTCTGCCAAGAATTTAGGTATTCCTACTGTGCATAGTCGAATGCAAGACGTCTTGCACCTTACTTTTCAACTCGCCTAACCGCTCAAAATTATTTTATACAGCTTCAATGTGAAACTAAACCCCTGTTGATGCCCACGTGTATATTTGATGTCGCACATCTTTTAGCAAATGTTCAAACAGTAGCAATGTCGGACCAACTATAATAGCTGGTATGAGCTCCTGATGTCACACTCAAGACACACAGACAACGATAAAATAAAGATTATGTGTTAGTTCCGCAACATATTATCCGTTGATAAAAGCCGATATACTTTCATTCACTATTCCTATTTAGTCATGATAGTCGGTGTAAACTGTCGAACATTGATAGCAAATATACGAGTCAGCTAATTTAAGATCGCTGCTTTTCGACAAGGAGCAAGCGGAAACAGCGTGATTCTTTATAGTGACGTTTGATCACTGTGTACCAAAATAATAGAGCACAACTTTGGCTGAGGCAACATCTTGGCCATGTTACATGCTGTCTCCATGCAAACGGGAAATGAATATATTTACATACAAAAACATTACTCTTTAGACGTCTTTATGTACCATTGTACACTGCACTCTGGTGATCTCAGTGACATCGATTTGGTACAGCTGCACGCAGAAATGTCAATTTCTACTGACTTCTGGGTGCCCGAGCCCTCCCAATTCCACGTCGGCTTGACTTTTGGAGCCGCAACAGACGGCACGTGTCAAGGTCACCGCTAAGGTCGCGGCGGATTTGTAATGCTCGGGCACCCGCAATTCAGCAGAAATCGACGCCTATGGCTGCACGCATGCTTCTTCACAATTTGACGATCACTAAATGTCCAGTCTCCATTCGCTTCTGCCACTTTTTCACCACACTAAACTTATCAGACAGCCACAACTCGTTTCCACACATCACAGTCACCGCCTTACCTTTGCGCGACGCGGGTAGGGTTTTATGTAACGGTACATGTACGAACACACCCTGTGTAACATTATCTCCTTCTTATGGGTCCCGTCACGCGGCGGTCGGCTGCGGCGAGCCATTGGCCATTCGCGGACGACGCGTCGGCTGACAATTGAGTTAGGCCGAGCCACCATTAGACCACACCAGCCGGTCCTCAGTTCCTCGGGTACCGGACCCCTGAGGTCACCGACCTGCACACAGACAGCTGGCTGGGCCAGCCCAGCACAGTCACGTGGTTCGGGCTGATATATCATGTGGCTCTGGCCGATATATCACGTGGTTTGGGCCGGTATATCACTTGGTTCGGGCCGGCTCAGTCACGTGATTCAGACCAGTTTACCACACGACTCGGATCGAATCAGTCGAATAATTTGGACCAGTGCAGTGGCCCCACGTCCCACTCAACCATGTACCGTCTCTGGTATAAGCACAGTGCCACTGCCATCAGCATTCAGCAGCCGTCGCATTGCTGGGGATTGTCCGTCACCTCAGGGACCCAGCAAGTGTCCGAAGGTCGCGGCCGCCATGATCCAGAGGAGCACACGCCGCATGAGGGTCCGCTTTTCGACTGCTCCGGAGGTGTGCATCGCTGCTGGGGTGTCGCCTGGAACGGACAGGGGGATGTTACAGGGATAACAGATAGATAACAGGGGAGCGAGAAAGAGAAAAAGAGAGGAGAGCAGAATGAGAGGATTAGTAAATAAATTGTATGTATGTATAAACATACCTAGTTTAGCCCTCAGCAGCTACCCTGTACCAGTGTGCCAGCCAACCAAGGTGAATAAACAGGGCTTCTGCGAAAGCTTCCCTGAACGTAACTGTGTTACCGGTGTTCGCAACAACATGAATTCCTTTGGGTCACTCAATGGTGAAGGGTCAAAATACGTCGACACAACACGAGTAGGCCTCTGTTGTTAGGTGTTTGTCATCCATTGTCACAGAAAGTGAAAGAAAATATTGTAATAAACTGACTATAAAATCCCCTTCCTTGCATAGTCTACAGGACATCACTTAGCAGATAATACATTGATCTTGAACTGAAAGATTTGGTTGTTGAGCTTAAAAGTATCCGCGGAGCTTGCAGATAATATCGGGGGTTTGTCCAATACTGGCCAATGTAGATGACAATTTTGGCGGCGTGCAGCGCTTTATTCAATCACGGGTCAAAGGAGAGTAACATGGTAGAAAGGCGTATGTTAAGTAAAAACTCAAGACAATAATTTTTTAGTTCTTATTCTAACCAATAGTTTATGGTTAAACGGAAATTACTACCAATCATTGCAACCACGTTTATCTCATCTCCTAGCATGTGTACATAATTGGAAATGCGTTATATGAGTGTAGGATAAAACATCGGTAAATTTTAATTCACTAAACCTAATGTTCCCTTTGCGTGCACTCAACCAAGTCAACCAATTTTTTTTTCAGTAATATATAACCGTTTTGCGATAAAGGACACCCCCATAGCCTGTTCTCTGCTAGTGATCAGCCTCCTCTCAGAGTTGACGCCGGTCGAAATTTACAGGCGTTCTCATCCCCAACCAGCCGCTGTGATATTACCTTGGTGTGTCGATAATCAAAGCGGAAAGTTTTAAATTGAATTAGGCTGCACAGTTTATAACTGGCATTATGGGAATAACAATGCAGGTATTTTCGCCTGTTTTGCATCCGAACAGTACCTACTCGGGGCTGACAACTAATAAAAAGAATGAACTTCATCGCCACTCTTCTGCGTAGATGCTCGCTCAGATTAGATACTCGTCTTAGGATTAGGAGCGAAGTCCGATATAAGCAAATATTAGCATTGCCTCGCATAAAATGTCAACGCCTTCCTGAACTGTGGATTGGGGACTGTAAGGTATGAACAGTTATGAGACTTTCTGAATAACTAGCATATGCACAGCATAGCAACAAGGCCCATAAACCCATGGCGTATTAAACGGATCGTTGAAGTAATGTGAGTTTTATATTCTTTGTGTCATACCTTACAATTGAAAGATGCGACGTTCGAGATGCATGGCAACAAGTAATTGTGTTAGGTACTCTCAGTATCTCTCGCACGACTAACTATGAATTTAGTGTCGCCATAGATGTTTGACGTTTTAACATTTCTATTGACCTCCATAATGGTAACAAATATAACGGTGTTGATCAGCTTAATAAATGTAGCGACCGTGAATTGTTGGCCATTTTTATGTTCTACCATTGTTGACATGCTCTAGCCTCTAAGTCGTTGATTACATTTTATGCAGCCTTCTGTATCTGTCAGATTGATCATAATTGTCTCAAATGAAGTATCATCCACTGAAATTTACCCGATCATCGGACAAATTTCGCCCAGCCTTTGGAGTTCTGAGAGAGACGAGTTCGCTGCTGGCCTTGGCGTGAAATATGCCGTCCATTCTCTGTCCTTTAGTGTGAGCGAGAGCGACGGTATCGATTTCGGTGGCCGTGCCGTGGCTCAATCAATGATCGCTCGACAGGCCGGCGCGGGAACTTCTGCGGCGATCAAATCTCGCACGGCATTTGCCTTGATTGGAAAATGACGACCCGATTCAGAACCAGTCCAGAGTAAGGGAAATGTGTGACCGGAGAATAAGGAAAGGCAGGTTCGAGCGCATGTTTACAACCCCGCTGTAACACTGCGGAGAAAGTATATTCCATACACCTAGACATAAACTGTAGGCACAGGTAAAAGCGTGATCTCCCTAATAAATACTCCTGGGAAGTAGCACTAAATAATATTACCTGCTTGTTTCGGTCTAGCTAAGCTGTATTGTCAATAACAAAAATTTGGAAACGCGCATAACACATTTTCAAAGCGCCCTATCCTTTTATGGCATGGTCGTTGTATCCATTCACATGACTGGCAGATACGGGCAGAGGGGATGCATGCACCTCTGCCTGGGGAAGGGGAGAGTAAGAGGCGGGGACGGGTGGTCGGTGGCGGATATTAGACTAGCGAGAGTGGGAGTGAGTGAGAGCGTGGCATAGCGACCCAGTGGCCTGCTTTAGCACGGCGTCCGACCGCCAGAAAAACCACCAGGGGGACCGGTCAACGGATGGCGGACATCACTCTCCCCGACAGGGCGGAGAGAAAGGAGAAAAGAATGGAAAAGAAGGGATAGAGTAGGGAAAGAGGAGAACAGATAAGAAAATAAGTAATAGTTCAAGCTCTGATAATTTGCAGGCAGTACCTATAATGGCAACCAGCTCATTTACTAAGCTCAGTTCAGCTTTTTTAAGCTCAACTACAGATTATGGGTCGAGAGTGTTGTAGAAGGTTGAAGCAGTTTATGAATTTGGTGCTGGTTTTAGCCGGATCATTGGACCTTATTAATTATCTGAAGGCAGTTAGAGTAAGAGAGCTCGGTTGTGCAGCGTCAAAACTCAAAAGTAATAACTGAAGAAAACCTGGATATAAAAATGATATGAAGGATGTAGACAAAAAAGATATGAGGAGCTATTTAAAACAAAATACAGAGGGAAAGAAAAGTGCACGATGAGAATAGATAAGGCGCCGTGGAAATACTGGGGAGAGCAAGAGGAGGAGGCGCCGGCGGCGTCCGGATGGATAAAAGCGGCACTGGCCCGCCGCTGAGTTAGCAATGGCCCGTTTATGGAGGTTACGGAGAGAAAGAGCCGCCTCCGAGACACTATATTGCCTCGTAAAACTGCCGCGGGTCACGGATAATAAAGACGCACTCACTTCCGCGAAAAGACGCTGAAAACTTTTGACATCTTTCAGAAATATACAACCGAGATGCAGCGCAGAAGTATGCGGAGTGCTGTCTAAAATAAGAGTAGGTGACGTTATTTATTAAATCGATCACTTGTTAAAGTTTTTTTTGTGTGTGTACTGGTACAAAGGTGTGCTAAGATATGGATGCCACTGAAGACAATGTGCGCTGGCAATGGCTCAGAAAATTAAACCTTTTGAAGTTCAGCGCAAATGCATTTGTACAGACTACAGAAACATATGCGAGTTTATAGTACCTAAATGTTGACATTTTGTAGTTTAAATTGTTTTACGTTTTAAATTTAATTATTTAAGTATGGCTAGTCATAGTGCAAGATCTTAAAAGGTTTGGCATGTTACCTTGCTGTCTTAACAACATGTCTACGTTTAAATTAATATTATTTACATAAAGCAGTATCATCGATCAAGCAATGTATGATGCATTTTCATGAAGCAGCGTATCTTTATTGATAATATTCATGTTCTTTGTTCACATGCGATTTGTTGCTGAGGCAAATCGTGTTGCTGGACGTTCTATGAATACAATTTGCAAAAATAAAAACATGCTTAATGGCTAAGGACATTGTGCCTTCAAAACGTTGCGACAAACTTCCGACAGCTCCTGACAAAGCTCCGCGTCCGCTCACCACCGGGAGTGTGTGGGGGGGGGGGGGGGCGAGCGCCCGCCTCTCACCGTTTAGCACGTGGACGCGGGTGCTGACGGACTGGGCGTTCGACGGACTGCAGGAGTAGAGGCCCGAGTCGGATGGTCGCGCCCGGCGCACCACCAGCTGAGAGCTGAGCTGAGAGCCGCTCTGTCGGGTCTCCACGCTGATGTCGCCCCGACCCGAGTCGTAACTGACCACCTGTCGACATGGAGCACGTCAAGAGCAACGTTTCTATGTGAATGCCTCAAGCCTTTGTATTGAATCTCAGTCGGGCAGTCTGTCAAGAAGGTCAAGAGAATTTTTTGCATTTATGTGCAGTACAGTGTAAGTACAAGTTAACAGTCCTGAACAGTTCTTATATATATCAATGGCAAGACAAGTCTACGTAGAAGTAAGCCTAAGCTTGCTATAAAAAAAAATATCCTGATCCATCTCCATCCGTCTTGTTGTTGCCAGTCTTGATATGAACATCGTTGGTGCATACTTTCCTTGCCAAAGCATTTGCAAAGTATGCTACGAGCAACCAATATCAAGCATGCATACTGAGGCATATCATGTTTTTATTCATTCGATGAATTTGTGTAAAGCCTAGCTCGAACCCATCCAGAGTTGACGCCGCTTTGCATGAAAACTTGAATTGCGTGGAGAAGGTTATACCTATTATTAGCCGTTTTCGCGAAGAGTTTTCTGGCGAATGCACCGAACTTCAAAGTCCAACCAAATCTCTTTCAGCAAATATCATTTAGTTCAATTATCATTAATTCATTTCAATATTTTAATAGAAAATGTCTGATTTTTTTTTATAGATAAGGTAAAATACCTATATAAGCAATTAGTGCAACCCATTTGAGATTTGATCAATAGTTTGATTTTGAATAAAGTGCAGCATTCTCATCATTTTCAGAGCAAAGTTTTATCCGAACTTCTTCAAGCCTTAAATGACTGTGCTTTTCTGTAAAATGCGTGTTAAACACTGTCGAATTCTAAGCGATTCACTTTGGGATTCTCACTGTATGACCAGCGATTCCACTGCGCCCACCCGCCGACACTGCATTTGAGATGGCCGTGGCGTAGCCACTGACGTCATACGTGGCAGATGGCGCAGTGCATGTTTGCGGTGAGGAATATTGGCCAAACGAGACGCAGACGGCCCTCGCCTATCATCGATTTTCTGACATATTAAAGATCGCGGAGCTATTGTTGAAAGTTTTCCAGAGGAAGGATGCTGCAAGCATGTAGAAAGTATCGAACTCCCGGGGTTCTGAAACGCTAGATCTATAAGAGAAATCCATCCGTCGATTAATGTCAAATATTGACCGTGCTATAAAAGTTCGAAATCAGGTAACTGAAAAGACGAACTAAAACTTATTGTCAGTTGAACGTTTGTTTCAATTTTACTATGCATCTGTTTCATTAGATGAGGATAGGGAGACCGCATATGTGACGTTCGTTAATATTATCGTTATGTTGGTTCAGAAACTCGCAATTGGAGACGAGCATCTATCAGGAACACGATAATCGAGTTATGTCGGCCAGGGCTACACTTGCTACAGGTCTGAATGCATGTCCAATGTCCGTGCACATTATAATGAGGCACATCATTAAAATGTGTTGTTGTTTGTTTTAGTTAGCTGTTTTGTAGTCCTAGAAAGTGTCATTTTCCTATAGGAAAGAGTCAACTCACTATTGAGACGTAACTCCTCTCCGTGGCGCAATGGCAGATAACACACGCACTATTTAGACTGGAAACCGAATTCTCGCCTCAACTGAATAGCGGCATTATGTATGTCCAATTTATCAGCTTTTCTTCTCATAATTCAATTAGGCTTCGGCAAAGAATACGAATAAGTGGTAGAGGGAGAGGGAGAGAGGGAAAGAGAGTGATACACATGAGAAAAGAAAGACGTAGGGACAGGAAGTCCCAGAAGGTAAGACAAAATGTCTTGGGTGAAAAATACAAGATGAAATGAATGGCATCTAAAAGGCGAAATAAATATCGAAATATTTTCACCTATCGGTATAACGGAACGATTTTTTTCCTTATAACGAATTTTCTACCTTCATAAATGTTGACATAAGGGATTCGACGCATAAACGTATCGCCAGACTGTGTACAGATACATAGAGCCAACCTTGTCTGCATCAGTATGTAAAGTACAGCGTGTGCTGCACTTATGAGAGCATTGGCTCCCACTACCTCCAAGTTTGTTTTGCGAGGCCCGAAGGGCTTTGTTAGGGGGCACGTTAACAGCTGGTTTGCCATCCACCCATATTGCCGCCGAGTATCTCAGCGTCAGTAACCGAAGGTTTGTTGTCAATATTTAAAACACTATTCTTTATAATTGTTTTTCTATTGAAAAACAAATCTGAGTTCCCTGACAATTTGGCAAAAGCTGCCTGAGATCAGTATGAGATGCTATTTTTGTGCTCACTCAGTAATACACTAGTCTCAAATAATCATCTTTTTACCGTCGGCAGTGGTAAGACAATACCGAGGGTTATTAGCGAGTAACCATCGAGGACGACAGCGCCCAGCTCGTCTATTCTAAGGTTATTTCCCAGAATGTGCGTTTATATCCGTCGCCAACCGGCAGATGCTCTGGTGATTATTGACCGCGTCCGAAACTGAAGGTGGCGGAATGGGCCCCTCCGTGCCAGTCCCATGGTACGTCGGGGGTTGACATCGAACTCGTCTTAACCGCGGCACCACCGCCCAGCGATTTCACCTCGCCTGAGGCTGGCCCGGTTCTCGGCGGAATTTTTGGCAAGCTGAAGCTTTCAGCCGAGTGCCGGTGGCGATAAAACCTTGGTCAGCGACAAATGCCGCCGACTCGACGGGCGCGGCGCCGGTCGACGGCCGCTGGTGTTCAGAAGACAGAGACAGACGGCACTGGGGCCGGCTGAAAGGGGCACCATCACCAGGGAGATCCATAGAGAGGAGGGGCGCCGTAATCGGGACGATGGCTGCTATAGGAAGAAAGGTATATAATGCCATTTACAGCATACATGCATACATACATAGTTACATGTATACAGTATGCAATATGCATAGGTATAGATAATACATTACCGAGAGCCGAGAGGTTACTGCGATGAGGGAGAGAACGTCCCATTCCTATGGGCTACGTTACGGGAAAGGCTATCTAATCTACGTCATTCTAGCGAGAGAGAATTTATCACCAGGGGGCGACACCCCATGTGAACAGGGAGACCCGCGGAGCGTGAATGGTTTATGCGCGTTATCCACCGTCGCTGGAGGCGTGGAATGTTGGATAGGGTAGTGTGGGGTAATTTGAACATATTTTTACGTCTTCTCCGTTGTACCAAGTTCCAACTCAAGCCTGGATGAAGAAAAACTGCTTCAGTAGCGCAAGTGTCACTTGCTTTCACCATGCAAGCCTCATTTTTGGACGAGCCGAGCATACCTTGAATAGCATAGCCTCACTTCTCCACCAAGTCACGGTGTGTTCATATTGCCCCACTGTGGGGTAATTTGAACATACTGCCTTTACCTGTCATGAAAACGATAATCTCGCCAGCACCGATGTTGTTTGACCCATAAACAAATAGGCAGAACAATTCTAAACACACCTTCACTTGAAAAATCAACACAACAACAAAAATAACAGTTGCAGAGTATCAATATCTGCACGCTGCACACCGGTCAGTTGACAAAATTCGCCTCTCTTCAATTAACAGAACGTCTATCATTTTTGTTCGATAAAAACTCTCCCAACCTTGCTGCATCTGTTATAGTGGTGCCAATCGAACCCTGGACATTTTGAGTTCTGATTTTGTCCAATGTCCAATTTGGAATTGGTTGGACAAAGGTAGCAGACTGGACAACATTGGACTATGGCTTGCTAAACTTCAGCACTTTTTATAAAGTAACGTGCATAGCATTGATTGGCGAATGGAAAGCTTGTTAAGCTCTCAATATAATGAACACTTTTCGGCTGGTAATATTACATTATAAGCAATTTAAATGACAGTTTTGAGTCTTGATTAATGCGTAATTTTCGGACATATTTGGACAAATGGCTTCCTTTAACATTTTTGAACGGAAATAAACGAAAATGCCGGACATTAGACGGATATTAGACGTGAATTTTATAAAACTGGCATCACTTATCTGCTACTGCCTTGGGTCGAAAATATTGGCAAAAAAAAAAAAGAACTGGGAGCGTTGTTTTTCGGAGCTATCCCTGTCTTCACTGAAATTCTCAGACTATGTTCAAATTACCCCACGCTAAAAGTTATTTTGCCATATCTAAAAACAAGTTTCAAAAGCAAATTTCTTGGATTGAATGCATTGATTAGGTCATTGTACAACAAAAGCCGTTGCGTATTAGACGCTAGCAATGCAAGATTTTGCGCTGCAATGAAGTTGCAATGACGTGATTTTAGGCGTTTTTACTTGCGAAATTGATTTTTACATTGTGCGTCAACATCTTCATTCCCTGAAACATTAAACCCCGTTCATATGATAGCCCTTTTAGTTACGATAATTTCCCTCATTGGTCTTATTGTCATGCCACTTATGGATTTTCCGTAATTTTGTGTTTTTTACACTATGTTCAAATTGCCCCACATGTTCAAATTACCCCACCCTACCCTATAACCGGGCAACCAATCCGTGAATCTTCCGGGCATGGTTATCATCCTGTGTAAGGCCGTTCATATGGCAGGGAGTGGAACTGGGCCTTGGCAACAAATAACACAACAGGGCATGGTATTGTATATGGTGTTGCAGTAGCGACGAACAGGATGAAGTTTCCATTTCGATCGTCCATCACTGATGCCTCGGTTTCGTCTTAATTGCAAATGGACAAACACGTTTTGACTGCCGTCGTTTCAACTCATTAGAAGAGTTAGACATTTTGTTCTCACAGACAATGACGATGACAATAATGGCAATGCATCTTATAGCCAATTTGTACCTATTGTTATTGGATTATTTTTCAACTCATGGCTCGTATCTGTCAGTGCACGCACCGAACGGATAAGTTTATCATTATCCAATCCATACTACCTTCACTCGACACTCACCTCATCTCCGTGGTACCAGAAGATGTACTTGGGCGGCTCGGGCGAGTTGGTGACCACACAGGTCAGGTTCAGCACGCTCCCCACGTCAACATACATCTCCGGCGGGCCCAGGATGCGCGACTCGGGCACTGCCGGCAATGACGTCATCAGTCAGCGCCGGTGACGTCACCGTCTCGGATATGATAGGCGACAGCTGTTGCTGAATTTGCATAATGTTCGGAAATGCAAAACAGCAAAATATGCAGGGTGAAATATGGCAAAATCATGTCGAAATTTAAATTGAGATGTCGTGTGTCATGCGCTGCTGCAAAACAATGATATAGGAATGATGCAATGCAATTCTGGTATCAATAGGTAAGTACATTTAAAGCGACATGGTTATGCCTTCTCGGAAACATATATGCATCCAAGAAGGTAAAAGGTATTATAAAAGATACATATCTTATACCTTGAACGCATGTACCTATTTTACGTGTAAGTCTTTACAAATATTAAGTAATTATTGAAGGAGCAGCAAATCATGTCTACGTTTGAGTTGTGTCACATGCTAAATTGTCCTCAATTACCTATTGCATTCAATGGCGGGATGATATAGGGCAGCTGACCGATAACTGTTGAAAGCCAGAAACTACGCAAAACTAATATTAAACTCCGTCTCTAAAAAGCCATTTACTCAAAGATCTTTCAACATTTTCAACTAAATGAGCGTCAAAATATCCTGCAAACTTCACGTTTGTAGCAGCTTGTGTGAATAGGCTGGCAATTAATTTGCCTGCTTGCCAAGTTGGAAAAGTTCTGGAGTCGGCGGATCTCAGGCAAACAGAGCCTGTTTGGCGCCGCCTCTGCCTCGCGTGTTTCACGGGCGGTGTCCGAGCAGTGTGCCAACTGTTGATCTCTGGTGTCCGCCTGTTCACCGGTGACCGTCTTTATTCAGATAATAGGTCACCGGTCCATATGAATGGCTTTGAACCAGCTATTTGAAAGGAATCCAGCCGAGCAATAGCGTAATATATTCACTACACGCACCCAGAATTACAGCTACTGAGCTGGCGCGTCTCGCTGTTCTGAGGCCTATTGCACCAAAATACTATGATGGCATGATATAATTGTCATTTTGCCAGCTAACCTACGGAAATAAACTATCTTCATCTTGCATCAATTCTTAGCATGAGCCTCCAGGTGCTTGGTAGAATTGATGGGTAAAATGTCACTGTAGAGCTTTGGATCGGACGTCCCTCTCTGCGCCACAGGCGAGGACGCCCGCCGTCGTCCGTACTATGGACAGAGATCATTAAATTCCAGGCGGTGGGATCTCTGAAAGATCACAGCGCACGAACGGTACACTAGTCCCCGAATAACACAACTTGACCGCTTAATTCATATTAGCTTGGGGATGTTATGATGAAGGGAATTATGAAGTGGATTGCCGCAGCTCGGCAATTACATAGATATGGCTACCAATCCCGAATAAGAGAAGCCGATCCGGATCGGCCGATCTCGGCTCGAATCCCGCTTTGGGCGCGCTCTTTGAGAATCGGTCATGGAAACGGCACCCTCAATCGGGATTCGCCGATCCGATCCCCGATCCGATCCTGTCCGTAGAGGTCATGAAAACCAGGCTAGTGCCGTCGCTCACCGCTTGACATGATTCACAAACCACATAAACCCTAATTAACTATGTACTTTTCCGAACTAAGTAACGTCTTCATAGTATCTCATAGCATTGAGAAATAACGATTGTAACCAAGTTCCTACGACACCAGCTTGTCATTGCAATGGTTGACAAATGTCGAATAAGATCAGGGAATGACAGCCACAGTCGCCGAAGTAACAGCGACGAAAGTAGCAGTTAAGGATGAGATAGTGGTAGAGGCAGCAACAGAGGGTGTGATAGCGCGATCTCGGTGTAATACAGGAAATGGGGAGATACGTCTGGCGGAAGGGCGCTGAGCGTGGTAGCGATGAAATTACTGTGCGTGTGGGTGCGATACAGGGAACTTATAGTGACGAAGCCGGTAGAGAGGAGACGAGTTAAGCGCTCATGCGCAGGATAGTGAAATTGTGGTGGATGTGTGGGTGGAAGTGGGTGGTGGGTGGGTGTGGAGGACATTCATGTGGACGTGTCGGTGGAAGTGGA
Source organism: Amphibalanus amphitrite (assembly GCF_019059575.1). Lineage (NCBI taxonomy): Eukaryota > Metazoa > Arthropoda > Thecostraca > Balanomorpha > Balanidae > Amphibalanus > Amphibalanus amphitrite. The sequence continues at coordinate 54,110 of NW_024882117.1, forward strand.
GGGTGCAATGGTGCGGGTGGATGTGGATGTGGATATGCCGGTGGAACTGGATGGCGGATGTGTCGATGGAACAAAAGGTTGGATATGCGCGGTTAAGTAGAGGATAAAAGGAATGTGAGTGGACAATGGAGAACGTGTGTCGGTGGATGTAAGGGATGACTGTGTTAGTGGAATGGAGGTGGACAATGTGGGAGTTGGCCGCATTGGCAGCGAGGCGATCACAATCGGATGTGGCGGCTCTCGGGAGGGATCAATTATGCCGCGTGCCTGCCGGACAGGTCCATTGAGCGCGTGATTGATGAACCGGATCTGTGTCCCCAGCTACGGGACATGGTCCAGGCACTCAGTCTTATTTGGCGCATATAGAATGCATTGCAATGCTAGAACCCGTGGCATGCATCTATTTTCTATTATCTGGTTGTTGATGAAACTGTCCTTAAATCGAATTATCAATGGCGATTGCTTTCAGTCCGAGGGAATGCGAATTTAGTTATAAATTTGCATGCCTCCTTATGTTATAATATAATATGCATAGCTCCTTATGTTATAATATAGCCAGTTCTTTATCTTCCATCTCCTCAAATACAAAATGAGTTCACTGAAATACTGTTTCAGTCTAGCTGAAAATATTGTTTTATATCATCGAGGTTTATTTCACTTTTTCCACTTCAACATTTTCTTTACAACATTAATGCATGTTGCTCCAGCATCACCACGGTCCCATGAACGCTCTTCAACCAACCCACGCACTCACCTATGACGCTCAGGTACACGGGGTACGAGATGGGTGTCTGAGTGGAGATCTGACACTCGTACAGGCCAGCGTCGCTCGCCTGGACAAACTTGATCATCAGCGTCCAGTCATTCCGGGCCGCGTCGCGCGCCACTTGGAACCTGGCGTCGTTGGCGTACGTGTCCGTGCCCGTGGTCAGAATGTGCAGGTCACGACTGCGGATCCACGAGACCTGCGGAGGAAACGGCCGAGTTGAAAAGGTGGTGTAGGAAGCAAAATTCGTTGGCTGCTTGGTGATGAGTGTTTTAGCAGGGTTATGACAGCTACTCTTTCAGTTGAGATATTTATGTAGCTACGAGATAATGAAGCTCGCGGTACACACGGGAGAGGTGAAATGAATAATATTGTCCTCTTTCTATGCTTTGATTTGAAAGCTTTAACTCCATGAAGAAGTTAGTAAAAATCCATGAAGAAGCTTTAGTTAAAATTACATCGTTAAGCGCACGCGAATTTAACCAAGGAAGCGGCCCTATGATTTATAGGCTTATCGCGTTCTGGAAACTCCTCATTTAGGAAACCACGTTCCGCTGATGGTTCAGATTACTAACCGTTTTGTTGTTGAGGCGCTTCACTTTACAGTGAAGATGAGCCGTCTTTCCCTGAAGGGCCGTGACGTTACGCGGCGTGGTAGTATCAAAGAAGGGAGGCTCGAAGACCTGGCGCATCCAACTCTGGTCTGAAAAAGATAAAATGGTGTGGCGCTTCAGTTCAGGTATGCAAGCGATGATATTACGCGTCCCCGAACCGGCCGGTGTAGTGAAAGCATGAAATTCTGTAAATGGAAAGATCATAAAAAGTAAAAACTTCCGCACGTGTTCCGATTAAGACGCTTTACAGATGCACACCAAACATCGTAGCGGAGTCCTTAATCACTTAGCGAGCATGTTCAACAGAGCATGCTTAATCAAACATTTGTCGTCGGAGAACGATCCGATTCGACTGCCAGCCTACACCCGTAGCGATAGGGGCTAATGTGCCAATGAATCAACACTGTTTAACTTCGTTCAGTCCATCTCGACTGAATACCATTTACTGGGCCAGATCAGTGAGGGTTTGGTCTCGGTGTTCCAGAAAGAGATAAAGGTCAGCCAGCGAAAAGGCGTCAGTATCCAGTTCCACTAACCAGCCCAGGCATTCGCTATTGCTTGGTATGCACTGCACTCATTCATACCGGTCTTTATCGTGCAATTGTCTTTTCGTTGCCAACGAGACCCGTTTTATTTTCGTCCCAGGTAACCGCCTATCATGCATACGCGTTAGTGGGCCAAGCCCAGATATTGCACCTGCTCGCTACTCAGGGACCCAGTTGCACTGTGCGGCTGCTGGAGTCAGGCCATGCCTTCTTATGCTACCCGGCAGCGGTCGATTGGGTCCATCCATGGAGGGGAGGGAGGGGAGCGGGGCGGTGGGACGTTCCCGTGCGTCTGAGGGCTACTGAACCATGCATATTCTCCGACAGCGCCGGCCAGCTCCCGGCGTCAGGCCAGCTAACAATGGACGAGACGTCACGGCCGAGGGTCTCCCCTGTCCCCCGACCGAGACGTAGCAGCAAAAACGGCCGCCCACACCGCCGCTATATTGACGATAACGCACACATTGTGCTGCGCACGTCGGCCTGATTCGGCGCTGGTGGCCGAGCAAACTGTCCTGTTTGCCAGCGCCGGCCCGAAGCGGATTTATTGGACTTGGAGAGGCTCCGCAGGCACGTCACGTGCGCTCCATCATTTCATCAGGTGCCTCTCACCGCCCGACGACCGCGTCATGGCCGCTGCCCGTCCGCCTGTCTCCAGACATTGTCCGCAAGTCTGCCTGTCTCCGACCCGACGAACGGCCCTCAACCAAAGAGGGCGTCGCCAGTCGAACCTAGGCCAGGTAATCCTGAACGCGACATGGATGGTCCACCGGACTGTCACATATTAGTACGCTAGGTGGACACACTGGACAGCTTTGCCGGATCCAGCGCGGGGACCGTGGCCGCACGGGAGGGCCAAGATGCTGCTTTTCTAAAGTCACCATCTAAAAAGTCGTAAACATACACGGTGATACATAAATTCATAGTCATATATTGGGATGCATTATATTTTAGACATGTTAATATTTGTCGCACTAAATGATGTACTTACAAAAAGTGTGTGTCACATCACCATCACGACATAAAAATGGACTAAATCTAGAACAAGTTTACATAATCACAGGTATCTTTACTCATAGAAAATAAACTGCATCCAACTCGTTCATCCAAATCAGCGAGATATAACAATTGAGTTTTCATTTCTCTCCTTTGCTTGAACGTGCTGTCAGTCAGCAGTCAGCTTCTCCATCGCCATTCTCCTCTTGTTGTATCTTGTTAATCAGTGCCGGCATTACGGCACTCTCATAGCTCGTCAATCATATTTAGACCCGACGCCGAGCGAGCCGTGTCGGTAATTGCTGACCGCTGCACCAACCTCTCCAGCTCCGCTCTCCAAACTGCCGAAACTCCCGCCGTCAAAGACGTGCACGGCCTTTTAACGGTGGCTGACACTGAGCCGAGTGTGGAAACAAACAGCAGCAGCATTTGACGGCTCCAAGGTAGATTATTTGTAGGTGCGGGAGGATGTCTTTACTCTGTATGTGGGCATTTTTGCGTGTTTTGGTTCTAATATCCATTTGCATGCGTGCATGATATCTTTAGCTGCAGTCAAAATATCCTGCTGCCTATCACACGTATTTGGTATTCTCGATTTGAATAAATCTCTCCACGCTGAAAGGGATATTTTAAATGCCAGCTAACCATATGGAGCTTTGCACCATATTTAATTTCAATAAAGACAAAGTTATGTTGACATTATTTGGATATTAATGAGCAGATGGAGAGCACCTTATCAAAAGTAGGTAAAGTCCCTTTTTACCAAGAGTAAGGAAAGGGGTATGTGAATTGTGAACGACCGTAATACATTATGCCACCAAAAAAGGAAAACAATTAAAACTTCCCGAGGCTTTTCACATGGCGAATAAAGCCATTCTCTATTTGTACGATGTTTGGTATCCGTGAGTCAAAAGTAATAATGAATCATCCTTGCATCGCAGCGTACACTGTAAAAAAAGTTAAGCAGTTTACGTGCTATTCTCGCGCCAAATTTCAGCAGTTTATAGCTGCTATTTTCGGCTGCTAACAGCGCTGTAAATCGGTTCCAGCTAAAATTTTAGTAGCCTTAAGCTGCTAAATTATCTTCTAATCGTGGTGCTAATTCACGTGTTGCATTTACGCACCCTATATATATATATATATATATATATATATATATATATATATATATATATATATAGGGTGCATAAACGCAACACGTTAATTAGCACCACGATTAGCAGGTAATTTAGCAGCTTAAGGCTACTAAAATTTTAGCTGGAACCGATTTACAGGGCTGTTAGCAGCCGAAAATAGCAGCTATGAACTGCTGAAATTTGGCGCGAGAATAGCAGGCAAACTGCTTAACTTTTTTACAGTGTACACTGGTGTTTTTACAGTGCGACGTGAACTCTGTGGCCACGATTCATCAACAACTAACATCAGCCGAAATGGAATGTTCTAATGTTATATCCCTCGCCCGTATTGGTGTTTTCCAGCCGCGAACGCATAGGGGGGCGTTGAACCCCCCCCCCCCTTGCCGTTTTGCCTCTGATCAAGCTAGAGCTTTGCGGAAAAAACTAGCGTGTTGCCCGTGACAAGAGGAAGCCGATGATGCCCAATTTTAAGGTCCTAGGTCATCGGCTGACCTTCCAGGTCAGGTCAATGACCGAAGAGTCGGGAAAATCGGGACCTGTTAGAATGTCGTAAAGTGTGGCTGCTATGGTTTTTTTTTCGGGGTGCTGATTACGAATATCGTGTTAGTTTTGATCACAGATGATGTCCATAGGCGGCGGAACGGGGGGGGGCACCGGGGCACCGTGCCCCCTTGAATTCTGCAAGGGGGGCACCAATAGCGAGGTGCCCCCTTAAATTTGATGTGTTAGTACCAGGGGCGGATTCGGGAAAACTCCAAGGGGAGGGTCATGAATGGAAGTGGTGCCCCTACCTACACCCAAAATTAAAACCTCAACGGATTTCGGCCACTTAATTTTGGTGGTGCCCTGTTTTCAGTTTTGTATTTTCTTTATTTTTGGTTAGTCATGTGATGACTGGTGCCCCTGCTATTCCGCTGGTGCCCCTGGAAAGACTGTGGTACCTACCTACCCTGCCCCCTGACAAGCCTACGGTGGGCCCTGACATGACTTAGGTGCCCATGGGCCCTGACAGACCCGTGGTGCCCCTGACAGGCCTGTGGTGTCCTTGCTAGGCCTGTGGTGTCCCTGGGCCTTGGCAGGTCTGTGGTGCCCCTGGCGAGCCTGTGGTGCCCCTGTTAGAACGCAGGTGCCCTTGACAGGTTTGTGGTGCCCCTGACAATCCTGCCAACGACAGGCTTGTGGTGCCCTTGACAGGCCCATGGTGCCCTTGCGAGGCCGGTCGCTCCCCTGCGAAGCCGATAGTGCCCCTGGCAGGTCTCTGGTGCCCCTGGCAGGTCTGTGGTGCCCCTGGAAGACCTGTAGTGCTTTTGCTAGGCCGATGGTGTTCCTGACAGGCCTGTGGTGCCACTGACAGGCCCGTGGTGCCCCTGCTAGGCCTGTGGTACCCCTGGCGGGCCTGTGGTGCCCCTGTCGGCATGTGGTGCTCCTGGCAGGCATGTGGTGACCCCAGGCCCTAAGTCATGACCCATGTGACCTCCCCCCTGGGATTCGCCACTGATTAGTACTGCGATGGCTTCTTGGGAATTTGATACATGTAGGATAAATGGAATTTATCAAACGACAGTAAGGAAGAGACAAACACATAGGTACTTGAGGATCAGCTTAAAGTTAACCACACATACGGGGGTGAACTGCCATTTTCGTTTAGTAAAAAAAAAAAAAAAAAATAAGAAAGTCATCGTGCCAGGGCTGTGACGAAAAATAAGTGGCCTAAATCCGATGAGTAAACAGGATTTGGGGGTACCCTAGGTTTGGCTCCTTGAGCTGGTGCCATCCCCCCCTTGTCTCAAATCGTTCCGCCGCCTATGATGATGTCTTCAGGCATTTAGGCCAGGTCGGGTCAGGTCATGTCAGGTCAACCAGTAGGGGTCCTGCCGGGTATTCGTAGTAGGTGTCAACCGCACTGACCGCTTCGTAATAAGTTACGAAGGCACCAAAGCTACTTTGTAAATGTTCATGTGGTTGCTAAATTCGTATTCAGCTCCAAAAACTAGCCTAGAAACATGTAAAACTCGAAAAAGTGAACCGAGGTCATCAAAGGTCAATGACCTGACCTGACCTTCAGGTGACCTTGACACCCACCCTAATGCATCTGGGCAACATCATATCACATGTTTGAACGCTTGAAACCACGAAAAGACTGCAAACGCGCGGCTAATACGAGCCGACATACGCCGAATCGCGATTCCGGCCAAACATGGTTTTGAGAAGTAGGCCACAGCTCAAAGGTCATTTGGGTCAGGGTCATGAAATTTGCAGGGTAGATGTAGAATTGATCAACTCGAGGCTACTTAAAGTTTCGTCGCGATCGGCCGCTTTTTACGCGAGTTAGTTGCGAAAAACCGAGGAGGGGGGTCCGTTCGAACCCCCCCCCCCTATACGGGCGAGGGATAAAGTAGCAATATGCCACGAGGAAAATGAGCGCCTGTCGCCGGTCTTGGGACACGCCTTCAGTGGAATTGCCGGCCACTACCCTGCCGGGACTGAGTCGTTGCTGTGAGGCCACTAAGACGGCAGTCATTGGCGGCGGAGAAATACACATTTTCCAGACTAGCGTCCCATCTCATAAAGGCAAAGTAAAGCGCTCTCTTTTCATAGAAATGCCTGAGCTTATGACAATAGATGAGTGGAATGGCCAGTATCTGAATGCGGTGGTGACTCTAAACGAGAATGCTCATCCCCTTTCGCTTTGAAATACCTTCTTGTATCTAATTACTGGCAGGCAAGCGAGGGTTTGTCGTCTGCAATCAGGTACACATCTAAAAATTAAAGGCGTTCACATGTGACCTAATTTACAGACATTCAAATGCATTGTGAAAGTGTCCACGTTTTACCCAGCCAGTTCTACTTAGCATGTAGAGCTCATGAGTTCTAGTGGCTAGTGAAAGCGAAGTGACTCCAGATTAGTTCCTGCAATGGAAAGGGCGATTTCCATGTCACTATGATTGTATGATTGTACATAATTGTAGGTGTGTATGTGTAATGAGCGCCTGCACGAACTGTCCGACACCGCCCAGGATATATATCACAATCATAACACTATAAACCTGACAGTCAGACAACGGGCGCTCGATATACAACCCGCCATTGTTCTTTTATTTCACTCCCTCCATGTTTGTAGTGCATAACGTACGATTTTGTCGTAAAAGAATTTAAAATGATTTCATGCATAGTATAATGCACAACGCATTCCTCGCGATTGTGCAAATGAGTTCACCTTTACGATGTTGCACTCGGGCGATGATAATATAAAATAAATCGTTGTTTTAATTGAGCTCGCGCCGGCCGCTGCGAAAACAAAGTTGAAATCCACTTCCGTCGGATATTGAATATGAAGTTGCAAGTAAGCTATAAGGTGGATACTTATTACGATGTGACACCTTTCATTTTGTTGAATGTTAGACTGTTGGTCAACGAAAGCAGTCCATTAGCAAAGCATTCCATATGTCCAAAATGGGGATTTCTTGCTGACAGTATTTTCTATTCGTTTCTTATACCTAGCGAGAAACTCTTGAAAATTGATATGGCGCTTCAAACATCATTGTGAATATTTATACACTGAGAGCCACATGTATGCCCCAACATATTTATGAACGACCAAATGGGAATATTTCAACCCTCTCCGGCACAGGCCATTTTGCGTCCTTCGACGGCACAAGGGGGGCTGGTACGAGCCCCCCTCGCGTTTGGCCCCTGATCGAGCTAGAGCTTCACGGAAAAAAAAATGAGCGTGTTGCCAGTCACGAGACGAAGCCGATGATACCCAATTTTAAGGTCCTAGGTCATCGGTTGACCTTCCAGTTCAGGTCAATGACCCAAAAGTCGGGAACATCGTGATCTGTTAGAAAGTCGCAAGTTGTGGCTTCTATGGTTTTTTTTTTTGGGGGGGTGCTGATCACGAATATCGTGTTAGTTTTGATCACAGACGATGTCTTGAAGCATTTAGACCAGGTCGGGTCAGGTCAGGTCGGGTCAGGTCAGGTCAGGTCAGGTCAACCAGTAGGGGTCGTGACGAGTATTCGTGGTTCGTGTCAACCGCCTCTGATAGCTTCGTAACATGCTAAGAAGGCACCAAATCTACTTCGTAAATGTTCAAATGGTTGCTACATTCGAATTGAGCTCCAAAAACTAGCCTAGAAGCATGTAAAACTCGAAAAAGTGAACCGAGGTCACCAAAGGTCAATGACCTGACCTGACCTTCAGGTGACCTTGACATCCACCCTAATGCATGGGAGCAGCATCAAATCACATGTTTGAACGTTTGAAACCACGAAAAGCCTGCAAACGCGCGGCTAATGCGAGCCGACATACGCCGAATCGCGATTCTGGCCAAACATGATCTCGGAAAGTAGGTCACAGGTCAAAGGTCATTTGGGTCAGGGTCATGAAATTTTCAGGATAGGTGTACAGTTGATCAATGCGAGGGTACTGAAAGTTTCGTCGCGATCGGCCGCTTTTTACGCGAGTTATTCGCGAAAAAACCTTAGGGGGTTGCATCAACCCTCACCCCCCCCCCCCCCCTAATGCCGTAAAGGATGCTATGACATATATAATTCCTCACACTTTGAAGCAGCACCCATACTTGCTGATGTGTATTTAGGGGTTAATTATCTGTCTGCATCAACGCTGCTGTCGGGATCCTTGGTTTTCATTGCAAGACGGCCTCAGAGAGCACACCAAGAATATGATTGGCATTCATCGCGTTATTAGCAAACACAATTCGTGTTTCTCCGTGAACCGATTAAGACATATTTAGTGTGGTGTGTTGGCCCAGATCGCGTGGCCGGCGGCATTTACACCTGGCGGCCCGGTCCGCCGTGCACACACTGGTTATTAAACCGACGATTAAAGTCATTAATTATGCTCCATCCATCATCTCGGCGGCTGCTCGTGCCGCCTCAGTACACAGCGGAGGACAGGCCACGCTGCAGCACGGCCCCTGTTCACCCCGGGACCGGCCAGTAAACGGGCGACGTCACGGGTCCAGGCCACGCACGGTGCTCCTATCCAGATCCTTCGGGTCACTGCAGAGTGCAGGGTGCCAAGGCTATAGAACTCCTCAGGTACCTACATTCATATTGCTTTAGTATAGTACATATGGCTAATTCTGTTAGCTTTGACGTTCATGTTTTTGTTCACTTCGTTATATTCATTTTAAAATAATAATATGCTAAAGCTTCCTTATCTATAGCACCCATGCAAAACACTTCGTGGACTGCAATGTAATACTATGCGTGGGGTATGCTGGTTACACATTCACAATTCAAAACTCAAGCCTAGGCGTGCTATGATTCGAAGTCAAAGGTCAGGTTATAATGATGTGTTTCTTCTCATCAATTGAATCAAGCAGAGCAAAACGGTCTGTGACAAGGAATCACCAGCCTGCGCTCACCGTTGCTTCTTGTATTTCTCCAGGTGAACTCGTTTTAGTTTCAGAATTCATGTATTGTGCATTTATTGTCGGCGTGGTCGGTTTGCCATTTATATGTTCCGGTATAGTAGGTCTCTTTTCAGCCGTTCGAGGAATAACTATACGACGGGTATGACTCAATATGACATTTTAGTGGCTGCTTGTGCACGCCGTCGCCAATACACTGTAAAAGTAATTCTGGTAATCTCGACTGGGGATCTAAACTATTACAAATTACAAGAACAAACTTAACAAAGAAGCTTGTGTTTATGGGACTTGGTGCCTGCATGCATCTCAACTACATTCCAGGTGACTTTGTGACAATGTGCGTATGCTTGCATTTTCTTCTACCTATACATACCTATGTATACTACAATGTACCTACATACCTATGTATGTCCTATACTACAATGTACACTGTACTACTACACATAATACACTTTCTTCATGCAAATCCGTATCTATTTTCGCTTATAGTTGTGTTCAGCTCTCTCTGCACCTCTTTAGTTTTCGAAAAAGTATGGGTGTCGGGTGATAATGGAAGCTAAAGTTGATTTGGACTGCCATTCGCCAACAGTCACTATAACGACCACGTTTTGCATATTTTTAAGTGCGTACACGACTGAACTGAATTGTGACTGAACTAAATACCTGGTGACCTGGTCGTCTGTTCAAAAGCAGTGGGGTGGAACAAAACATATTGTTGAATGGGCTTATATGTAAACGACAATAAATTGCCGTTTAATTTGCTGTGTAGTTAGCTGCTTCTTTTGTTCTGCTCCCAGTGCCAGACCATGCTTCTTAACTTCCTAATTACTTACAAAAGTTTCAGAATTTTCTACTTGTGTCTGTTCTATGGTCGGGCCACATTTACTCCTCATTTTTTTCTGTTCCGAGAACACCGTTTTGTCATATCTTAGCATACTTGATTTTCAAAGGACGGACAACTTTGAAGCCTACATATTCAGGTGATTATTAGTAAGAATTAATTAGGTTGGGCTGGTTCCAAGGCCAAGTAGACGAATATGGAGGAGTGCCAGCACCGAATAACTCATCGTTCTCCGTCATAATTAACTTTGAACTAACTATTCACCCCACCAATTCATTGTCAATTCACGGCCACCTAAAACTTCCGGGCTAATGGTCCGACCCGCTCACGACCTATCGCATTTGCAATCCGTCCTCTCAGCGCCTCGCTGCTATGCAGGCACCGTCTGCCGCGCTCCCGCTGGTGGTGCCATTTGAATAAGTGATACGGCCGCGACTCGGCTCCGGTCGCGGCCGCCGACCGACCGGTCGGCGGCGGAGTGGGGATTGGGGCCGCGACAGGTCAGCAGTGGCCCAGTCTCTCCGACTGTGGCGGAGCGCGGCCGCTGGTGCCGTCGATATGCCGTGGCCGAGCTGCTCACTGATGTGGATCAATGCATCCCGCTCGCGCCTCTATACTTACGCTGGTGGTACGCGTCTCACGTTAGCTAGGCATCCCACGCCCCACGGCGGCGTCTCAATTTTTGGAGCTGTGTGATATCCCGGCTCCAGGTCGGTAGCATCAACAAAGGCCGCTCCGCCTGTTTGATGGAATCTGAACATATTTGTTTTTAAAGCGTCGGCAAGGCAATTACATGTTTTTGATTGCATTGCATATTTAACTCATTATGCGAGGATTCTATTTTTTTTTTTGTATTTTTCTTACTTCTTTGTTGAAGTTGAAGAAAATACCTATATATTTTTGCAATGCATATGCACACATCCTACATGCCTGAAAACGAAATCGTTATGTATTGCATTGGACTGGTAGCTACAAAAATATGTTGATCTATATCCAAGTTTCGTCTCGGCGTCATATTGATTAGGCTACCTGAAGTTACCGAACTTGGACCAACTATCGCTATATTCTGAAGGTAGCAAGAACTTATGTGATTCAAGTTTCGAGAAGGGCAACGCATTTACCTTATGCTACAAAACTGGAGTAAAATATAGATTAGGTATAGTACTTATTTCATAATACACAAATATGTACATGTAATTAGTTAGTTATAAGTGACGCCTTGAACTCTAAACTGCTGTGGTTGTTCAAATTACTCAATCTAAAATTCAGGAAGCTCGCAACTAGTGTGTGGTCTGAGACCACCGCTGCTAAATTAGGTCCATCAGCATCAAACGAGGGACAGATCCGTCATTTCCAATTGAAAGATAAATCTGTCAATGCCAAGTGGAAGACAAATCCATCAATGCCAGCTTGGATTTAGCCATGGTCGTGCCACACGAGCCCGTGAAAGCCCAGCCCGTCAGTCTATGTGGCTCCCGCAGTGAGTCTTATTTGTGCGTCAGTCACAATACACCGCGACAGGAAAATACAAACCACCGAAGAGCGGGGCCTAACAGAGTTAGCTGGCTGACGCTGCACGCCACTGCTGCGCTGTCCGCTGTGTGAGGACAGGCGGACACCGTATCACTCTGCGTCTACCACAGGAACCGCCAGTCGGCGACTTTATATAGACCCGATTATAGCCAAGTATATTTCCTAAAGGAACACTTCGTTGCTACTGATGAATTCTGCTGAGGGAGATAAGCTTTCCTCAGAGGTATGCTATACTTTACAGCTAGTTTAACCCGCGCCCTGCTGGGGGGGGGGGGGGTGTTTGAACACCCCCCCCTTGTGGTTTTTCGCTAATATCTCAAAAACGGCGGCGCAGAGCGCCGCCGTTTTTGGTACACCTTATCATACCTCAATTCTACACATGTTGTGAAAATTTCAGACCAAGGTCATTCAAGGTCAGGTCACCAGGTCACTTGAAGTGACCTCGCCTCATAAAAAGTTTCAATGTCTGTCATAGCTACACCGAGTGACCGATCGCTTTGAAACTTTCAGCAATTGCTAAGAGCAATAGCATGTACAAAATTTTTATCTCAGAATTATGATATCGATGACCTAAGGTCAGGTCAATTTTGCGACCTCCCCATTATAAGTCAATGGGAGAAAATTGAAACGCGCCTCTTTTGGACGAAAGACATTATAAACACTCCCAAACACCGAATCACAAGTGGTTTAGACACACTGAACATGAAAATGGTGTCCGTGACCCTTGTTTATGCCCTGAGGTCATCTTAGGTCACGAATGGTATCTAACAGTTTTTCGCAAATAACTTTTGATAGAGGCATTCTAGAGCGATGAAAACGCCTTGGATGTGTTCAGCTCGACGATACGGATCGACTGATATGCAACATGACCCCTTCCGGTCAGGTCATGACCTTGACCTGAGGTCAAATTTTCAAGTTGACCTTTCAAGGTCAAGTTATAGTTCATTCGATGCGTCTTGACGAGAGGAACACGATGCCGGTAAAAGTAAGCTCGTACAAGGCTTGGGTCAAAAGTAATTGCAGAAAAACTGTTTCCGAAAAAATCGGCTATTTTTGCAGTTTTTGCCCCCTGTAGGCAAAACCGTTGACGTTAGGTCAAATATGAGAAAATTACTCAGAAAGGGCGTTATTAGGGCCATCGAATGCGCTTTTCCGCGGCGCTATAGCTCTATTGGTTCCCGAGTTATGCGTTGGCTTCTTGGAAATTTTCGACATTCGACCTGGAAATCGGCGAAATTTTGCCTTCAATGACCTCTGGTGACCTGACCTTTGACCTGACCAAAAAATTAACCGAAGTGATTTCGTCATTATTTTTGATGCTCTTTCGAACGCCGCCTTCCGCGTATCGCTACGTGGCCCAGGAGCCGAGTTACAAGGGGGGGTGTTCAAACACCCCCCCAGCAGGGCGTGGAAATCCAGGACCCCCAGCCGGGCGCGGGTTACATCCTATCGCCAGAGTATAGTTAGAATTGGAATGAATGTTTCAGATGTACTCCATGGCAACGGCCCACTTAGCCCGTTTTAGTTCACTTACTAGGGTTACCCGCGTGCTCCGCAACGCGAAGGGGGGATTTTTTTACCCGTGGGTATTGGGTTGGTCTGTGTCGATTTGGTTGGTAGTTATCCATTTCGTTCGATTGCTTTTTGACGGCCAAGTATTTTGTAAGAAAACAAAAAGATACATCGCATCGAGGTGCCCGTGTCGTATTATCATGCGTTCTACTTTAGAATGATTCGAAAACTGGCGTGAAGTCTTTTGAGGGCCATCGATGAATTTCGCTAAAAATGACAATGTAATGGTTTGGAACATTTACATTTTTAAGGATACTGTTGCTAATCATGCAAAAATGAAGAGTGAATATTGGACAGAATTGAATGCTCTATCCAATGGTACCATATTCAATTGCCAGAGGTATCAGGTTATGCAGCAAACCCCGTGTGATTAATAAAGTGGCACAAAATTGACAAACACCATTTTCTCCTGTGATTTGCACCACCTTGATTTGCATCAATCAGCTTTTCACAATTTTTATATGAGAGGCGGTACCTTTCTCTTGCAAATAGGCGTTGATTCAACTCGCTCCATTTAACGGTCACCTAAAAATAAAATTAATTCCAAAATCCCTCAAAAACCGCAATTTTTCAAATAAAAGTGCCCTCTCCGGTGCACGTGGCGCGTGCTATCCTCTGCATTGCACACCATTCAATAGCCCGTTCAATTCTGTACACGATGCTGTTTTCCCCGTGCCGGTCGGACCCCTGGTCACCAAGATATTGCACGGGAACTGGACCCGTGTCGGCCAAAATTAGCCGTTTTCGCCCGATTTCGCACGCCGATTTATGCATGTAAAGTCTATGACGCGAATTTGCACTTTTTGAGCACGCGCCACGCGCTCCCTATCAATCCGATCGAGCTGAGACCCCTCAAAGGCACGTCGCGCATCCTTGATCTATAATTTGTGCAAATTTCACGGGGCTAGGTGCAACGGTCTGGCCTGCAGTCCACGCAAAGCACCACCAAGTCGGGACCTCGGTAACGGACAGACGCACCCTCCTCAAATAGTAATATAGACAAGCGGCTGCGCCACTTGCTTTGCTGCGTGGTAGGAAAAAATTGCGGCACCGGCCAATTTGCTTTCGAATGGTGTTCGATTCAAATCGATGTGTCGTCTAGAAGCATAGATATGGACGGAAATGTGAAGGGAATAAAAAAACTGTTCTGAGGGCTTCGTTGGATGAAAGTGGGGTGATACGGGGTCAAGACGGGTCAAAGGGGTCATCCCCGGTCACTTTGGGTTAGGCCAGGTCACCTAGGTCACCTCTCGTCCGATGGGATCAGCCCGGGCCACTGTTTAACTTTTGCCTCCACCACTACCCCTACCACTACCCCTACCACTACCCCTACCACTACCCCTACCCTTACCCCTACCACTACCCCTACCACTACCCCTACCACTACCCCTAACCCTACCCCTACCCCTAACACTACATCTACCACTACCACTACCCCTACCACTACTACTACCCATACTCCTACCTCTACCACTACCCCTACTACTACCCCTACCACTATCCCTACTACTACCCCTACCACTACCCCTACCCCTACTACTACCCCTACCACTACACCTACCCCTACCACTACTCCTACCACTACTCCTACCACTACCACTACCCTACCCCTACCCCTACCCCTACTACTACTACTAAAACTACCCCTACCCCTACCACTACCACTACCCCTACCCCTACCACTACCACTACCTACCACTGGGTCATGTCAGCTCACATAATAATTGGATCCATTTAACTTTTTTTTTAAATCAGACTTAAAAAGTGCTTCTAGCCCTGCTCCTATTCGTGCCATTCCATTAGCCTTAGTCGAGTTTGTCGGAAATGGCGCCTTGTGACAAAAGTGGCGCATTGCGGCAAACGCGGCGCATTTTTACCCGGTGGATGAGCATGCATCTTTGCACCAAATTGCACCCACATCGGACCATATTTGACAAAACTGTGCGATTCGGGGCAAAAATGACGCCCTGTGACCAATGTGACGCCTTGCGGCAAACGCGGTGCATTTTTATACTTGTATCATCAACTGTTCCCATTGAATGAAAATCACCACATTCTCTCGCCACTTTTCATTCAAATTAATAACCTGCCCATCTGCCAATGCGAGGCACCCGCCACCGATCGGCATGCATTTAGTCCACAAAGTTTGTCGACCCCGGCTCTCAATGAAGATCTACGAACCGATCAAAATTTCATTGGCGTTCTTCCGGCGCCCGCCACGTGCCAACCGTGCACCCCAGCGAGTCGAAACCTAGAAAAGGCGCTGACCCGTGACGTCACCTAGAAGGTGTGCAAATTTCAACCCCCTACGCCGTACCATCTGCCGTGTAGGTGAGGTTAATTGAACCCACTACACGATGTGCGGACACACAGACTCACAGACAGACGGATTCTGTTGGAATAGTAAGTTAGACAAGCGGCTGCGCCACTTGCTTCGCGACGTTGATTAGCATTACGCAGAATAAGTCAGTTCGAGTGATTGTTATTTCGAGTTGATATGACTTCTAGAAGTCTTGATGTACGCGAAAAGATGAATCAAGGGGTCAGAATGGGTTTAATTTCCGGTAAATGGGTCATTTCAGGTCACAGGGGTCACGAAGGTCACGCTGGGTCATTTCAGGTCACCTTAGGTCACACTGGGTCATGACATGTCAACGTTATTCCCTCAGGTCACGATGGGTCAGGTCAGGGGGTCAAGGGGTCATTCCCGGTCACATTGTGTCAGGTGAAGTCACTTTCGGTCAGGCCAGTCACAAAACCACGCTTAGTTAAGTCAGATCACAGAGGTCATCTCCAGTCACGCTTCAGGCCAGGTCAAATTAGGTCAAGCTGAGTCACGGATGTCACACTGGCCCACCTGGGTCACTTAAGTTGAATAGTTAGCCCGAGTCACGCTGGTTCCTATACTATTTCCTGGCCTGATGATGTGGCCGTCTGATGTGGCCGTCTTCGATGAAACTTGGGTCATACGGGGTCAAGTCAGGTCAAGGTGGTCATCTTTGGTCACACTGGGTCAGGCCAGGTCACCTTCGGTCAGGCCAGGTCGTATAGGTCACCACGTCACATCGGATCGGCCTGGGCCACACTTCTACTACTTCTACCCATACCACTACTCCTACCACTACTCCTACCACTACCCCTACTACTACCTCTACCCCTACCCCTACCACTACCCCTACTCCTACTTCTACCCCTACCATTACCCCTACCCCTACCTCTACCACTACCCCTACTACTACCCCTACCCCTACCATTACCCCTACCGCTACTCCTACCCCTACTACTACCCCTACCACTACCCCTACCACTACCCCTACTACTACTCCTACTACTACCCCTACTACTACCCCTACGACTACCACTACCCCTACCACTACCCCTACCCCTACCACTACCCCTACCACTACCACTACCCCTACGACTACCCCTACTACTACCCCTACCACTACCCCTACTACTACCCCTACCACTACCTCTATAACTACCCCTACCATTACCACTACCCCTACCGCTACTCCTACCACTACTACTACCACTACCATTACACCTACCACTACCACTGGGTCATGTGAGGTCACAGACTATCAGATAAACTGATAAACTAAAAAAGGGGTTTCTAACCATGCTCCTACTCGTGTTATTCCATTATTCTTAATCGTTTTTGGTGGAAATGGCGCCTTGTGACAAATGTGACGCATTGCGACAAAAGCGGTGCATTTGTACTTGTCGTTTTGTCATGCATCCTTCCACCGAATTGCACCTTTATCGGACCATATTTGACAAAGTTGTGCGATTTGCGGCAAAAATGGCACCTCGTGACAAATGTGGCGCACTACGGCAAACGCGGTGCATTTGTGTAAGCGCATTGAAAACTGTCTTTATTTACCGAAGATCAACACCTTCATTCGCCTCTGTTTATCAAAATAAATAAGCTGCCAATCTGCAAATGAGAGGCACCCGCCGCCGATCGTCATGCATTTTAGTTGTAAAGTTCATCAAACCCGGCTGCCGATGCCTTGAAGACCGAGCAAATTTGGAGAAAATGCGTCTTTTTCCAGGGCGTGCCACGTGCAAACCATCCACCCCCTGAAGCTCGAAACACGACACTGCACGTGCGCGTGACGTCATCAACACCCTGCGAAAATTTCAGCCCCCTCGACCGCACCGCTTGACCTGCGCACGGCGTCAAAGCACCCCTCTGCACGGTGCAAACAGAAACACAGACAGACAGAGTTTCATTTCACAAATAGTATAGTAGACAAGCGGCTGCGCCACTTGCTTCGCGGCGTAGCCATAAAATGCGGGAACAGCCAATTTGCTTTCGAATGGTCTTTGATTTAAATTGATCTGTCGTCTGGAAACAGAGATCTGGACGGAAACGTGCAGAGGAAAACTTTGAACATAATAACTATTCTGAGAGCTTAGTTGGGTGAATTAGGGTCATACGGGGTCAAGTCAGGTCAAGTTGGTTATCCCTGGTCACACTGGGTCAGGCCAGGTCACCTTCGGTGAGGCCAGGTCGTATAGGTCACCACGTCACATTGGATCGGCCTATACCACACTTGTACTACTTCTACTCATACCACTACTCCTACCACTACCACTACCCCTACCACTACCCCTACCCCTACCACTACCACTACCCCTACCACTACCCCTACCACTACCTCTACCACTACCACTACCACTACTACTACTACCCCTACTACTACACATACCACTACTACTACCCCTACTTCTACCCATACCACTACTACTACCCCTACCACTACCCTACTGCTACCCCTCTACTACCCCTACCACTACCCCTACCACTACCCCTACCACTACCCCTACCACTACCCCTACCACTACCACTACCACTACCCCTACTACTACCCCTACCACTACTACTACCCCTACTACTACCCCTACCTACCACTACCCCTACAACTACCCTTACCACTACCCCTACCACTACCCCTACCCTACCCCTACCCTACCTCTACCACTACCACTACTCCTACCACTACCTCTACCACTACCCCTACCACTACCCCTACCACTACCCCTACCCCTACCACTACCCCTACTACTACCCCTACCACTACTACTACCCCTACCACTACTACTACCCCTACCACTACCCCTACCACTACCCTACTACTACCCCTACTACTACTACCGTTACTACTACCCCTACCACTATCCTACCACTACCTCTACTACTACCCCTAGCACTACCCCTACCACTACCCCCAATACTACCACTACCCCTACCGCTACTCCTACCAATACTACTATTACTACACTACCACCACTACCACTGGGTCATGTGAGGTCACAGATTATCATATAAACTGATGAACTAAAAAAGAGTTCCTAACCGTGCTCCTTCTCGCTTAATTCCATTATTCTTAATCATATTTGGTGGAAATAGCGCCTTGTGACGAATGTGGCGCGTTGCGACAAACGTGGCGCATTTGTACCTGTCATTTTGTCATGCATCCTTCCACCGAATTGCTCGTTTATCGGACCATATTTGACAAAGTTGTGCGATTTGCGGCAAAAATGGCACCTCGTGACAAATGTGGCGCACTACGGCAAACGTGGTGCATTCGGTTAAGCGCATTGAAAACTGTCTTTATTTACCGAAAATCAACACCTTCATTCGCCTCTGTTTATCAAAATAAATAAGCTGTCAATCCGCAAATGAGAGGCACCCGCCGCCGATCGTCATGCATTTTATTGTCAAAGGCGATTGAACCCGGCTGCCGATGCCTTGAAGCAAGCTTGAGAGCCGAGCAAAATTTGGAGAAAATGCGTCTTTTTCCAGCGCGTGCCACGTGCAAACCATCCACCCCTCGAGACTCGAAACACGACACTGCACGTGCCCATGACGTCATCAACACCCTGCGAAAATGTCAGCCCCATCGACCGCACCGTTTGACCTGTGCACGGCGTCAAAGCACCCCTCTGCCGCGGTGCAAACACACAGACAGAAACACAGAGTTTCATTTCACAAATAGTATAGTAGATTATTACACTTACCTGTTGAAAAGCCTCGCAGAATACCTAGTAGCTTACTTAGAAGTTTAGTAGCACCTTCCGATTTTTATTTTTATTTCTGAAAGTACCTAGATGTGATTTTATAAGAAGTATCTGCATAGATAAGAATTTGACAAAAAAAGTCAAATCATGCATTTTAAACCGTGCTTGACTGAATCTTCTTCGAAACACCCCCCCCCCCAAATCCTCTTCGAAACTATACGTCTTAGCGGAACACGCGAAGTGGCGTTAGAAAGGTCTCACCGAGACGCAGCGTTCATGAAATTTTTGGATTTGATGTCACGTGACTGATTGCCAGGCCAAATGTAAAAATTGAGCATGTTAGCAGGGCTCTGGTGAACGCAGCTTCGAAGTCATCTAGCCCAGTTTGGGATTGAATACAAACAAAAGATAAATGAAGCTATTCCGGAAGTGCTGAACGCATTTAATATTTTTCAAGGTCAAGGTCAGTTCACAAGGTCACGTATTTTAAAAGAAATATAAATAGCATAGTGACACATGTCTTCTGGCCAGCTTTTGCCATAGAACTCAACAAAAGTATCGTAGGTGCTATTATGAGATCATCTGTAACAGTAAAAGGCGAAGGTCACTGGTCAGGTCAGGATCAGGCAAAATAAAGTCCAATCGCGCGATTACCTCTTGAGTTACCGCGAAAAGTCGGCAGGGGCGTTAAACGCCCTCTCACTCGGTCAATTACAGATTAAGAAGCATGATAAACATATTGTGTGATGTTCACTGGCCCAATTAGCAGACCAATCGCCCGATGCTCGGCTGATCAAAGGGCGGCGTGGACTTAAAATGATTGGTGTCAGCGACAGGCGTTTGTCGCTTCGGTTTTAACCTTCGCCCCAGTAGTGGGGGGGGGGGGGGGGTGCATATGTTACCACCCTGTCGCGTTTTTGCGTGTAAATAAAGCGCCGCGCCGCTTGAAATGGCTTTTTGTACATCAATTTTGGACATTGCGTGAAATTTTTTACCCCAGGTCATGTCAGGTCAGGTCACCAGGTCAAGTTAACTGACCATGCCTAAAAAAAGTTTGCAATCATGTCCAGCCTGCAGTGTTTGTCAGAAAGGTTTTAAACTTGGTGGATTGCATGATGATATGGGCGCCTACAATTTGTATATCTCGGATTTTTATATCCGTGACCTAAGGTCAGGCCAGTGGCGTGACCTTACCATTTTAAGTCAATGGAGAAAAATGAAAATGCCTCTAGATCTGTGTGTACGTATAGGAACAGTCCAAATATCTCAGAATCACAATGATTTGGACCACCCGTGACGACCGCGGTGTCATTTTTGCTGATAGCCTCTAGAAAGGTCATCCGAGGTCATTTGAGGCTACAAACAGATTTTTGCCAATAACTCTCGATTGGAAAGAGATAGGACGCTGGGGATGGCTTCATTGTGTTTGTCTTGTCGAGACGCATCGACTAATATGCGACATGACCTTATCCGGTCAGGTCATGACCTTGACCTGAGGTCAAAATTTCAAGGTGACCTTTCAAGGTCAAATTATAGTTCATTCGACGCGTCTCGGCGAGAGGAACACGATTCTGGCAATAGAAATGTCGTGGCTTTTTTAGTCAAAAGTTATTGTCGAAAAACTCTTTTCGTAAAAACAGCTATTTTCGAGTTTTTACCCTCTGGAGGCTAAACCGTTGACCTGAGGTCAATTTTGATTATGACCTTATCAAAAGAAGAGGTCAAGAGCTATCGATTGCTTTTCCGTGCGTTTTTTCTAGCTATCATAGTTCCTGAGATAAATGCATGTTTTCTGAATAATATAATGACATTTGGCAAATTTTGACCTTTGATGACCTCCAGTGACCACAATATTGCTCTAAGATGAAAAATGACCGAAATACTTTTAAACGTACGCATTGAGAGCTATCGACTGCTTTTTACCGCGTCTTTCTAGCTCTCTTAGTTTTTGAGTTACAGGTGGGTGGTAACATATGCCCCCCCCCCCCCCACTAGGGCGAAGTTGGCCTGAGACCGCCACTGGGGCGCGGGTAAATGAGTTTGACTACGATTCTGCCGTTTATACGGTATACATAATACATAGGTATGCTTCAGATTGTAGTGATAAGAAATGCCAAGCAAAATACGACAGAGACATTTGAGCTGTTGGAAAGTGTCATAACTGAGTGTCTTCTTTGTTTGTTTTTGTTTTTTTTTTGTTTTTTTTTTAGAGAAGCCACACTCTTGCAATCTGCATGTATAAAATTTTGATCTAGCCCCGTATTACACCATGCCTCACTGCGCTCGACGACACACATTATGCCAAAAGTAGCAAATAATTCGTTCGTTTTTGGTTACGAGTTAACCCTGGCGCGGCCAGGGAAACGATGCATTTCCCAAAAAAAGTTTTCATGGGTATCATGTAAAGTGGTGACGTAAAGCGCATGTAAACATGCAGGCTTAAAAAGCATAAGAGATGTGCGCTCTTATTTGTCTTGTCTAACTTTAGAGACATTCTTTTTATATAACTTATTTATGCTGCACTGATAACCCTCGCCGGCACAGGCCATTTTGCGTCCTTCGACAGCACAAGGTTGGTACGACCCCCCCCCTCGCGTTTGGCCCCTGATCGAGCTAGAGCTTCGCGGAAAAAACGAGCGTGTTGCCCGTCACGAGAGGAAGCCGATGATACCCAATTTTAAAGTCCTAGGTCATCGGGTGACCTTCCAGGTCAGGTCAATGACCCGAAAACCGGGAAAATCGGGACCTGTTAGAAAGTCGTAAAGTGTGGCTGCTATGTGGTTTTCCGGGGTGCTGATCACGAATATCGTGTTAGTTTTGATCATAGATGATGTCTTTAAGCCTTTAGACCAGGTCGGGTCAGGTCAGGTCAGGTCAACCGGTAGAGGTTGTGACGGGTATTCGTAATAAGTGTCAACCGCCTCTGACAGCTTTCGTAACATGTTACGAAGGCACCAAAACTACTTCGTAAATGTTCAAATGGTTGCTAAATTCGAATTCAGTTCCAAAAACTAGCCTAGAAACATGTAAAACTCAAAAAAGTGAACCGAGGTCACCCGAGGTCACCAAAGGTCAATGACCTAACCTGACCTTTCAGGTGACCTTGACACCCACCCTAATGTATGGGAGCAACATCAAATCACATGTTTGAACGTTTGAAACCACGAAAAGCTTGCAAACGCGCGGCTAATGCGAGCCGACATACGCCGAATCGCGATTCCGGCCAAACATGGTCTCGGAAAAGAGGTCACAGGTCAAAGGTCATTTGGGTCATGGTCATGAAGTTTTCAGGGTAGGTGTAAAATTGATCAATGTGAGTGTAATAAAAGTTTCGTCGCGATCGGCCGTTTTTTACGCGAGTTATTCGCGAAAAACCTTAGGGGGGAGGTTGCATCAACCTCCCCCTGTGCCGGCGAAGGTGATAAGGTTGTTACTAAATACGTTGCAAAAATTTCTCCATTTGAGGTTTTTAATTATATTCAGGGTTGGAGCAACTGAGCCTAACTGAGTATCACCAGTGTTTCTTTTGACCAGCTGAGTCGATCGAATGCTTGCCACTAGATGAAGAGCCTACGCGAGGTCAATATCAATTATTTACTTACAATTATTAAATTCAAGTTCAATTAACAATAAGGTTATCTTTTACTCAAATTTATGAAAGCTTTTCAAAATCATTTAACAGTTGGCACTTGGCAGAGCAATAAGATAGATCATCAGATGAGCATAGGCGTAGCAAACAGGTTATGCTTTTATCATTTCTATTTATAATTCAATTTGGAGTCGGCAACTCTCTTAAATATGGAACCAGAGCCACAAAACGTCACCGTTATCATAGTATTAGTGTCACTCTCCCTACCGAAAGATTTGATCGTGTTTACTAAGATGCCGTAAAAATGCAATAAATTGGACCTAATTGATCGGTCGGAAGGTTATGTGCCACATTTCGGATATTTTATAGAACGCACTTCCCATCACAAAGAAGCTTTACCTATCTGGGAAAGTGGCTGGCGGTGTCCCTGAATGTGAATTTAGGTCCTTGCGGGACTGCCAATTTGTCACGTAAACACCACCGCAGCGCTGCTTACTACGAAACACGAGACTCGATACGACGCTCAATGGGACAATTGACTTCTTCAGTTTTTTTTTCTTTCATAATCATGATTAGCTGGCATCAATAATATCAGCACAGATAAAGCTCACACATATCGCGATCAACTTCCCAGCTATGCAGCAACAGGTGCGCCCCTGTAGTTAGACTACACGTATTTGGTTGCCCTTATATTATGTTACCATATATCAATTTTTATTCATAATCATTACGGAATACGTACATCTATCGTTATTGTTTGGCTCTGATTTCATTTCACTTCAGTAGTATAGTCGACTACAGAATGATGTTCCACTTCTCAGAAGCTATCAGTTGACCGGAGCGCTAATTTGTGCCGTTTATCACGCAATTAAGCGTGTCGATTGTGAACATTGGGACAAAGCTATAATTTGTTAACTCAGCCCATGTGATGTGGCACAGCCTACCACTCCAGGCAAATAATTGCCTGTGAAAAGTGGAACATCATTCTGTAGTCGACTACGAGTATACAGCGGCTGGTAATTTGAAGAGTGCCCAAGCCTGGGTCTTCTTAATTCATTCATAATGCTTATAAGCCGGCCGGTTGACAGGTGTCCCTACGTGCCATCTGTTGATTGAGGCGTGTCGTCATCGCACGGTTGTCTCACCTGGAGCTGCCCGGGTCACAGTCGACATGATGAGCGCCCAGAGGACTCGGGCCGTCCTCATTTCTGCTCGGCACCGCTCCGTTGTCAGCCGGGGCCCACCGGAGCTCACGACTGAGCACAGCTCGTCGGTGTTCACCGGAACTCACAGATGAGCACAGCCTTCACTGGAACTCACAGGAACTCACAGCTGAGCACTGCAGCTCATCGGTGCTCACAGTTGAGCACCACGACTAATCGGAGCTCACATAAACTCAGCTGGGCACAGATCATCGCAGACCGCATTTCACAGCTTAGCGGTACCTAACTATGCACAGATCTTTCGAGACTCGCCGTAAATCAAGAAGCCAATGCCGTTCATTTACACTCGTTTTAGCTGCCTCCAGCTCTTGTGCTTCCCAGCTTTTTCTCATTGCAAGGATATGAGCACCTCTCTTCCATCACAAGTTTTTTCCTGTCTTCGACACACCGTCTAAGCTAAAGTTCTGTGCGGACCGTAGACAGTCCTCAGCAGACCACGGACCGTCCTTCTCGGACCGTCTTCCACTGACTCCGGCGTCTGCGTTGTTCCTCGTGTCGTCGCGCCCGGACCGACCGCTTCAATGCGAACTCGTCTAAGACACAACCATCGGGTCCGCGGTGGTGTCACGTTTCCTCTATCACGCCCGTCACATAGACGGACTTTGTCACATTCGTGACTCAAATGACCTTCCGCAACACCCGGAGTGGAGATCCTGTTCGAGACTCCCTGAAGTTCCGCACCGCTCAGAGCTGCCCGCTCCCTCCCTCCGGAAAGCACGTCCGAGCAGCACACACGTCCACCGTCGTAGGGACGAACGTCGGCGGCGCACCACCAATACCCCTCCTGCCCCCGCATGGGGCGCCGCGCCACTGAGCCGCCGTCAGCCGCCGCCGGCGGTCGTCGGTGCCGATGAAGGCGCAGCGTCGAATCGACGGGCCGACCGGCGCCCGATCCCTGGAGAACCGCCGTGGAAGTTGTCATGATTGCGTTGCTAACTTGTGAAGCGTGCTCCATGGGCGAGCTGTACGAGCGCTTCGGTGGTCTCAGAATGATTGACGTCATGAGTCTCGAAGGGATTTATAGTTTATACTGCCGTCAGATGGGGAGAATGAAGTAATGTGTTCTTTACAACACTCATGAGAACGAGACAGTTTGCTTAGAAACCGCAAGGACCATATCACAGTAGACAAACCTGATAATGCATTTCTTGGGGAGAAAGAAGAGCAGACCCAACTAAAAGAGTTTCAGCTCTACGTATGTCGTCAACTTGTTCTGATAAATCGCGGGAAAACGTCAACCAGTGACAATAGTCCCCTCCCTCGTCCAGGAAGGGTGAAGGACAAATTTGCTCACTTGGAAAAAAATTAGCATCCCGACAAGTTTTACAGCTCTGTGCATGCTGCAGTGTCTTATAACTTTCCAATATAATATTATTCCTCTGCGAAGGGCGCCTACTGCCTAATTTTCATTACCTCAAAATAATGAATAGGTATTAAATTACCCTAAATAGCGGCATTTTCATCCGCCACATGCACACCCGCCGCATGTTTCACAGCGTTGCCTGGCTCAATGCCGGCCTCAGTGAGGTTGGCAGGTCCCGCCGCCACTGACCGGAGCCGCTGCCGTCCCGCACCACGGCGCCCATGGGAGTCAGATGACCTCCGCTGTGCCGGCGGCTGCCCCCGGGATCAGTTGGTAATAATGTGGGGACCGTTGTCTGAGCTGGGTCCGTGACCGGTGCCGAAC
Source organism: Amphibalanus amphitrite (assembly GCF_019059575.1). Classification (NCBI taxonomy): domain Eukaryota; kingdom Metazoa; phylum Arthropoda; class Thecostraca; order Balanomorpha; family Balanidae; genus Amphibalanus; species Amphibalanus amphitrite. The sequence continues at coordinate 80,040 of NW_024882117.1, forward strand.
CTCGCCCCAGAGTGCGGAGCGCCGTCTCCAGAGGCTGGTCCCGCGTCAGAGGTGGGGTGTGCGATGACTCCGGTGCATCCCATCTGTTGCGAGGTGCTCAGATCGGTCCCGCGACCACTGAGACGGAATGTTACTGACGCAGTCTGACCCACTGTGCGGCTGTGTAGCGTGCACTGTTTTCCGGTACGTTGTCGGCAGCTGTTTCGATGTGTCGTCCCGGCCAGCGGCACCAATAAAATCGCACCCTGCGCCCATATCGGGTGGCTCCCGATGGTTTCCACGAAAATTGAATCGTCCAGCCAACGTGGCGTCGGAATCAAGTTGACTACAGACAAAGGCGGTTGATTTTGTGGTCCGCCAGCAAAGTATGCCGAGCCACTCCGCCGAGTAGAAATCCCGAATGACTAACTTACCGGAAAACAATAAACATCCCGCCAAGAGCAAGACAAATTGGCATAAAATGCGTATTGCCCATTGCACAGCAGCGTCAGTCAAGCGGTAATCTAGCGGCGCACGGCAGGGCGGCGTCCAAAACCGGGATGGAGGGTCGCGGTGTTTCCATTTTCCTTCCTCCCGGCTTCTCAAGACACCGGCTGTCGCTCCCATCCATCACAGCATCCGACCAATAAAGGCGATTTGGTCTGGGGATGGTCGAATTCGGTTACCAGGTCGACTAACTCGGTCAGCAACAGATATTTGCCGTGCTCTCCGCTCCGCCTCTGAAGTCGATTGTGGTTACGTTACTTACAAGGTAGGTAAACACACGAAAAATTAAATTGCTTACCGAGCGGTATCTGAAATGATTGACACTGTTTTATAATGGTGCTAATCTCCTCAACTTGCTGTAACCTGATCGGCGACCCTACTCCGACGTTCAACGTTGCATGACGGCGTTCGGGGCTAGGCCGAGTTTTCCGGCACAGTCTGCTTACAGGCGTCGACTGCTCCTGCCATCTAGCGGCAAGACAGGAAAGGTTACGTGCCGCATTGGCGCAGTCTGACCGAGATCAACTAACATCCTAATGCCAAAGTGAATGCCGTCAAATTCTACGGAGTGGGATCACGAACATCTGTAGTCGCCATGCCTTTCATGCCACATGAATCAGAGTGCTGTTATTTGAACTTTGGATCCACGTCCATTTTCCAAATTAGTTCTGATTAGTCCCAGTGCTTGTATGGCGACTGGCCAACACTTCTAACGAGCTTATTGGCTATCTGGGTTGTACTGCAATGTGTCTTTAATGTGACGTAGATGAAACAAAGAGCCTTTTCTCTCTAGAGCCGATTCGCGAAATCCGGAACGTCACCTCACGGCGAATGTCGCTGAGTCACTCAGAATCAGACACAAAGAACTCGCCTGTAGAATCGCCGCCTTGATGCGTCAGAGCCGTGCATTAAATCAGATTTACGGCCATAACTGGCGTGGTTACATAGGGGATATCAGCAGATCAGCAAACGAAAAGGCGTTAGAAATATTGATAAACCTGAAATCAGACTAACACTCTAATGTTTGTACTGTCTCGAATCCGCTTGGAAGCTAAGGCAGCATACTATCGTAATTCATCACGCAGAGCGCGATAATTGAACCTTAAGATAAACACGTTCTCTGGGGATTAGCTGTCTTCATTAACCCTTGGCAACGTCATACATGTCCGTAGGACGCCGAAACTTCGGCGCACAAACTGTTTGAAGTTTCACAAACCGGACAGCCGACGCGTGTCAGAAACCCAAACAAAACAGGGAGAATCCATTTACCGACTATCGCACGTCAGAATCACACGGGGGAGTTACAAGCATGAAAACGGGTTGCAGCACAGTCCGGGGCAGTATTCTGTCACAGCCACTATTCATTCAGGTATCTCTGTCACAAAATTACTGTTACAAAAATCACCACACTTCAAACTATCCTGAAATTGGCAGGGTGAAAACTCAAAGCGCACACGATATCTCCCGTCTCCGAGACGATTCGTCCAGTCATCAAACATAGGATGAGCATGAACAATTATCAAAGCGACAACTCATCGAAGTAGCCCTGTTTGTCGCTACACACTCCGAGACTTATTCGTTATTCCTTGCATTTAGCGAGCAAGACGAGGTCCGTGTCTTGCTCGCTCGGTGCAAGACACGAACCGGCCAGGACGGTATGCGGGGCACGGGGTCTGCTCAGTTGGTGCCTCCTCTTAGTCCTTCTGTCCCGTCACTGACAAGTGCCCAACACAGCTGTGCAGCCCGTGAAGGCAGCATAAAGTCGGTAGCACAGCCCGAACAGCGCGTGCGAACCAGTCCGGCCAGCGCTAGCGAACTAGCTCGACGCCAGCAGCGCAGTCCGACCAGCACTGACGAGCCTGCCTGGCACCGGCAGTAGGCGAACCAGCCGGTCAAACAGCCCTGACAAACCAGCCCGGCACTGGTAGCACCACCAGACCACCGAGCCAGCGCGGCGCTGGCAGTTTTAGTCTCGACCGACCAGCGCTAACGAACCAGCGCGGCGCTGGCAGAAGTCCCCACCGACCAGCCAGCGCGGCGCCAGTAGCTGGCAGCCTCGTCGACAAAGCAGCGTCCCTCCACACCGCCACACCCCACCAGTCACCCTCACGTGTTCCAATAGTGACTCTGATTCAGATCGAGCCGTAGCGCGCGGAACACCTTATCGGAGAGTAAGCACCAGGGGTAGCCGAGCAGACGGCTCACCTCCGCCTCGGTACGGCCGTACGAGCGGGCGGCTGAGCGCAGCCAGTCGTAGAACTGCGGCGACCACTCGGGGCTGCGGGGCCAGTCGGCTCGCAGGAGCACCGCGTTGGCGCGTACGAACAGTCGACGCAGGTTCTTGCCCGTGTGCGCCAGGAGGAGCACGGTGGCAGACGATATGCGCTCCCGCACCACCTGTGGGGGAGGGGAGGGGAGGGGTGAGACGGGACGGCACGCGGCACGGACGGCGGTAATAGACCACATACGGGCGCCTGGTAATAAAGGACGGAGTACAGGCGGGACGGGTGCGGACAGGGACAGAGATATTAAGCAACAGTTCATATTTGCTGTGCATGTTCATCCATAATATTGACTATGACAATAGATAATGACTGGCATAACGAACGGCCAGCATTATGTAGAAATGTGGCAGTGGAACGCAAAACAATATTGGGGCCCGCCGGTAGCAATATCGCCACTGATACAAAATGTATTGTGTACCAATAAAGCATCTCCCTGCATTCCGCACAGTGCGTCTACACACAAAACAATGCTTATATAAAAGCCTACGAGACCAATCCCAAACCAATCCCATTTCCTGGTATGTTCATATCAGTTCTACGACACAAATAGGCTACTGTACCAAGATCGAGCGGCTCATTGGGCTGCTAGGCACTCTATGACAGCGCCATGTTACACCATTCCCTGTAGGACGCCAGAGTGAACCCCTCCCCGCCGCCGCGGCCTCACCACTCACCAGTGTGTGCACCAGCGGACAGTGCCGCAGCAGCATCACCAGAGCACCGTCGGCACGCTCGTGGAAGCTGGCACTGCGGTGGAAGCGCGGCAGTCCCAGGTGGCCGTACACCTCCAGGTCGGTGCCGTAGTACTCGATGGTGGTGAGAACGCTCACCGCGCTCACCTGCCGCGGGGGTGAGAACGGTGAGATTTGAGAACGGGGAGAGCGGGTGACCACGCTCCCGACTGAGAACTGGTGAGAGCGGCTGAGCACAGTTGAGATAGGATGAGAATTGGTAAGAATGGGTGAGCTGACGGGCGGGAACGGGCGAGAATACATAGGTGAGCGGCACCCGCCGGACCGGCCGGGTGAGCTCTCAGTCTCTTGCTCGGCTGGCGTGGGTAGAATCTGTGTTACCAATCCCATCCGTCTTCTATAATTCCAGGTCACGGACGACGAAAAACCGGCCACCGAGGGTATTGGCGGTCAACAAAATGAACGAGCAGCCACAACAGCCACTCAGGCAATTCACTTAACCACGACCCAATTTAGACAAGCAACAAACACAAACCTTCCCCGCCCCACCGCCCGCTCTCATCCCCCTCCTCTCCTCTCCCTCTCTCACTCACGGCGATGTACGGGGAGCGATAGAGAATGGACTTGACGGGCGCGCCCTGCTGCCAGATGATCTCCTGGTGACGCGGCTTGCCCTCCAGCCGCAGGTGGACGCGCAGACGGGAGTTGCGCAGCCGCGCGTCCCGCCAGCTCCGGCGGCCCACCGAGCCCGTCGACTCTGTGTGCTCGTTCTGAATCTAAAACGGGCAGAAAGGAGTAGCCTAGTAAAACACTAACCTGAACTTTATTTTATTCATTGAGCCATAAAACAAAAACAGGTAATAATAATAATGATAATAAAATAACCAGTCGGAGCCGCCACGGGCAAGAGCGGTGAGAGCTTGTAAGTCATGTATGTCATTTTTCATTCTTTGTAAGTTGCGCAGTTTTGTTTTCGCAAATCCGGTGTCCAGTATAACCTTGTTAAGTGACACACAACATGCCGAAAGCGACACGGCACAGTGCACCACACCGGCAGTCCGGTGCGGCCCTGACCGGTAACCCTGCTCTGTCCCGTCACTCACCAGGTGCAGGTTTCGCAGTTTGTTCTCGGCCAACAGGTACAGCAGGTCGTCACCCAAGTTCTGCGGGCTGATGTGCAGCTCGCGCAGGTTGATGAACACGCCTGGGTGCAGCAGCTCCACTTGGAACTTGGTGATGTTGATGAGTTTCAGCACCCGCATCGTCTCGCAGCACACCACAGATACCTGTCGGAGGCGGGCGGCGGCGGCTACAGCACTGGGTCGGGTACTGGGACCGACATATACATAATGGAGACGACCGGCGCCTGATACAAGACGTAATGGCAAGGGAGATCTAGGCTTGGGCCCGTGCGGATAAGCCAATCGTAATATTCCACAGTAAATACCGTCTGCAGATAACTAAACAAAACATAGTTTTCAGCGCGGTACACAAACCACAATCCGTAAAAATCACACTGTTTGCTTACCACCCGAATGCACACATCCCTTAAGTCTCCCTACAAATGGTGAACAAGTCGAAGAGGCTCTCCCTCCGCTAGCAGTATTCTCTAGGTACCAGCCCCCGCATTGCCACAGCGGAGGCGGAGATCCATTGACCCCTCACCCGACCCGAGCGCGATCTTTACCTGGTCGAGTGCGTGCATGCCCTCGACTCTCTCCAGCAGTAGATCCACCAGCTCAATGTCACGCAGGCCGGCCAGGTGACCCATGAGGCGCTGCAGAGAGCGCAGAATCTCGCCGCCCGTCCCGAACACCTCGTCATTCTCCTTTTCAGCCAGCGTGCACACGAACGTGTATCTGAGAATTGGCAGAGCGAGGGGTATGTACTCACAAACAAATGTGTACTACCAGTATGGTGGGTCGGCAGATTAAACAAGGACATGTATGATGTAACAAGAGGGCACAAAAAACGTGTCAAAAAGTATCTGTAAGATTACCGGTGATGGGCGCGGTTGTTCAAGAAAGTGACGAAGATGGCACATGTGGCATGATAGCCGCCACCAACGACAAAAAAAAGAGAAAACGTGGATTTTTTCAAGTGAAAACCGTAAGCAAGTCAATAATCAATAACTGACTGTTAGCTTTCCTCCGCACGTGAAAATGTCTTCAAGTAAAACTTATAGGGTCTTTGTGTCAGACCGTACTGGGTCAGTAGAGAGCGCCCACAACTAATGCTATAGTCCATATGCCACGCATGACAGCTCAGGCGTTTCCAAACACACCAACAAAACACATCACTCATCTAGGAAGCGGAGCAGACGGCGGTCGCATCTCCAGCCGCAAGCGCTACGTACCGGTGGGCGCGGCGGCCGCCCGCTGCCGCTTCTGTCGAGGGCGGGACGCGGCCTCATGCGGGGCACGCCTCTGCCGCCTATTAGCGCCATCTGTTGGTGATAGCGGTAAACGCTCATCTGGCGGTCGGACCAGCACACGGCCATGAACGGTGTTAGAGGCACTCACACGGGGGTAGGGGTAGGGGGTGGCAGATGGAGCTGAAGCAGCAGGGAGTGAGTGGATTAATAAAGAGCGGGTTTGATGGGAAAAGAGGCTAGAAGAATACGGAGTTATCGTTGTATAACGACGTGTTGGTAGGCCGAATAGTTAACAACTAAATAGTTGGCGACATATTAGTACAAACGAAATAAAGATGTCCGGTCAAAAGGGTAAGGTAACACGGCAAAGCAAATTGGAACTGGAAGGACAAGTGTCTTTGAACTTCAGACCAGAGAAAACGAGCAAAATTTAACTATAGAATATGGATACATTTTTGTAATAGCAACGAACACATTTAGTTGCCGAAAAGATCTCTCATCTTAGACCAGACATGATTCACCTTTTATCAGGCTATTATGCCACGGCATCAAATGAATTCGATTGATATACGAAAAACTGATGAAAATGTTTATTGAGACACTTTATGCTTCCAGTCCCAGAAAAAAAACATCACGCAGACACGACTAGACTAAAACACGTCACGCCACCCAGTTACCACTAAAATTCACCGGCGGCATACCACATATCCCGGGGTCTTGATTTTCAGATCTGTATATGCCTTCGGAGTTTTCGGACTGCACCTGAACTGTACCCGGCTCACCCCACCCAGAACATGACTTGTAATCGTCCCAAACTCCAAAGACCCCGTACCTTCCTGTACCGAACCCGTACCAGCTACCCCGTAAAGCCTCATATAGACCCCCACATATCGACCCCGTTCCTGTACCTGTCCCGCACCTACCCCGTACCTGTTCTCGTGTCGATCTCGTACCTTCTAGTACCGGCCCCGTACCTGAGCGCGATGACGCCGTCCAGTGAGCCAGGGTAGCGCTGAGCGAAGGCCGACAGGGCGTTCATGAACGAATACATGTTGTAAAAGTTCGCCATCGGCCGGATGACCAGGGTGCGGATGTGACGCGCCATCTTGTCCAGCGCTGTTGACGTGCGGATGTGATCCAGTGTTTTCTGTGGATGGGGTCCGAGTGAAACACTGGGACGAGCTTTTCGGCGTTCAATGCTTGGCGTCGGTAGTTAGGATCGGTAGTAGGAGCACTGTTACAAAAAACGCAGAGGTGGGGCATTCCACGATAGATCGTACCAGGTCCGTCACCCTCATCTCTCAGATTTTAATGAAAATCGGTCCTAGGGGCAATCATAGGCCCCAAAGACGCCTGGCAAAATATCAGACTTCTCAGATCAAAACTTTTTGAGTTATATTGCATTACATTTTTTTAACTTCGGTATGTAACGGTGAGTTTGATGGCCTATAACTCAAGAACGGGTTAAGCAACCAACAAAATGTAAACAACACTAAGCTTGCGATGAATCAAAAATTAATATTACCATTTAAAAATTCCAAAGAAAAAATTTCATTGTTGAGCAAAAACCTTAATCTTTTTTCATTCGCCTCTAATGACTTTTGGGACCAAAATTTTTCACATTTTTATTTTTTCAAAATAATCTTCATGTCACTGCAAATCGACATGCAAAAAATTAGAAAGGTGTTCTTTCTATAAGTTCCTCATTTTCCCGCAAACAAAATGGGTTTCGGAGGGGTTGATAAGACCCCAGCACGCCGTTTCGCTTCTAATAGAGCTAGAGCCTCGCGGAAAAAACGAGCGTGTGTGCCGTTACAAGTCGCAGCGATTGGTACCCGATTTTAAGGTCTCAGGTTAACCAGTAGCGTCTGAGGTCAGGTCACGTGACTGAAGTTACAGGTTCGGTTTTTAGTAAATAACTTCGCAAAAAATGGCCGCAGAGCCGCGATTTTGGCATCATTGTGTTCGCCTAGCTCAGGTGCATCGAATGGTATACTTTTTGCTAGGGTGAGGTCAACTTAAGTAGTTGACCTCGGGTCAAGGTCAGGTCAGACCCCCTCAGGTCACGAAGCTGGGCAAAGGGTATCATATGCCATATCATTCGATTCGGAAGGTCTTCCCAAGTCCATTGGTGGCTTTCCCGACCCTCTAGCTCCATTTGATCGGGAGTTATTGACGAAAAACTCGTACGACTCTAGTGACGTCATAAATGACGTCACGAAAGGTTAACAATGCAAAAGTAAAGCATTGGACTTTGCAAGGAGTGCATGAAATCACGATACCATGTACGTGGGATAGTTTTAGATCATTCTCGGCGCCAAAATAACAGTTTTTATATTTCCCCATTGATTTATAACAGTGATGTCACGTGACCGACCTGACCTCATGTAACCTTGAAAAATTCCCAGATATACAAGTTGTGAGACCTCTGGAGGACACCATGTATGCGTCCTGTAACTTTCATCTCGGACAGCTATGGTCATTGGCGTCCAAAACAATGTCAGAACCAAACAGCCTTTTTCACCCTCGCGCTTATAGGAAAGAGGGTTAAATGAACCCTCTTTTCACTTTTTTCAGATGACTCAGACTTGAATTGAAATTTCAGTAACCCGTGATGTCACTAGGCAGCTTTACTACGCCATTTGTAAGCTCCCCTCCCGAAATCACTATTCGAAACCGTTATCGTGACGTAAAATAAATACATTTATAGAAAGAACACCTTCCTAATCTTTAGCATACTTCTTAACAATGAGCCAAATATTTTTTTAAAGAAATAAATATTCAAAAAAATTTGGTCCCAAAGTCCAAAAAATACAAATGAAAGAAAACTCGATTTGTCATATATCAAAAATACCGTATTTTTCGAAATTTCAAAAATACATATTAATCTCTGTTTAATTGCAAGTTCAATGTTATATTACATTTGGCATTTGAATAATCCGTCTTAGAGTTACAGCCCGCCAAACTTAGCGCTGCAAAGCAAGATCCAAAAAATGTTATACACCATAACTCAAAAAATACTTATCTGATAAGCCTGAAATTGTTACAGGTGGATTCAGAGCCCCTGATGATTACCCCTGAGACCAATTCTCGTCAAATTCCGAGAGATGAGGGTGTCAAATTGGAAAAAAGTGGTACGATCTATCGTGGAATGCCCCAGGTATCAACAGACCCACAGTTTCCGAACCCGTTTCCGAACAGTTTTCGAACAGACCCGCCTTATCGCACATTTTCTGAGCTGGGGTGCAATAACATAAAACGTAGGTCATTATTAGCTTCTGATCGGAAGAATCGTATAATCAATCGCAAATAATAGCAGAACATCGGAACATTGATGATGATTTGGGGCTTTAGGGCGTCCGGACTGCAGTGGTCATCGGCGCCCATGTAGCGGGACAATCAGCGTCTCAGGTGCTCACCTGCCATCCCAGGTAGTAGTTGTACCTGGACTTTGTGAGTACGGTGTCGTCCAGCACGAAGACGCGCCACACGTCGGGCAGGTTGAACGCCTGCGCCCAGTTCCAGCACACCAGCGAGGCGATGTAGCGCTCGTTCATGTTGAGCATGCGGAATATCTTCACCAGCACCAGCTCGGGTAGCAGGTGCCATAGGGAGTATTCTGCAACGACGCAGACAGACGCCAACTCAGCGGAGGTCGCAGGTGGACCCGCTGAACGGACACATACAAAAGGACGGTCACAAGGAGCAACTATCGGCCGTTCCGGCACTGGCGTCACAGCTGACCCAACAGGTCAACGCCAAGCATCTGCTGAGAACAAAGGGCGCAGATATGAATAAGGTGTTATCAACATCATGCCATAAGTTATGGGCACACAACGGTTACACAGGGTCTGGTGATAGCCCAAAAAGCAGAGATCAGTTGGTAGTTGATGGGGTCATCACTCAGTCACTGTCTCCACAATTATTCATGGGAACATCAGTCGCAGCACACCAGGATGTAGGCAGATAAGCAAGTCCGTCACCTGCTGCCGTTGATGACATTCAGATAATGTGGCACGACCACTGCATGGGTTATTCACGGCATGCAGCGTTAACTCTGACTCCGATTCCGAAACCGGAGTCAGTAAAATTTTGGCAACTCCCACTCCAACTCCAGGCAAAACTGTCGACTCCGACTCCAACTCAGACTCCAACTCAATTTCCGTAGCCCTGCATTGAAAGCATCTTTATCAGACAAATAAAATGACACAATTCAACCAATTTTGAACATAGTTGCTTGAAATGTATACACTGACACCATCTAGGCTCACTCTTATACATGCCGTGGAATGGATATGGCAGCACTGGCCGAAGTTCAGCTGCAGAAAACAGGGACGCCGGTGAAAACAGGGCGCCGGAGGGCATAATAGTCACGTGACATTTGGAACTTCTCCCGCTCCAAGGGCCTTCTATATGCCAAACGTCACGTGTAAATTTCACGAACCTTGATCAAATCGCCCCAGGCGCCCTGTTTTCACCGTCGTCCGAAAACAGCTATCAGATGCAAAATGGTTTTCGCGCATTTCAACCCATCGCATGATGACAGTCTAAAGAATCATTTTGCTGACTCCAATAACCATTTGTCGGCACTAGTATCGCTGTAAATGTTACCAATGCCATGAATGGAAAAGTACAACATTTTATGACCCTGGATCTGCATCCTGCTGTTAATAAAAAATGTCATTTAAGGAACAAATGAATTCAGCTCCATGTAATAAAACTAGGACATTAATTATAATTTTTATGGACATTTACATTCAAAATGGTCATCGTGCCATACCACTTATGTCTTTCTGAGGTGAAGGGCGTCGAGCTCCTCTCCTGGACTGCCACATGCTGATATCTCTTTTCTTTCCACTGTGAAAAAGAATGCAACAAACACAACAAAGTCTTTCTTCTCCGTCTTCAAACGTCAAATTTCAAGTATAAGTATTATTTAGGAACAAATCTCTCTTTACTTAGCAGTACAGCAGCTATTCGTCACGGATATCTTATGCCGTCATTTCTCACATGCCAGACTTCAAACTTCAAAGGTCCAAAAAATATTTATATTATTACTTATAAGAAGGTGGAACCAAACCGAAATGATCAAATATCATCAAATTTGTAAATTAAGTTAATTTTCTTTCTGAAACTCTTTTAATGTTTCTGCGAAATGAAAAACATTTATGCATTGTTTATGACGTCACTAAGACATCATGGGAGAAATATTTGCTATGGCGTAACCGACGCAGAAGGCATTTGTGGCGGATTTTGTGCTCTTGGAGGAGGACAAGGCCCTAAATACAGAGGAGGATGAGGAGGAGTGCCTGAAAATTATTTTCGTTCGTTTGAGTCATTTACTGGTCCAAGATATAATTTAAAACATAGCCTTACAGGTCCAGTCTCGCAGATCCTTTTGCACCATAACTTGACTCGAGACACAACAGCCGGAAACCTTTCAGGACAAGGAAGGCTCATAAAACTCGACTTTTTGAGGAATTGCAGAACACAAAGCTGAAGTGCTCTTAGATATGGCTTCCTTAGTGTTGAAGACCCTATCTATTTTTCTGGGACTATTCTTCATATTTGTTGGACTGACAAAGATAACACCAAAAATCAACGCAGAGCTTCATAGAGAGCTGGTGAGTGGTTACCTACTTCCTACCTATGTTAACTGCATGACGGATGTATTACTTCTTGCATCAAATAATTATAACTGGGAGGTATTGGTATTCGTGCTGTTTAACCCTATTAGTGGCAGGCTCCTGGCTACCCCATATTAGTGGCAGGGGGGGGCTGTTTACGACCCCCCCTTGATATCTCGAGATCTAACCGGCCGATTTTCAAAATTCAAACGGCATTCGATTTGGCTCAACGAGATCTACATTTCTAAAAAAAAATAAAATTAAAAAATGTCAATAGGGGGGTAGAGGGGGGTAAAAACGGGCAAATTGCAGATACATTTCAGTAGGCGGAACTATGGTCATGAGTACCCAAATATAGGAACGTTCCCATTTTTGGGAACGGAGTTCCCAAATATGGGAACGGGCGTTCCCATTTATGAGAACGGAAGGCAATTTTTCGGCCGTTTTCCCACTAAAACTCAAAAGTGCATCACGTCTCAAAAAAGTGCACGCTGATTTAAGTATCTACTAAATCTCCATAAAGTTATCTTTAATCTGACCGTGGAACAAGGAAATTGACCGTGGAATGATATTTTTAATGATTTTTTGAAAATGACAGAATGGTGGAAATATGGGTTATACGACATTTAACATGCAATTTTAAGGAAAATGAAGCATTTTTTAGTTTGAGGTAAAGTATAATAATGTTCGCCTGGTTATGAACATTCATACTATCGACACCAGATGCTGACAAATGCAAGCGAAGACGCGGACGGTCCCGAGGTAATATTGTTGACTTTTGTGTCGGGGCGGACGACCGCGTGGAACGTGAGTGAATTTACCGAACTACTGTTGTAAACTCAGTTTAAGCGGTTGAAAATTATCCAGCAGTATTTTATCATCCCGGAAAGACATATTTTATTTGGATGCTAGCTGTTTAGAGTTGTTTTATAAGGAGCGTCATGAGCGTGGTTTTTGTCTTCCGTGTTTCTAAGCGTGATCGTTTTGGGGGAATTTCTCTTATATAGCTCGCTCTGTGTGGCTTATTTATAATTTTTATGCTGATTTCGATAATTCCTCGTGCCCATCCTACCAGGCCTTTTGCCACTTACACTCATCAAGAAAGGAAAAAACTAGATTTTCATTGGGACTAGGTGTTTTGAGGGTGTAACATATTCAGCGTTCCCATTTTTGGATACTTCCTTGTACTCGTCAACTATCGGTGATAAACAGACAGGTGCTTGACATGTCTCCACCCTCAGCGCGGACGGTGGATATAGGTATGGAAGACCTTGTTGAACATCGCTGAGCGTTGTGAATTACGTAATCCTGCAGAGGGGGGCGTGCCCGCTGCGAGATCGACGGGAATAAAAGCGCAGAAGACCGGGCGAAACATGCGACGGTCTTGCCGGAAAGGTCATCTAATGATTGTTGCGTTAACAATAATTTGCGGCGTTGGACGTGATGCTTGTTAATGAAAAGAGCCCCTGAAAGGCGTCGGTGAAATCGTTCCCAATTTTGGGTACGCCGTTCCCATAATAAGGAACGCTTGCAGCGCCAGTGTACGAGAGCGTTCCCAAATTTGGGCTCGCGGCCCGGATGATGGACTGCTTTAGAAATAGGGGAACAATTTGAAACTACGATGGGCCTTACAATATCAAACTCTTTCCCAACAATATTGAGACAAATATCAGGCGGTTCACGATCGTTTTATATTTTTTGGACGTCATTTAACGGTTCTTTTTCTTGTTTTAAATAATGCCTACATGGCGTTCCCATATTTGGGTTTATCGTTCCCAAACATGGGAACGAAAATGCGTTCCCGAAAATGGGTACGCTTGACCATAGTTCCGCCTACTGATTTTAGACTGTTTATCACGGCCAGGTTTCTGAACCAATCTTAGCCCAACTTTTGCCGATCGATAGAGAATGAACCAGGAATTCACATGGATCCTAAAAATATGCATTTTCAAAAATCATAGGCGGATACAGATCATTGAGATTGGGGTACACAAAAAGTATAGTAAATAAGGTTTTTGTTGGTACTGTTTCTAAAAAGGGTGGCAATGGTCTTGTTATGTTACAATTTTCTTATGAGAGAACGACTAAAATTGTATTGGTCATGCATAGGCGGTGTCAGGGCACCTATGTTGGGAGGTAAAAAATAACCCCCCTTTTTGGACGCCTGGATCCGCCTATTATAGCAAAAACGTGTCAAAAGAGGATGCACAATAACTTTGTATATGTTATCACATGATACCTTTCATTCACTGTTCGTAAAACTGGTGCAGCATCGTGATCTTCGCCCAAATGACTCGCTTCACGAATAGGACCCCCAATTTCCAGTGCTCTGGAGCCGCCCCTGGTAAAGTTATGAACTTGAAATTTTCAGGGAATGTGCCCAATTTAGTTTTAGGAAAAGTCAGAAAATTTCAGCATCGTAGCTTCAGCGGTTTCGGAGATATTCCCGAAAAACCTGAGGGGTGGATAAAAACAACCCCCCCCCCCTGCCACTAATAGGGTTAAGAGAGAAAAAAAAAACATAATGTGTTTAGGTCCTATGTTTTTTCATGTTTGCTACATAAATAGAATTTACTAGACATCACCAAGACTTCCTGATTTTTCAGAAGCGAGAATTTGTAAAGTATTCCAAAGTCATTCCATTTGTGAAGGCATACAACATCAAGATTCACAGCAAGCAGTACCGCAGCTTTGTTGGAGGGCTGGAGATCTCTTGTGGAGCATGTCTGGCTTTCATACCTTTCAGTGAGTACCCATTTATCATGTGTCTATAAGTGTGTGCATTTTTGAAGGCATTGATCCATGCAGTTTGCACAAGTTTGTTGCACAACAAAATTTTAAACCAACAAATTTAATCCAAAAAGGTGTATTTGTAGGGCTTGTACAGTCTACCTGATAACCTCATTTGCCTGACATGCTGTGCCCTGCATGGTCTCACTCTGCTGACCTCCCTGTCTCCCCACAGAGCGGATGAAGCAGACGGCCAACTGCCTGCTGCTGATCATGATGCTGTTCACCATGTACACCCACTACGCGGTGGGCGACCGGTTCGAGCGCACGGCGCCGTCGCTCGTGTTCCTCTTCATGCTCGTCTGCCGGCTGATCGTTGACTACCAAGTGCAGCGCCAGGAGCGCGCCGCCGCGGACAAGACGGCTCCGTCGGCCGCCTCCGCCACCGCCGCGGCCACAGCCGCCGGCGACGGCAAGTCCAAGAAGACCGAGTGATTTCGGTCGATAGTCGGGACAGCAGCGGCCCTGTGTGTCGTGTCAGAGAGGAGGTGGGGGGCCTTGACCGATGGGGTAGTGATGGCTCGTGGAGCGGGCAGTAGGCAGGGAGAAGTGAAGGTTGCATGGGTCGGGTTCACGTGTATTGTGTGCTGTGGTGTGAGCGGGGCGTTTTAAAGTTCAGTTTGAAGTTGTATTTCTTCAATGTTCCGATGTCCTCGCGATGTTTTCACTCAGTCTTGTTTGAGGTTGTCACGATTGTGATTTTCAGCACAAGCTCAAAGTTAAACAGCGAGGGCATTGACTTCAGTGTTACGTTGGATTGAATGAGTGCTCTGTGTACCTATATGTATGTAGATGAACACTGCAGTGATTGGACAAGCCATGCAAGAATGTTGATGCATGCTCATCACTGCTCAGTAGACTGCACCTGCGCACTGCACGCTTCCTTCTGTCTATCAAATGTACTGCGTGAACTAGATAACTAGAAAATGCGGCTAGCCTAGTACATGAACGATGTTTTGTTGGCCCCTTCCCTTTTGCCTACACATTAGACCTAATTGTCGCGACAATCATTCCCGAGTCTAACTCCTTACTTGTTGGCTGTCATTGATGTCAAATTTGGCCGGCCCCTGTTCGTTCTAACTAGCCGTAGTTTTTGTCTCAAACTCTCAGTTGCTATATCCTTGCCGTCTTCGCATGGCGGGTCGTTGGTTTGGAACAGTTCGTTGACCAAGTTACGTTGACCAAGTTACTGTGTTATTTCTAATGATTCAGATGTCTCCAAGGCCTGTCTTTCCAGCTGGTCAGAATGCAGTATAACTCAGGTTTATGCATGCTCGTGTATACCGCCATATATTCGTTTCAGATCTGAATTCCGTGTGATATGTATTCCTTGCATATTCCCTTTGGTAGCTTCGTTACTTTCATGTGTTATTGCATGTATGATTTGCGTGTTATTCAAATGCTCACTGTATTGCATGGGGCTTTAACTAGTCAACCGCCAAGTACTATACCAAATGTACGATACCAAAAACTTCGTGTCATTGTGTCGCTAGTCATGAGGTTCACCGTGAGTGTGCCAGTAGTCAAACATACCTGTGGTAGGCGCGAGTGTGGGTGCGGTCCGCTCGTAGCGGCTACCCCGACACCGTGCCCTGTAACCGCGTGTGTGCCGACGCCGACCGGTGGACGCCCGCCATCTGTGTCACGTTTTGCACCCCGGATGTTTTTTTCCACCACATCACTCAGCAATAAAGCGGCTCTGACGCGGCCGTGTTGTGTGCGCTGTCTGCCGGCTGACGTCCATCAGCCGGTGGTACTGACTACTGAGATGGGGACCGGACGGTGTTCGGCCGTCAGCCGGTGGTATTTGGACGGTGCGGTGACCGGCAGCCGGTGGTACTGGGGAGTGGGGTGGTGTGGTGGCCGGCAGCCGGTGGTCGCCGAGGAATGCGGCTCCCTCCCTCCCCGGCCGGCTGACCCATTGCAGTACTTCCCCCTCCCCTCCCTCCCGGTCGGTCTTCCGCGCCGCCGCGGGGACACAGACCGATGACGTCACGGGGGCGGACATCCGTGATGACCTGATGGCTCGGTGGGAGCGAGAAGATGGTATCGCGGCACGATACGGCTCCGGCAGAGCGGCGACGCCAGGCATGGAACGGCCGGCTGTTTTGGTTCACAGCAATCAGGCCGGAACGAATGAGGGAAAAATATAGAACCGGAGATCAACAGGTTGATTAGTTACGCCGACGTAACCTACATAATCCACTGCCTAGTCCATACTGAGTGTTTTATGGAGAAAAAAATGAAAGGAATGTTCGAGAAGATACACGGAAGGCTACGGCGGATCCAGAGAAGTGGTTATGGACGCCGCGGACATATACCCAATAAAAATCCCAGTTTCGCTTGCTCATGCGCTGCTTAGCTGTAGCAGTTCAGAACGATATTTCCTCATCTAAACGTTTTTCTTTTTGTGCTTTAGGAAGAGGGAACCGAAACAAAACGTCAGTTTGGAGTTTGGACACTGCAGGACGGGTGGGGCAAATATTCCCCCGAAGACGCCAGTGACCGGGGCCTCCAGTTATGCCGTCAAGGGGTGCTCGGTGCTATATGTTGGGCTCCCCGGACTGCTGGGTTGTGACCACGGTGGTTTCTGCACGAGGGAGAAGGGAGGGGCGAGCTGGCCGCGGCCATCGATCCGTGAAGACCGTCCGTCCATCGATTCCCCACCGACCGAGGACCGGTGGCCAGACCTCAGCGCTGTATGGCGCTGCACCGACCCAGAGCGCCGGGCCCGTGAGTGCACACGATGTTATTTAGGGCAGGAGGCGTACGGCGTTGCCAGCAATTAGCGGACAATGGAGCTGATCGAGCGACTCCGCCGCCGCCGGCAGCGCGGAGGCCCCGACAGGCGGAGACTGCACTGCCGTATAGGAGCCTAACCTGGCCGGCCGGCCGGCTGCGGGGCGGGGTCGAGGACAAGTTACGAGCTAGGATTAGGAATAAGTGATGCAGGACTGGGATTATTGGTCCGATGTGTGGGCAGTGGGATAGAAGGTAATGGGACTGTCCTTCCTGGTACTGACTGCTTCGTTGTGGATGGGTGCAGGAAGAAGCTGATCGCTGTTTTTTTTTTTTAGTTCTATTCAACGCTACGGTAGATAGGGACTTACGCATCCGAAACGTCGGAGAGGTTCGCAGCATTATTCTGATGAGCTTCTGAAGACACTTTGGGGAGGTGGCTACCGCTCTGCTCCATTTCAGCTGAACGGAGGAAGAATCTCTAGGCATGCATACGAACCCAGCCGGCAAATTCCTTACCTATGAGGTGACAATTGACATCTTCACCGTTCGTTTCGAGCACGCACCTGGCGTTCACGTTTCATCGCCTCTGTATTTCAAGCGTCATCCGCCATCCAGCCACGCGAAATTCCATTTTTCGTCGAGTCACGCACGCACGCAAACACGTTCGCCAACGCACGAGCGCACGCTGGCACTCCATGCCCCGTGACCCCGTTCATATTGGCACGAGAGCGACTGACCCAAATCGCTGCCTTTGCGCGGCAAACCGTCAAAACAGCAGCCGGGCGGTCCTGTCACCGCGTTGTAGCTTTGTGCGCTGAGTTTGAAGTACCAGTGGCCGGCCGTCCACCGTGCCGTCACAAACAGCGCGCCTATCTGTGAGAGATCAGCGCGGTGACCGGCCGGCGCGGCTGGGACGGACGGGCCACGCGCGGCCGCCGCGCCGGTAACGGTGCCACGCCGAGCGTCCGGCCGGCCGGCCGGCCGGCGCCGCCCCAGCTCAGAGCAGCGCCGGCCGCCGAGCGAGCCACACAGTCCCGTCTCTCCTCTCTTCCCCTCTCCGTCTGCGCTTCCCACGACTGTCCGTCGGCGCCCGCTCTGTCGCCGGCTGTCACGACCTCTCGTGCCGCTCGGCTGCTCTCGGCTGTCTCCGGCCAGGGTCACTGACTGGCGTTCTCTCGCGGCTCGGACCGGTACCGCGCTCTGAAGACGGGTGTCAGCGCGACGCGCGGTGACGGCAGAGGGTGGTGACCGAGCCGGGGAATCGTGCTGACGGTGCGGAGAGTCCAGTGTGGGGTGGAACGAGGCGACAGGCTCGACTGACCCGACTGAGGTGGAGCATAGACAAGATGCAGACGGAAACGAGCCTCGTCTTATTGGCGGTGAGTACCGGTATATGGAGACGGGGTCGACCACGGGAAGGGTCAGCTCGAGCAGCCCCAAAGTCGACTTGAATTGCAATATTAAAAAGGTTGATGAATGCAAAAAGAACATACTTCTAAGCCAACCGTCGAATGAATTTATCACCGAAAAACAGTGTGTTCACTGTTCGCCCGACAAATAACTATTTTTTATGTGCAGAGTAAGAATACAAATGACGATATAATTGATACGTTTATTCAAAAGGCAATGGACGTATTTAAAAAGTGCAGTACGTCGCTGTCAAAATAAGTTGTAAGTACAAGAAATGGTCTAACAAATCGTTTTCATCTTCGTTTTTATGCGTAAGATATTAAATCTGTCCTTCCGTCACAGTTTGCTTTGCTTTAGCTTCCACAGAGGTATTCGTGGCTCGCGATAACAAGCTCTGCCTGCTCACGAGCAGCTAGAGGATTTCCAAACTTATTTGCTCTTCAAATGGCGACCGAACGGGAAATGTTGCAATAACTGCATTGTCCACGCAGCCGATTACGAAACTACCTACGCATTTTCAACCCTTCTGCGCCTCCGAACATCGCATTGGAGCCAGTTTGCGGCCGCCTCGCTGTTTCGTAAAACGCCATCCGACTTCCGCGAAACGCCCTTGGGGACGGCGACCGCTAGTCCGCGTGTTGGGTGCGCGCCGGGAGACTCACATCGCCCACCGGCGAACTCTGTGACGTCATCGAACACCAGGCACCACCCCGTCGTCTGCTGTGATATTTCGAATATTGTGTGACGTCACAAACTTTATGCAGGCTAGAATGACGTCATCAGACATTTGCTCGGTATGCATAATTAGAAACCGCCCCGTGACCGGCTGAGCCGGACGCCCAGGCACGTGCACGAGCACCCGATTATGTGTCGCTGGCCGCCCGCGAGCCGGTGTTTGACCCTGGGACGAGTATCGTCCGTCACCCAGACGATACCCGTCCCAGCGAGCGATACTCGTAGGTGCGGAGGCAGCAAACGGTCTAGTCGAATGGTCGTTTTTTAGCGTGCCACTAGCGGCTAGAGAATGGGCGAACAAAAAATCCGAGGTTCGAGCCTATTCAGGCGTCAGCTAGCGCACCGTCTCGGTAAGACGTTAGAGATCATTTTATATTCACACGAAAGTGGCTTTAGCCTTGTCACCAGGCACTGGGATTCTCGAATACCTAGGCTTGTATGACGGTCGGATGGAGTGCTACGTTTTGATGGGACACTGGTGCTGAAGTACCTAATTATCGATATTCAATGCAGCATTTAACGTGTGACCAACGTTCGCCCGGTACAAAGGATAGCTTAGTCATCCGGCCGGTAATTCTGAGGTCGTTCCCCAAGAGCGTGTCTCGGCCGTGGCCTAGTTCACCGGGGATCATCCGCTGAACCGGTTTCCGGTCGTTCCTATCGTCCGGCCTGAGCGTGTGTCATTTCAGAGGGTTCGTTACTGGGGCGAGTTCAACAGCCTCTGGCGTGCAGTCCGAGCCTTTTGAGCGACGGGACCGGGATCCTGAGCGGCCCACATACGAGTATATCACCGCCCCGAGATTAATATTTTCTGTAGAGGTTGTTAACATTTTAGCAATGGGCCAGTGAAGATCTGGTTACCAAGCACATCTAAGGCAAGGCCAAGGCCACGTCATGTCGAACTGCAAGATATCCCATCCCAAAGACGTTAGTCTGATCACAACACATCGAGGCGGAAGTTTTCACTCCTCCTCCTCTAACTCGGTTCTTGGGCCACGTGGCGTCATGGATAGTAAACGGCGGTTGGAAGGTCGTCAAAAAATATTTAGTGAGTAGTAAGGCCATTTTCTATTTCACCAGCAGTCATAGAAGGTCACTTTTGCTCACGATATTGACAAGCTTACACAGATTGGCTCTTGGCTGGCGACCTTACGAGAGACAACGTTATTATTCGATAGTTCTTTTATAGCAGCTCTTTCACTTGTGTCCTCAGCTTTGGTATGGCGGTCATCGGTTGAGCCTCTCGAAGAGGAGACCGTCAATATTTATGTTTTTATCATGTTTTTTTCGGCTCATCGCGTTGAGAAGTCATTGACAAAAAAACGGCAAGGGAAAGATTCTCACCCCCCCCCCTCCCCCTCTTCAGCGGGGCGCAAATTAACTTTTGACACAAGGCCGAACGACATCTATCTTAGCAATGGGTATCACATTCTTTTCGTCGAGACACGTCGATTTAATTTTATTTTGACCTTGAAAAGTCAAGGCGAAAGTGTTGTCTAAGCGGCTAGGTCATGCTGCATGTTAGCCGATAAGCATATACAGGGGTGTCAATTTTTCAAAATAGTTGGGGGTGCTCAACCCCTGCACCGGGTGAAAGATTGCAGCTTTGACATGGGGCACAACCGTGCAAGGCAGGGTTGGGTATCCCTATATGGTACTGATAATCCCGGGATTTTCACTAATATTTCCCAAGGGTAGAACGTTCTTCTTGGAAATCATTCTATTTCTGCTCGTCCTAGTTCTTGGCTACCTTATTACATAAACATCTTTCCGAAAAAAGTGGTATATGTATTTGCCGGCAGCTCGGCAACAGCCCCGACACCTCTGTAATAAGGTGACAGAAACCGATGACGGCGATTAGCACCGGTGCAGCAGCCCCTGAGGCCCGCAGGGGCGGACATTGCGCGGAGGCATGTGACGGCCACCCACCGGTGACATTTGAAGGCCCTACACCGGCGACTCTGAGGGCCCATCGGCGTCTGAGTCCGTGCCGGTCTCTAAAGACGACCCCACAGGGTTTCTGAAGGTAACCACCGGCCTCTGATGGCCCTTTGCCGGCCTCTGGCTCTGAGGGCCCGTCGCCGGTCTCTGGAGCCCCCTGCCGGCTTGGCAGCTCTAAGGGTCCGAGTCCCACACCCGTGTACGACGGACCCACACCAGTGTCTTTGCATCTTAACGTCTTTTTTTCGCCCTTCTTCTTAAGGCAGTTCTTTTCTTTACATCTTAATTTCATGTATTGTAAATTGCGTAATTGTTTTATTTTTAGTAGTGAAAGACCACGGAACTAATTATTTTCCTCAAGCATAGTTCGTTAGTGGGAGTGGGACAAAATCATTGGGGGTGCTAACTGGAACATTTGGGGGTGCCCGGAAAACCATTGGGGGTGCTCATTTGAGCATTGGGGGTGCTGCAGCACCCCAAAGGTGTACAAATCGACACCCATGAGCATATATGAGCTGAGTCCAACATTTTTACGACAGAAGAGGTCAAATGGATCGGAGGAAAGGTATTGAAGGTATTGCATTCCTTTCTCCAGAGCGGCGATCAGGGGCTATCGCAAATATTTGACCGGGGGGGGGGGGGGCAAACGCCTCTCCTCCTGGGCTCGCGCGAGGTAGTTACTTCAATCAGATAATTTTGTAGTTATTCTAAATGAATTTATTTATACCTACTCGCTAGGATTTCATAATTGTTCCTTATATCTTCTCTCTCTAAAATAACAAAACATGGATGCTTAGTAATCCACTTTTATGGACTCGTAACGTTTCTTATTAGGTAACCATTGTTACAAAGAAAACGTAAATTATCAGTACCTATTCAGCAGTCTATCAAACCATGTCTCGAGGCGCCACTGCTGTCCTACCTTGGCCACCACATTACCTGAACTCACTGTATCACCATTATTCCGGCTCATCACCTGACACCAGCCAAACTATCAATCCCGTTCCGGAGATTGGCTCGGCTCACCGGTGCCTAACCGGCCATCAGAGACGGGCCGGGGCGACGCACGGCTCACCCGCCGCCACCACACCGGTTCTCAGCTGGTCCGGTCGGCTCGCGGGCCCGTCCGACGCAAAGTAGGGTACTGGGACGTGGCAGTGCGGCCCGTTTTCAGCAGGCACTGCCGGCGGCCGGCGCCGGATCAGCTGAGGTTCGCACGCGGTGCCGGCGAGCGCAGTGGTGGCGCTTTGTGGCTGGGGAACGGCTGAGTTGGCTGAGCGAAGAGGAAGGGGAGTCGGAGCGGAGAGATAACCCAGCGAGTGACCCGGGGCGTGAGACGGTTAGGGCGTTGGAAATTGGGTGTAAATTTGTTTGAGAACGTTTCTGTCCAAAGTGCCTCTATAAGTTAAAAATCCGTTCCCGTTTTGTAGCTGACAAATGATTAATCAACACTTTTAACTGACATGTACATGTATCTAGGTATGAATCCTTACCGACTTAGAGTGCTGTGGAAACCCTAGTTACTCATCTGAGCAGTCGGTAACCATATATCCGCTCCATGCCGTTGAGCAAAAGCCGCATTCTGTGGCACTTCCTTTGTCATCCATATTTTCCCTCATCCCGTGCAGTTCCGGCTCTCGGGGATATGAGATGGCGCCAGGCCGTTGTCGGGGCGGGGCGGTGGACTGTCCTCACAGCCCAGACAGTCTCTCCCGGATCGCGTCGCTTTCACCTCGCAGTGACTCAGGTCGCAACTTCCGCTCGTCCGGGCGGCGAGTCGGCTGGGTCAATTCGTCACCATCAGGCGCTTAGCAGTTAGCATCAACTTTCAAGTTTATCTCTCCCACTTTAAACTATCTGCTATCCATATGTATATTGGTTAATGAGATTTAAACCACAGCCCGCCTTGCTGCGCCTGCGTATCGTTTTGCTTCCCTCGTCCGTCGCTGGCATTTCTATTTAAAGTGTGTCCGAGTGGCGCATAATTCGCACCTACCTAACAATGCACGAAATCGGGACACAAATGAGCACAGCACAAATGGGCGCTATTAGACACCATTTATCACCTTTCTCGTGTCATAGCGATGCCGCGTTTTTGCGCTCATCGCACTGTTCCATTCTTCGCCAGCCCATTGGCGTTCCGTGCCGTTGACACTCGCTGGCCAATGTGGACCAGCGGCAGTCATGCAATGGGAACAGAGCGGGCCGACTGGCACCGATACTGCGCCTGCCACAGCCGGAGGCCGGCGCCAGGGCACAGTCAGCCAGCCGTGAAGACCGACGGCGACATATTTGCACGGGTCGGCCGGCGTTCAGACACCACGCCAACACGGGAACGTTCACATGGAGCGGCTCGTGAGGTGCTACCGGTGCTGCCCATTGGAGGCCGCTTTGACGTGGATTCGGAAATCGATGCGTTATGTTGGTGCAGCGCATGTACGACTGCTCAGCTCGGTCGTGGTTGGGCATTGGACGTCGAAAGGTGAAGGTGCCTATTGCGGGAGGTTGTGTCCAAGAATGTTGATTGCTTTATACTCAAGGGCGCATTTGTTTGCGTGAATGGTGTGGTAAATACTTCAAACGGCAGACAGCGTTCTTGTATACTTTCTTGGAACATGAACTGCATGCATTTGTCAGGTCGCGATGAAGCAGCGGCGACAATCCAATCACCGGAGTCCGGACACGAGCGACCCTCCAATCGGACCTCCCAGCGGACACGCGGTGTCCTCTCCCACGCGCGGACAGGCCGGTATAGGTAACGGGAGTCCGGCAGGCGGTACTCGAGTGACGCACCTGCCAGCCGCCGGGCCGGCCGGCCCGTGGCACGCGCTCACTCATACACCAGTGGGAAATGACCCACAGGGCACTGTGCCAGGCAGACGACAGTGGCACCCGGATTTAGCACGAGTCTGTCCAGAACAAGGTTTTGCTGTGTGACATGTCATCTTCGATCGTGAATCGGGATTTTACATATTGTCGATGTCGAGTCAATATGCACGATATATTTATGCTTAAGTTGGTCATGGTTGTTTTTATGACTACTAGACAGAAACAGAAGCAAAACAGCCAAGTCATCGTTTAGTTCAAAGCAATAGCTTGGCAACCAAGTATTTTGTCAATTCGCTTCTTGTTGCTAGCGGAACTGTAGGCATTGTAATCTACTATATGGATATCATGCAAGAATGACAAGACTGGTATGTACTACTTACCCATTCGCGCACTCAATCATGCGTTATTACCCAGTGCAGCGGCCAGCGCGGTACCGAAAAAAAAACGCCGCTGGTTCTAATTCCCAGCCAATTGCCCGTGTTGACCCGTCTGAACTGCTGTTGGACAGGTCGCAGTGGCCACACCAGTCATGACATCAGACGGGTTCCACATATGTGTCCATGTCTGACGTGAAGACAGACGGGTTCGGGGTCAGATGACGGTGCCGGCTCGACCGGTGGGTTTGACCCGCTGCTACTGAGTGCTACCGTGTGATGTTCGACAGTTCGACTGGTGTAAAATCGAGATGTACGGGTTGTGAAGTCTCGGAGCTTATGATTTTCTGAAAGTTCATCTTACAGCGAAATAATTCCTGGCATTGAGGGTGTTGCTAAGTTCGGTATCATTTCAGATCGTGCCGAGGATCACTTATGACGTGATAGATCAGTGACCTGAACTGTTATGAAAATGCGGTTTGTGTCACAAGATCTGGTTAAAACCGAAGATCAGATACGCATGCCAACTCTCAGCTCTGTATATCCCTCGCCCGCACATGCCATTTTCCCATCCTAGAACGGACATGGGGGGGGGGGGGTTGCCACCCCCCGCGCCATTTCGTTCCTATTGGAGATAGAGCTTAGCGGTAAAGACCAAAAAGATTCTTTGGGAAGAGACGAATCCAATGATACCCAGTTTTACCTTCTCAGGTCAGTCATTGACCTTCCAGGTCAGGTCAAACTAAAAATTTTTGCTGTTTTGGGTCACCGTTGGATATCCAGTGCGCTGCTTATCATATACCGATGACGATGCCGTTTTCTGGTGCCAAGCCAGCTAGAACCTCTTTGTCACACTACCCGACCAGGTTTTTGCTGCTGAGGTCATTTCAGGTCAAGTTAGGTCAAGGTCAATTATATGTGTTTGTATGTCTGTGTGTGTCTGTGTGTATACTGATGTGTGCACCGATTGTTTATGTGTCCATATTACACGAAATCATGATCTGAGAAGCTTTTACCAAAAATGCAGTCAAAAAAAAAAAAATCCACAAAAAGTGAATTCCGCTTGCCTAAAACGCAATTATCTTAGATGACCTAGGTTGACCTTGACCTTGACCTTGACATCTGTACATCGTCGAACAACATGATCCATGATAGGTGGGATGTAAGACTGGCAAAAAAGGCCGAAATCAAGGTGTCAAAAGCTCACAAGGCCCATAGCCAACGCAAGATGTTGAGAATTGGCGATTTGGGTCATGACATGATCTGAAAAACAAGGTCATATCTCCGAAACCAAAAACCACAGAAACTTGAAATTTTCAGTGGACATCAAGAAAGGATAGAGGAGCAGCTATACGAAAAATCAGCCTTCTAGCTCTAAAAATGTTGAGTGCAGAGCAGAAAGACTGCCTGGGGGGTGGCAACCCCCCCCCCATGTGCGGGCGAGGGATAGGTATAGCTGACGGGTCCCGCACAAGCAATCGCGAGAAATCCATCAGAAGATGGCACCGCTAACACTGTCTGCTTCAGCCCGGCACTATCTAAATTGGGTATCAATAGTCACTAAATCTCCTAACGGCGCATGACACGCTCGCTTTTTTTGCCAGGCTCTGCTGAGAGGCGAAATGGTGACGTGGTCATAACTCAAAACGCCCTTTCTGCCACCCAAACCGCAAAAAATGAAAACGGTATGTATGTAGTCTGTAGACAAACCCATTGATGCGGCGAGAGTTTAGTCCCGTACAATCAAACTCGACCCCAGAGGGATGTAACAAAACGCGACCCCTGTGACTGTGGACTGACCTAGATATTTCTTCTCTATCTCCAGCTGGTGGCGGTCGGTGCGGCGAACGAGTGTGTTCGCGCGGGGGAGGGCAGGATGGCCAACCTCTGGGGTGACGCGCTCACCAGTTTGGATTGCAACGGACCGGACGGCAGGCCCTACCCAAAGTGAGTCGCTTCTTCGCATAAACTTAGCTGATTCAACAAATAAGTCTAGCCGTCAATTCAACCATATAGCCAATATCCATTATGTCTAATTGAAAAAGTCCATTTTTCTCTATTCGCACTTGCACCTTTCACTTATTAGCACTTGACATTCCCATTAGCCCAACTGATTTAAAGGTGAGCTCTTTGACTCTCATCAAGTGAGTTTCAACTGACCTGAAACCCGCCCTTTCGTTTCCAGGGCGGCGGTGGACGCCCTGGTCCGCAGCATGGCTCCCAGCCGGCGGGGGCGCACCATGTTCCGCACCAAGGACCCGCTGGACGTGCGGAAGGCGCTGCTGAACCAGTACAGCGCCCTGCAGTTCGGGGAGGACCTCAGCACTCTCCACCACAGGACAGGTAGGTATCGGGAGGAGGACTGACGGATGGCTACGCCGTGAGGACAATTAATCGGCATCAGCGAGAGTCGATTATAAGGATCAGCCGCGATTTGAGATCGTCTCTTTGCACCCCGTGAAAGTGTCCATCATGCACAGTATGATCATGTTGTACGATGTGATGTGATGTAAAAATGGTATGGGAAGCTTTTGATTATCAACGCTACATTAGAACGACCATGAATCAGTCATGAAAAAATCGCCATTGCTAACTCTGTCTCGGATGTGCTTGCAGCTCGGGCCGTGGCTGCCAACACCACCACGCCCACCACCGCCGCCCCAGCCACCACAAAGAAGACCACCACCAAGAAGTCGGGCATCACCACGGCCAAAACGACCACGGCCGCCCCTCCGAGCGCCGACCCCGCGACGGCATCGTGCGCCGGACCACCGGCTCGTCTCTGCAAGACGCGCTACAACACCACGGCACCCATGTTCGGCGTGTCACTGACATCGGGAAAGCCGGTGACGATCGTACAAAAGTTCCCCGACCTCCTGCAGCAAGTCATCTTCGAGGTTTGCGAGTGAGTGGCCAGTTAGGTGGACAGACGAGGGTGGTCAAGAGAGGATACTACAAATGCGGAACATAGTAACTCTTGATTGAATATAAGTGTGATCTTGATTACCAGAGTTTAGATAAAAATTGTTCGTAATTGGTTATGACTCATTACAATACAAGGATCTTTTTATGAAATGTTTTGCAATTTGCTGGTCCATAGTCTCAAATCGAAGCCGTTTTGTTCTGTGTTATGGGTTTTGTATCGTCAGTACAGGGTGCAAACATTGTTCTTTAACCTATCTCTCGAGATCCAGACTGATCTAACTCCAGCACTGTCATGTGCTCAGGCTCTGCATTTGCCAACTTCTGACATCCCCACCCCTCCGCTGCAGGACGAAGCAGTGTGACGTGCTGCACGGCGAGTGTGTGCAGACCTACACGCCACACCTGTTCCTGGTGATACCTCTCGGCCCGGTCACCCTCACAGGCCAGGACTACGTGCTGGTCGAGTCCGGCTGCGTCTGCCGACCCAAGTACACCGTCCAGGACACCGCCCTGCCACTGGACAGCTTCAGCGGCCGCTGAGAGCGCCGCCCAGTGGTCGCTGGTGGAACTATGACGTGATAGATGTCGCCGCGGTGTGGCGACGAGCTGGCCCGAGCCGGGCAGCGCTGGCAGCGGCAACATTGCCGAATTGAGCGATATCGTGTGTGTCAGACCAATGATCATGCAGCAGGAGACATCCCTGTCCATGGAAACCAAATCCTTGTTGGATAGGAGTTGAGTTACGGTCGGCGTGTGTACAAGGTTTCCAGACGTAGTGCTGCTGTGTGTTTGTTTACTTGTGAAATGAGCTATGTTGACCTGAACCGGATGCATTAATCGCTACGAGACACACTGTGTTCGACCGGACTAACACTGAATGGTGGCATTTACCAGCATCTCTCTTTTCCAAACCTCAGGACTTGCCCATCCTCATCCTTTATCATTCCATCCTTATTCCGAGCTGACGGTCATCCCACCCCGGCACCTGGTCAAGGCAGCTCCAATAGGAGCATACCTCTCGTTGACGACCGTTAGCCCGACTGGGTGGCCACTGGCCAGAGCCTGCCTCACCGAGGTGGTCGGTGGAAGTCCCGCATAGACAGGCCAATCATGCTCAATGCTCATGTCTCCCTTATCCATTTCATTCCATCTGGCATGACCCTAAATGATCCTAACCTAACTGTGGAAAACAATATGACCAACTAACAACAAAAATCGACCAGCAAGAATGGCATGTTTAGTATTCGTAGGCCGTAGTACTTTGACGTTGACAGTTACAGTAATTTTCAATATCAAGCAGCCTCTTTAAAACTCGAATTATCTTTTGATGATCAATGACCTAAGGCAATTGAGCATTGGATAAATTGTCAATCAGGTTGTATACAGCAATAACTAAATCATTTCAGTTCTTTGGTCACATAAACTAATCGGTAAGGCACCGCATACAAAGAACTTGGTTTGTCTCCCAGAAAATGATCCCTAACATTCTAGTAAAACCTGAACGGCCAGCTTGCATCTGTGACATTATTTGTTCGAAAGCATAACACATATTTGTGATGAAATTGCGAAGAAGCATGAGATTGAGACTTATTCACAAGGTGTTGCCGGCAACTTTGTAACGATGGTAAAATGCGTGTGTTGTTTTGTTACCTAGGTGTTTGATGTGCAGTTATTTATTTATAACATGCTATACAATTAAGACGTGCTTGAATATATTGGCTGAGCGGTATTTGTATTATTGCCTTGCCAAATATATCGTAAAAATAGCAAGCATGACTTTTGTGTGTTTTGGCGTGTAAAAACAAAAACAACGAATGATTAACTCTCGCCCCATAGCGGTGGTGTTGGGAGGGAAATGGGAGTCATGTTGGGTCACACTCCAAAGGCGCAAGAAAAACCTCAGCGCATAGCGCCACGAAATTCGACATAGCTTGTAGCCGGTTAGCCCGGTCAGGTCCGGGAGCAGCCCCAATCACCGCAGCCAGGGGGGCGTTTTTGGTTCCCCGTATAACTCCGTAATTAAAGAAGCTACGGAAACAAAAGCGGAACAAAACGAAAGATCTCCCAGATAAAATTCTACAGCATAAAATGTGACCTCAGGTAGACTTTAAAGGTCATATGTTAAGGTCAAAGGCAAAAAAACTATACCGTGTATTGGACAGGGTAGTGGGTAGTGGGTTCCTACTGCTGAGTAGGTACTGATGGCCGGCGACCACTCGATAGCCCATTCATTGCTGCAGCATAAAAAGTCACCAGTACCTAATTTTTCCGCCGCCAATACCTATTGTGTGTTCTATCTATTGCGGGTCAATAACCTATTGTAACCTATTGTATGTTATAGTATCGATGCTAGATAAACAAACGTAGCGCGCCACATATAGAGACATATAGAGAGCCACATATAGATAGAAATGTAGTTGGTACACTCACAATAATAGGTATCACAATTGGTGCCAGGCAACAGCTTATCCATCCGACAACAGATGGGGCGATGAACGAACGCCTGAAGGCATGCTGTACCGCAAGACATCAGCTTACACAACTGACAATAGATGGCGTGATGAACGAACGCCTGAAGGCATGCTGCACCGCAAGGCATCAGCTTACACAACTGACAATAGATGGCGCGATGAGCGAACGCCAGAAGATATGCTGCACCGCACGGCATGAGCTTCATGCAGCTGTCGCTAGATGTCACGACTCACGGGAATCGAGCAACCGGAGGCGTGCTGTATGTCTTCAGGAGTTTATGAAGCTGACATTACCTCCGTTCCCTCTTTTCCATCCTCGGGACCGTCACATCCTTTCCCTCCACGCCTCAATTCATTGCTCCGGACTGGACGGGCAACTTTATTCATGCGGGATATTGCCCGTAAAAGCAAAAAGGCAGTTAGCACCGCTAGATTGTCTCTATAAGTCAAGATTTCATTCACAGTGAGGAAAGCGATAGTTCGTAAATTTGAACATTGTGCCGTGGATGCCGGGAGGGTCAGCCCTTATCTTGAAGAGCCAAATGTCTTCAGCCGATGCCGCGATGCGCCAGTCCGGTCCAACAGACTCATTAACAGACCGAATGGCCGAAGTGCCCCAGTCGTACAAGTTACACCAGTCGGACCAAGGAGGAATAAACTTCATTATCCAAGCTTCAAAAAGCAGACACATACTAGCCCAGGGCATTGGGCAAATGGTGACATCTGATCAGAATTCGAATTTCCTAAACGAGAGAAAAACGATCGCTGGTCCAGGGTGTCGTACTGCGCTGTGGGTAGCGCTTGGCTGGACGGACGGTCTGTGACAACCTATTGATCTGTGGCTGATC
Organism: Amphibalanus amphitrite; assembly: GCF_019059575.1. Taxonomy (NCBI): domain Eukaryota; kingdom Metazoa; phylum Arthropoda; class Thecostraca; order Balanomorpha; family Balanidae; genus Amphibalanus; species Amphibalanus amphitrite. The sequence continues at coordinate 110,569 of NW_024882117.1, forward strand.
TATTAGAGTGTCCGTCCGAGAGCCGTACGACGGCTGACAGAGCCTGGGGGTCGCGAACTGGTGTGGTAACCGTTACGCCCACCTGGGACGCCCGAGTCGGTACGGCACTTGCGGTGTCGTAACCGGATCGGCGGGAACCAGCAGAACGCTGTTGGACCGGCGGTGAAAGTCGGAACCGAGCACTCGCCCACCAGTGGGGCGTCTGGTCGAGCAGGTCTACCCGCTAAGGCAGCCTGAGCACGAACCAGTGGCAGGGTCCGATCAATGACCGTGGTCCGACCAGGGTGTCAGCGCAATGGCCAGTCAGAGGCGTCTTTAAGGGCGCGGAAGCCCACCTCGGTCGACTGTGGCCGGTGCAACCTAGTCAGGTCGTTTGTGTGAATCTCCGTGTTCTTCCCTCGCCTCAGAGTAGCCGCTCTTCTCCAAATGCCCGAGCCGTTTTCTATGTGTATTTGTCTTGTAGCGAACAGCAGAGTCGAGAAACGAATTGACAATGTCGCCGAAAGCCGCGGTCATATGCTGGCCGTCCCTAGTACTACCAATATGCCCGCAGGCGCGGCGAGAGACAAGCTCAACGTATGAGTCACCGTCCGGCTGCCGGGAGAGCCCCTACCGTGACCTTTGTTCACAGGCGTGACGTCACGACAATGGGCTCCTAAACGTACGGGCAGCGGCCGCCTCAGGGGTGCCGCCGTGACCTTTGCACGACACGTTCTATAGCGTATGGCACAGCGGTTACTAGGAAGGTTGAGGCCAGCGGCAGGCCGGTTTACAAATATCAAACAAACTTGACGCGCAATTGACAACAGGTAACAGATTGATTAATAAAGCGGTGACAATATAAATGAAAATGACAATATGAAATGACAAATCGCATAGATGATCCCTACAGTACCCCCTCGCCAGACATGTCGCGGACAAAAGTGACATGGCGATATCTTACCGGAGGTCGTATGACGCGGCCGGAGCGGGTCGTCCGTAGTATCGGCCGAGGCTGCAATGGTGCAGCGTCAGCCCGAGCGACGTCTGCAGGGCGATTTGGTGCGTCACCGTAGATCAGAAGCTCCGGGCCGCTGGGCTCATTGCTGAGCGGTGGCGCGGCCGGCGGGCCGCTGGACTGAGTACCGTGCGGCTGCACAGTCGGCAGGTCAGGCTGTCGATGACCGGATTCGTCTGGCGTCTCCAGGAAGGCGGCCTTACACCGGTCGATGCTGATGACTTCCTTTTTCTGTCGACGGTCGATGGTGATGGTTTTGGTGGTCCTTTCGGTAACCGGGAACGGTCCGTCGTATGGAGCGTCCAGCGGGTAGCGGTGACAGTCCCTGCGCACGAAGACGTGTGTCGCCGTCTGGAGTGCCGTCGGGACGTACGTGGCGCGCTGGACCGGACGTGGGAGTGTCGGCCGCACCTGAGACATGGCGCGCTTCAGGTCCTGTACGAAGCCGGCCGGTGATGCTGCTGAGGCTTGGCTGCTGATGAAGAACTCGCCGGGAAGCCGCAGTGTGGTGTTGCCGGTATTGCTGCTGTTGCCTCTGCTGCTGCTGCTGCTGCTGTTGCTGCTGCTGCTGCTGCTGCTGCTGCTGCTGCTGCTGCTGTTGCCGCTGTTGCTGCTGCTGGACGGTCGAATGGTGCCTTGCTGGAGCATCTTGTTGAACTCGGCACGTGCGATTTGAAGGCGCTCCAGCGGGAGGCGTCGTGGCCGCTGGTACACCGGTGGACCCTTGGTGACGATGTGGTGCGTCACGTTGTGCTTCACCGGTGTCGGTCCAGGTTTTGGTGAGGTCACATCCGGGTACCGGGCGAGGACAGCTGCGAAGCGAGCAGCAGCCTGCTCCCGGACGAGACGCACTCCGATGGAGCACAGCCGTGACCGCTCGGCGCTGGCGCAGACGGTGCCGTCCCGCAGGAGACGCTGGTTGGCAACGTCCACGACGAGGTGATGTGCGGCCAGGAAGTCGGTGCCCAAGATGGGTGTGGTGACGTCGGTGACGAAGAATCGATGTTTCAGGCGGTGCTGCTGACTCAAGGTGACGTCCAGCAGGCAGGTGCCGTGCACCGCGATCGGTGAACCGTTTGCCGCGACGAGCTGCTGGCCGACAGGAGCAGGGGTCAGCGTAGACCCGTTGGGCAGGCAGCGGCGAGGCAGCACGCTGACCTGCGCCCCGGTGTCGACTAGAAATTGCCGGTCCGTCTCCGTGTCCCTCACGAAGAGGAGTGGCGCGGCAGGAGGGGCGCCCGTGCTTTGCGCCATCAGCACGGGGCGCCTCAGTTTTCCGAGGCGATCCAGGAGCACGGCAACTTGCATCGGCGCGCTTGGGCGCCGAATCGCTGGTGGTACCAACACAGCGTGTCGTCGTGCGGCGGCGTTGAAGGACGAGCCGGTGACGGGCGGCGTGACTGGCGAGGCGCCTGGCGCGGCCGGGAACGGCTGCGGTCGCGTCGCACGGCGTCTTCGAGTCGTCGGTTGCTGGCCTCCAGGCGCTCCATCTTAGCGACCAGGGAGGCGATGACGGTGTCCAGCGCAGGGGTTGCAGCTGGCGCTGGGGCTGTCACTGCAGCAGCGATGGGCGGTGCCGGCTGTGTGTACGGCTGTGCCGCGATCGCTGATAGCCGTGGGTCCGGTCCGCTAGCTTCCAGGTACCGGTCGGCCGCTTCTGCCAGTGCGTCAAGCGTGCTGTCGGCTGGCAGGAGGGCGAGGGCAGCACGGACGGGCTGCGGTAGCCGTTGTTGAAATAGGGTACGGAAGAGCTCCGTATCAACCGGGGCGTCCCCGGCTGCGGCTAGCTCGTTGCGCATTGAGCGCAACAGCGCCGTCGGCTTCTGATCGCCGAGCTGTTGGCGGCCGAGCAGGGCTTGTAGTCGGTCGGCGCGTGACTGTGCCAGGCGGGCTTGGAGCGCCGCACACAGCACGTCAAAAGACCGAGATGACCGGATGACGTCCTTGACCTGGACGGCGATGTTGGCGGGGAGGTTTGCAACGAGGAGCTTAAACCTCAGCTCGTCGGAGTCGACCCCGCTGACGTCGAAAGCGCACTGCACCTGCAGTAGCCACAGGTCGGGCTCTTCCGGAGAGTATGGTGGTAGCCGGAAGCTAGCCATGGGCCGATGAGTTGACTCGGAGGCTGAAGCTGGAACGCTGGCTGGGTCTTGAGCTGCGGCGCCGGACTGTGCGCTGTCCGCCGGCATGACGAGAGGCTAAGGTTGAACAACGGAGATCACGTCGGGGTCACCAATTTGTCGTACTGCGCTGTGGGTAGCGCGTGGCTGGACGGACGGTCTGTGACAACCTATTGATCTGTGGCTGATCTATTAGAGTGTCCGTCCGAGAGCCGTACGACGGCTGACAGAGCCTGGGGGTCGCGAACTGGTGTGGTAACCGTTACGCCCACCTGGGACGCCCGAGTCGGTACGGCACTTGCGGTGTCGTAACCGGATCGGCGGGAACCAGCAGAACGCTGTTGGACCGGCGGTGAAAGTCGGAACCGAGCACTCGCCCACCAGTGGGGCGTCTGGTCGAGCAGGTCTACCCGCTAAGGCAGCCTGAGCACGAACCAGTGGCAGGGTCCGATCAATGGCCGTGGTCCGACCAGGGTGTCAGCGCAATGGCCAGTCAGAGGCGTCTTTAAGGGCGCGGAAGCCCACCTCGGTCGACTGTGGCCGGTGCAACCTAGTCAGGTCGTTTGTGTGAATCTCCGTGTTCTTCCCTCGCCTCAGAGTAGCCGCTCTTCTCCAAATGCCCGAGCCGTTTTCTATGTGTATTTGTCTTGTAGCGAACAGCAGAGTCGAGAAACGAATTGACAATGTCGTTTTTTTTTTTTTTTAATTTTGTCTTCCCGGCATGCCTAAGGCAACCGCCAGGGAAGGGGAAATTACTAAGGCAATGTCGCCGAAAGCCGCGGTCATATGCTGGCCGTCCCTAGTACTACCAATATGCCCGCAGGCGCGGCGAGAGACAAGCTCAACGTATGAGTCACCGTCCGGCTGCCGGGAGAGCCCCTACCGTGACCTTTGTTCACAGGCGTGACGTCACGACAATAGGCTCCTAAACGTACGGGCAGCGGCCGCCTCAGGGGTGCCGCCGTGACCTTTGCACGACACGTTCTATAGCGTATGGCACAGCGGTTACTAGGAAGGTTGAGGCCAGCGGCAGGCCGGTTTACAAATATCAAACAAACTTGACGCGCAATTGACAACAGGTAACAGATTGATTAATAAAGCGGTGACAATATAAATGAAAATGACAATATGAAATGACAAATCGCATAGATGATCCCTACAAGGGAAAACAGCAGGCGCCGCTTGTCAGAGGGCTGCCCTGCCTGTTTTGACAGGCTGCCACCAGAGCCCGGATGCTGTCTCCCTCCGTCCCTCCCCCGGCCCGCTCATTCGTCCCATGCCTGGGCCTGGCGCTCCCCTCGCGGAGCCAGAAATAGTCGCGAGTGACGGCAACGGCACCGCGACGACGGCGACGAGACGCGACGGTCGCAGTCAGTGTCGTCTCGGGCTCCATTCGACTTCACAGCCACGGCCTACCAGCCGCTCCGTGACACCTGACCGGGCGTGACCGAGCACCCACGACCGCCGCCGGACGGCGACCGTGACCTGCAGCTGACCTGTCGTGACCCCAGCGACCCAGCGGGAAACCCGAGCCGACACCATGCCAGGCAGCCGGACTAATTTCTTCGGCGGGGTCAGAGACGACTTCAAGGTATGTTCTGTTCTGTCTAGCTTATATGCAACTCCTGCATCGTAATTCGTAAGGTACCTACCTTCTTAGGTATTACTGATTCATGTTAAGCCATTATGGGCACTAAAACACTGAATTCGAATTCGTGTTGGAGTCAGGTAAGGCGATCGTGTAAGCCGGATCGGTCACTCAATCAAAGCGACATTAGTTATTAGGGCCTGGGCTGTGGGCATCACAATGATCACATCACATTATTGCATTTATCTTTCGGCTTACCTATTCAAGACGATGTAGGTACTCCTCAAGACGATGTACCGCTTCGTACTTTCGTTTGTTTCCATAGGCATACCGTGGCTTCAGGTCCTGGTGGTTTATCCAGTTTATCCAAGGTCCTAAATACGCTAAATACATCCTCGTTTATCCGAGTGTATCCTTTGATCTCGCATCTCGCTTATCTTACGCTATAAGAGCCGTTCACATAGCCCGCAACCCGCAGGCAATCTCAAATTTTAGCCTTTGAAACATACTATAGTACTAAAAATAAAACTAGTAGCCTAGTAGGTTTTATGTAATCTTGGGTTTTATTATTTAGCAGAATTTGTATATCGTATCGTAACAGTGCTAAAGGAAAAGATCAGTCGAAGTTTTTCCAGGAGAGATTTTGTTTTGTGTATGACACAGCTTCCAGGAAATTTACTTTTTTTTGCAAAAGTTCACGAATTTAGAAATAGGTCAGGCGTTAACACTCTAGTATGTACCACCAATATGACGTCATGTCGTGGTTTTGATCTTGGTTTTGATACCAGAAATAGCCAATGTGAACCAGTCTTTGACCACTCCTACTTTTCTCAACGGCGTTCCACCACCGGCCCGCCCACTTTCTTCACATTTACTGATTTAACAGTGTTTGTGATCACTGGCTGCTCCGAACTTTCAAGAGGATCTTAAATATCATCAAGGTAATGTTCTAACGGCTTCAGTACGAACAGCGCAGTCACAAATGTGTTTGTTGTGTGCGTCTCAAATGTCTGCAGCCGCTCATAATTGTCACCATTGCAAATGAATCATTAAATCCTTTGCTCTACCCAATATCAATAGAAAATATACATGAAAATAATTCGAATTGGTCAGATAACAATTGAAGTTAGTGGAGCATCTGGGAGAAATTAAAGTTGTCGGTCGGAAGTCGGACTGGTGGTCTTCGCATCATTGGCTGGACAGAGCTGTTCTGGCATTGTGCTGTCATTGTAAATTTTATGGTAAATAAATTTAGAAAAATGATAAATGTCCTAAATTTAAAATGAAGGACATCATATCCTGCTGGTTCTGTAATTGTATTGGTATTCTGATGCCGTTGTTATAATTTTTGATGCGCTATGACAGCAATGATGCTTCTATGTAATGCTCCTCTATCTTAATTAGCTGGTTGTTATTCTAATTAGGTACTGATTGTATTGTTATGGTCAAGGCTTTGAAGCAAAAGACATGCCATATTTAACCTGCTATAAATCTGGAGTGGCCTCTAACATGGTTAAGTGTTAAAGCAGGAGGAGGGAGTAGAGCAACATATTGAAACAAACAGTCTCATGAACAGCTTACCTTTTGCCAGCACTTTACAAAAAGAAGGAAACTTTTGTGCAACAAAACTGTTGCTTGGGTCACTGATGATTATATTTGGCCTAGTCAAGGTAGGTTTGAGCTTGAGAGTGGCTCAGAATACCCAACCTTCCAACATGAAATTTTGTATCAAGCAACCGTTTTTGGATCAATTCACGTTGCACCTGTAGTAAGATTGCAATGTAGGGTGTCTTTATGGATACTAGGTGTCCAGCCTAGGGAAGTTTGGCAGCCTTCAACGTCTCCTTTTGTGTTCAATGTTTGTTTGACATGTTGCTTTCAGGGAAGAGGTGATGAGCTGGCCCAGTGCTCCACCGTTAGCTCAAGCCCTGGCCAGTTGTCTGACAGGGTACCTGTGAGTTGGTGCACTGGTCTCAAGCATCGAGTCTGAAAATGCAGCCCTCATGCCTGACCCCTCAAGGATAAAACCCTGAAGGCAGGACAGTGGGCCCTCCCCTGAATGCAAGTCAACAGCATCAGATAACCAACCTGTGTGTGGTCAGTGGTGTCACCTTGGTTGTGGTGGAGGTGAAGGCGATCCATGACTTTAAAAAAGTGCACGTTTGTTTATGTGTATTGTGTATGTCTGTGTGAAGTTTTATGGTGAATAGTGATGTGATGACTGTGGTTGTGAAGTCTAATTGGAACATTTGTTGGATGGTGGGATGTGTTGTGTGAAAACTGTCCCTTTGCTGGTGCGATAGCTTTGTATTGAATTCAGAAATATCAGCAATTAAGCCAGCAAATTTTAAGCTCAGTAGGTATCACCCAACATGATACCTTTGCATCCACTAAAATACCCAAAAAGCCCATGCTTATTGACATCCTAAAGACACACTTAGAGTAGTTAGCTGCCAGTCTGTGCGGCGGCAGCTACCCCCTCGGCCCGGTCGCTATCGCGGGTTTCGGGTGTGCCCCGTCCGCCTCTACGGCTCCTCTGGGCGACGCCTATCACGTCTCTCCCGATGTCGTCGGCGACTATCGGGCTGCTATAAACACTGCCGGTCAGTGTCTGTCGGCACTGTGTCCCGTCTCGGCCGGGTCAGGGCGGCAACGATCAGCCCGGTGGACTGCGCGTCGCGCGTCGGTTTCACCGGGCATGCAGTGTACTTCGTCGTGATCTCTGGGCTGCAGGTTATACTGACATGGGATCATCTGCCGTTTCCTTACCCCAAGGAAGTTCTGAGTGCTGAACTACCATGTCGCTATACAATGCGCCCCAGGCAACCTAGGAGGCTGCGACCTAATCCATGACCTCACCACTGACATTGAGCTAGGAATAGCGACCCCCCACCTCTCAGCCCATTTGCCTACGGGATATATGACAATTATCCTCACGGCTCGCGGCAGAACTCTCCCCAGACGTGATCCATCCGTTCCATATAGGACCGAACTGTGCTCCAAGAGCTGCAAAGCCGCAAAGGACTAGGCAGCAAGCAGCAAAGGACTAGGCAGAGCTGCAAGGCCGAGCTTCACCGGGCCGGCGGTAGAGCTGCACTGGCCAAAGCTGCATGCACCGAGCTGGCCGCCCGGCTCGCACAGAAATAACCCGTCTCGGCCGCGGCGGTCGCTGTCGGCGGCACCGGCGCGCCGGTGGGCTGCCCGATCCGCCCCCAGCGCGGGGTTGGAGGGTCTGTCGGTGTTCCTGGCGGCCAATCGAGCCGGGTACCACTGAGCCGAACTGTCAGCGAGAGGCGGTGATCGTGTGACACAGCGGGTCCCTGGCGGCCGGCGGGTGCGGACAGGGCCTGGTGGCGTCGACTGTCGATTGATTTGGATTTGAAGAGAGGAGGGGCAGATTGGTCCATAATGAGCTGCTCGAAAGCGGTATTGCTCATGGCTACCGCTTTAGTATTGTCACTGGAAGACAAATATTAGACTCATTATACGATCGAATGTGTGGAACCGCCTCCATTCAGTGTTTATAGTCCGATGCTACTGGGACCGCCAGTCTCTATTAGCCGCTTCATTTCTTGGAAACGTGTGGCGTTCGTTGTGCATCTCTCACCCGATGTTTATAATACGAGCGATTGGTAATCTATCGTGGCCGTCAGATCTGACGTATCATGATGTAATTTAGGATTCCAGACCGCGTCAACCGTATTTTTCCAAGTGACAGCATGCATAGTTCTGTTTTTATAAGACTGACCCATAGTGCTGTCGCATTTTTCATGGATCTGCCCATTCGTTATTCCATCTGTCTCAGCTAAAAGATCTCTCCTCTACCACTTATTTTACAAACTTTATTTATGGTTTTATTGTGTTATTAAATTTTCAAATGCCAAAGATCCTGGGTGAACTGTGCTCAATTGCTCCCCTGTCTTTCATAAATATGACATTACACTGTGTCATATTTCTTGGCTAGCCATGGTATCGATTTCTGTTTGAGCGACGCCGCAATGGTATTATGATTAACTCGCACAAAACTGCATTATGCAAAAAAATTTCAACGAGCAAGGACGAAGAAGTCAATGACATGTTTGGTTAACCTGATTCCTAAAGGACAAAAACATATTTTTTGGGTGAAACTTGTTGTCACTTTCACCGTCGGACAAGTGAGAATATCTCTTAGAAACTTTCTTATTGCGTCCTTATCATTTGATGCGTTGTATTCTTTTCGTATCAATGGAACTAAAGCACAGCTGGCTGTATCACCTTTGAATTGTGGATGCAGGTAGTCAAATGCTCTTGATTGCAACAGGCTTGAGGCTGCTTTGCTTATCATTACGCGGCTGGTTGAAGCACAAAGGATGTTCCTTGACAGTTTGTGAGAGTGACGACCGTCTATTTCGCTTGCGGCTCGTCCCCGGCCATTCACTTGGATTATTGGCTGTGACACAAATGGCTAGTATCAAGTCATCACTTTCCGATATGTGTACTTGTCTCGGACTATTGTAATGTCTAGCCTATCCCAGGCTCTTTCTCTCGTTAACCGGCGTGGGAAGCATCCGACCCTTGTCCATTTGGCCCTCCCATTTCTCCATGAGGCCTTCGCTGACCCAAAAGCCCAGCCTCCCTGACCCTTGGCCCCGACCGACCGCTGTGTATTGTTTCTGCGACCCTGCTAATGAGGTCCGGGCCTTGAATACGCGGCAACAAGTTACGTGACGTCTGTGGACTGATATATTAGGATGACGTCACTCCACAGCTGAAGGTGCTGTGTAACGTCATACCACGAACGGACGGTGTAGTCGATGCCCCATCCGCCCGCCTCTGAAGTGCCCATGGCACGGCGATAGCTCCCTCCGTTCAGTGGGACTGGGTTGGGCTGCAGCACTTCAGTACCGCCGCACGCTGTGTGTAGCGTCTGGGTGAGCAGACTCCATATAGGCCGTGCGATATTGTCTCTGCTGCGTGGGAGCCTCTGTGGGGTGGGTGAGATATAGGTGACCGCGACCTGGGTCAACGTGCGGTTACCGTAAGGTCCGGCCTTGTCGGCTCCGATCACTGTGTGGGTCAGTCGCACTGCGAGTCGGTGGAACTGTGAGTCAGTGACACTGTGAGTCAATCGTACCGTCGGGGTCAGCGGCACTTTGAGTCGGTGGGATCAATATTACTTTACTAATAGGTGGGACTGTGAGTCAGTGGGACTGTGAGTCAGTTGCATTGTCTGGGTAGGTCGAAATGCGAGTCGGTCACGCCGTCTGTGTCAGTCAGTGTCCTGGGACCGGGTCGTCGCGGTTGAGTCGTCCCAGCGGGCGGCCAGTAACCGGCCGATACCCACCGCTCGGACCCCGGTGCTGACCGCGCCGGCAACTGGCACAATTGAACTCGGACGGGCTGAACGACCGAGCTGCAGAGAGAGTGGCAGAGAGACGGCTCTGATGCCGACAGTGATACGAGCGCCGGGTCTGACCTCGCTGCAACTCGTGACCCTCGGCCGCTCTCACCTGTCATTGGCTGCACTGCGTCCACGGTACCGCCCTCGAGATGACGTGGGCTGGTCAGTACTCTCCCACCGATCGTGACAACGCGGACTTGTCCTCCGGTGACCTCTTGTCTTCCTTCCCCGCTCTCCCCGCCCTCTCCCGGTGACCCGTACGAGCTTTGTTTGTTGATCCAGCGTCGCCTCGTCGAGGGACCGTCCCCACTCAGTGGCCCTGTCGTACGGTGGTGGTGGCGTGGCGCCGGTAAACGCTCCTCCGTCTCCCGCCGTGACTGGCTTTTCCCGTCACTGTAGAGCTCCCTGTATGCCTGTATGTGTTTTCTTTTATGGGCGTGACACCCAGTAGCTGGTGTGAGGACTTCGGAGACGTTAGTAATCTTGGATGAAGGAGATGATTGAGAAACTGTCATAGTCTTGTTTTGTTTGTTTTGTTGGGTTAGGTCCTTTCGGTCTGACAAGACCATTGCAGAGCCGGAAGGATGATAGGAATTAGGGGGAGACATTGGTCTGAGCAGGCACCCTAGTGAGTCGCCGGGGCTGAGCCCGTCCAGAGGACAGGCCACCCAGCCCCAAGGCACTCACTGCACCCGGCTACGGGGTGCGCTCCCTCAGGAGCAGCGGTGCCGCTCCAAGGGAGCAGCCCGCATGGGATAAAGTTGCCTGTCCAGCCCGGAGGGGGGTTGCGGCGTGGAGGAGAAGGATTTCAGTATCCTGAGGATAGAAGCACGGAACGGTGCTGTCATAGTCCATAAAATTCACTGTTAAGGTCTTCGTTCTGATGACTTTGAGATGAGTTTTGGCTTTTACCGCACGTCAGAGTGTATTTTACTCTACTCAACCGTCTCTCTCGCCTTCCGGCGGCCGCTGTGCGTGAGTCCGCCACCGGACATGGCCGGGCCGCGCTCCAGGGGCAGTTCTGGTCCACTGACGTCAGCACCGTCCGATGACGTCATCTGACGTACGTCACCGCGCTGCGTGACGGCCGCCGGTGCCGCCGGCCGACCTGTCAGCGTCTCCAGCACGAGCTGAAGGTGACATGCCGCAGGGCAGCGTTGCCAGCGGTGGCTGCAGTGGGATTGCGGCCCTCTCACACAGCGCGGCGGCGACCACAGCCCTCTCACAGCCCGTACCGCGGCACTCAGCGTCCTTCACCCTTCCCTGGCTGTTGTGCGCGCGCGCCCCGGCGCCGCCGTTTTTCTGACTGTTTTGCGGCGTCGAGAGTGCTGTTTGCGGCCGGTCGTGTGCCCGCCGCTGCAGGCCAGTCCAAGGCCGTCGTGCGCCGGCGGTCGGCGATCGCGGCACTGATATCCAGATTCCAATATCCTGTGCCTATGGTCGGAAACTCATATTTGGTCGTATGACTCTCTTTGTTGCCTCCGTTTGATTCGTTTTACTCGCACAGCTTTGGTTTTGTCTGATCTATCGGTCGCTTCTCGGGCGCTTAGTTGAGGGGTGAGACGCTCCGCTGCGCAGGTCACATCTGCTCCGCTGCACGGGTCACATCCGCTCCCTCTTCATCCCGAGGTCAGGCCGCGGGGCCGGAGCTGCAGAAGGCGACCCGCCGGGTGCCGCTCTCGGCGACCTTGGCCGCGGCTCGGTACTGCTCGGGCCTTACCGAGCGGCCGCCGGGCCCGCGACCACTGACCTACATTGGCCGCCGGCAGACAAGGAGCCGAGAGCAACCCCGGCGGGTCGACTGAGACGCTCGTGCACGGCAGCGCTCCTTACTACCGTCAGACACCTGTTTAGGGGTGTGCCCGGCTGCCGGACCGGCGCGGGGTCGCTATTGATTGAGGGGACCGACGGGCCGGCGCCGGCGAGTCGGCAGCACGGTGACCCCCGCCACTATTGACCGGCACTTTCTCCGGCGGCGCTCAGCCGGCGGTGCGGTGCTTACGGCGGCCAGTGTGTGTGGGTGCAGCAGCAGCGGCGGCGGCGGCGACCGGGCGTCCGGTGTGGACCGTGCAGCGGCGGAGGGCCGCCAGTCTCCGATCGAGAGTCCGCCGAGCCGCCAGTGCCGACCAGCGAGTGCCGGAACGAGCGCTGAGGAGCGCGTGTCGCAGCCATGGCTACCAGCTCGGAGGCCGGCGCCACGCCGAAGCGGGTATGTAGGCGCTGCCGGTACGGCACGGTGCCCGTGTGCAGTGTGCGTGCAGTGTGCCGGTGACCCGAGCCCCCGGCGTGGCGTGCCGTCATGCCGTGCGCACGCCAGGGCGCGCGCGGTGTCGGTGACTGCTATCCTGTTCATCAGAGTGCGTCGTCACGCTCCACGGCTACTATGTCCGCTAGCCACGCCCACGCGACTGTGCAGCCACGCCCACGTCAGTGGGTGGTCCAATGTGTGGGTACTGGGTCCCCGTCCCTTTCCGCTGCGCTCAGTGCGTTGAGTCGCCCGTTCCTACCACCCATCGTGCTGAGCTAATCATGCCTCAATACGATTACTCCATTACTGGTCTATCACAGCATCATGATCGCGGTGTCTAGGTTTTTCAAGCTACGCTATCCTGTATCGTACCGTTGACTTTTTGAACCTCCCCGTATCACCGACTGCCTGTTTTGGTGGCCCACCCAGCGGGGTGTTGTCGTCACGTGCCACGCCCACCGACCAGCCGACGCTGACCGATCGCTGGGCCGGCGGCGGTCGGTTAGTAACAGCGCGCCACCGATCCATCCTGACGTACCCGCTCGACGGTTGTACGCCTATGTCCCGACGGATACCCGTGTGAAGGCAGATGACCAAATATGGCATACTGGTGACGTAACTCAGCCGGAAGGTTGTGGATGGGACAGCGCGGCGTCGTTTGAGCTGGCATCAGGTGGGGTAAGGGCGCGTGGCAGTGCCGCCGGCGGTAGCGGCAGCGACTGAGGGTGATCCATTATTTATGGGGAGGTGTTTTCCAGGCTGCTTACATGCTGAATCGGTCCACACGAGGCAGGTGCTTGGTGTGGTACTGGTGGCTGTATAGTGTACTGTACTGTACATACATGTCAGGGGTAGGAGGTGGGTTTTGTCTTGTAGGAAGCTGGAAGGTGTGTGTCAGGTGTTGGATAGTGTTCGAGAGTGGCTGTCGATTGTCTGATCATGTCTGTCGCGTGTCTGAGGGTTTGTGTCAGATGTCCGAGGGTTTGTTTCAGGTGTCTTATGGCGTCTGTCTGGTCTGTGTCATGCGTACCTGTCAGGTGTCTGATGGGTGGCGTCTGTCAGGTTTGTGTCAGGTGTCTGAGGGTCCCTCCGTTCGGGTAATACCGTCGGGCGAGTGTTTGGGCGGTAGCAGTACGGTGTTGTGGTAGCGGATTTGTTGGTTGTTTCAGGCGGCGTTTGTTTCCACTGGCCTCTCTGGTGACCTGTCGGTCTATTTGTGGGCGGTTCCGGCCGCACTGTTTGCAGTGTGCTGCGCACTTGGGATTTTGTAATACTCTTGTGTGTAGAGGGGGATGGGTGTTTTCCAGCGTGTATAATGACATTGTTTCCAATCTACCACCCCATCTGACCGTGGCCAGGACCGGTTGGTTGCCAGCCGGTGCCGGCCGTGCTGAATGACCGCCTGTCGGGCGTACACGGCGCACCAGCCGCGCCGTCTCACACCCCGTGCCGCTCGCGGCCGGTGCCAGCGCCGACCCGGCTCCCGTCTGGCACCCGCTGCCGTCGGAGCCGACGATTGGGCGTCGGTATCGGCGCGGCGGGTGCCAGCGCCGCTCCAGGCCGGTGCCGTCCAGTCAGTGTGCCCCGCCGCGTGCAGCTGACCGGTCCCGTGCGCGCACAGTGAGAGAGCGGAGCCTGGAGACGGCGCGACGTCAGACCGAGAGACGGAGTGCTGTCTACGGAAGGAGCGACCGACGGGAGGACTGGTGGATAGCAGAAGTGAGCAGTGTGCTACGGCCAACAGCAAGTACAACGCAATAGACAAACTCAACGAAAAAAAAACAGACGGGAGAGTGCGAGCGCCGAGCTGCTGAGGGTTCACCATCCACCGCCGTGCCGGCGATAGTCAAACAGGCAGACAGACAGACAGACAGACACAGACACACACGCGATGGAGGCGGCGACAGAGGAGCGGCTGAGCGCCGACCCGGAGCCGGAGCCGGAGCCGCGGCTGGTGACCGAACATCCGGACAACCCGGAGGACTATGACGCCAGCGTCGAGCAGAAGGTGGAAACGCGTGAGGAGCACGGCACTGAGACCGACTCCGAGGGCGACGAGTACGAGACGCTCACCACCATCACACGCACACTGCGCAAGACCACCTACCGGCCCAAGCACAGTGACGCCGTCTGGACTGAGGTGAACGCGGGTGGTGTATCGCGGCGTGCAGTGGTGATGCTAACCTGGGCAGAGTGCGCCTGGTGGGCGGCAGGACCAGCCGGCGGGCGGCGGTCTGTGCTGGGGGACAGCGGTGTACCCGCCGTCCTCACAGCACGGGTCGCCGGCGCCGGGCGGGCTGGCTGATCACCGGGTGTGCTCGCCGGATGTTGCGTGCCGTCGGACATTTTACCGGTTCAGCCAGACTCTTTGACTGACTCGAGTGGCTCTCTTTGTCCTTCTCTATTGTCTTTCAACACTGTTTCTCGTTTGACTCTTCGCGATCCGTTCTAACGTTGCATCTGTGTGTTACTCATCAATGGTGTTTGGCCAGAAGAGCTGTTCTGCCATTCACTTGTCTAATTACCAGCGCTGTTCTTCGTTTTCCGCCTCGCAGTTTTTATCGCTCACTCTTCGCTCGTATTCGTCAACATTTTTTTTCAGGCGACTGGGGCCAATTTTTGTGGCTCCATTTGTGGATTCATTTTTTTCAACTGTCTACAACTTTTGCACTACACTCTTGACTACTCACTTCTTACTAAAGCAAAACACATTTTCTTCTCTTACATTGATGTCCTCGTGTTTATCGTACATTGTATGCTGTTTTTCCACACACTCTCTTCGTATCGTTCTCCTAAAACCACCATTTTTAAGCTGTGGCCGCAACTGCCGTTCTTTTTATGAATGTCTTGCTTTCTTGCCTTTTGTCTCGTGCTTTGTCGCTATCTGTGGCGCTCTGATCTTTTATCTGTCTGCCTCTGTCTGTCTCTGTTTCATCCCTCTCTTCACACTCACTGTCATGTGCCACGTTTGACCGTCCCCGCTCCCGCTCTAACTGACCTGACCTGGACCGGCCGCGCCGTCTGCTCTCCGTTTATATGTCCGTCTGTTTGTATGTGTGCACTGCGTACCGTGTTTGAGGGCGCGTTTGCGGCGCGCTGCTTCTCTGACCTCGCCACTAACCCACTGGGCGGCGGCGGCGGTTCCGGTGCCCCGGCGGCGGCGGTGGATTGTTTACCGTTGTGCGCCAGTTGGCCGGCGCCGCTGGACCACCGTCGTCGTCTGGCCACCGCTCACCGCTCGCCTAATAACGGCCGCCTTTCGCCTAACAGCGGCAGGAGCCAGTCTGGGAAACTCAGGAACAGTCATTGGGCCGAAATTTTGATGGATATGATGTTGCCCGCGGGGTTACTCGACACGCCAATCGAGTTTGGGAAAGCCCATGCTGCTCAAACACTGGGGGCTGTGCTTTATTTTGATTTGCAAAATTGTTTGCGTTCTGGGCTAATTGGTCGTTACGCCTGTCATCGTCTTCTTCAAAATAAACAGTTCCTCCAGGTAAACATAAGTCATGGTGCAAATTATTACGCGATTCAGCTCACATCATGCATTTACATTTTGCGGTCAGACTTACCTAATTAAACGGGCATAGCTCGCAGTTCGGATGCGCCTCGGAAAGGCAGTGGGCCACTTTCCTTGTTAGCGTACGATTGAGTATACTGAGTCTAAAACTGGTCCGCGGGATCGATCGCCATGCCCCATTTACGACCACGAGCAGCTATTTTCTGATAATGTATCCACTATCCAGTCATGGAAACTGTCTGATGTCTTGGTACTACCGTCTTACCTATAAGGTGGTACATCGCGAGGCTTCGGCTAATTCGTGAAACACGGTATATCACGTCGACTTCCCAATGTGCTTCCGAACCAAATCAGTGCGTTGTTTTGCCAGCACACATAGTAAGTAAGTCGTTTTGTGGCTCATTGTCTACATATGACTGCTGCGCGAATGATCAGCCAGCAAATGATCAGCAAGGGCTCTTTTTTGTGACAACTGCCTAAGTTGTGTCGCTGGGTACGACAAATATTCTTTCAGAGCTCCCGGAGCTGCCACTGAGTAGCGTTACGGGGCCCAGACTATAAAGCTTGTGCGTTTCGCTCGCAACTACTGACCTGAACCCAGCTTTAGCTATAACGATTCTCCCGTGCATCTGAATGAGCTGTCCAACCGCACACCCCGCCGTGATTTGTGTCGTTGCAGTGAAGGACTAACGCTGACGACTGATATGCTTGTAACCACTGTCATGTTTGCAACTGACCAACTGTCATGCTTGTAACTGATCACTGTCGTCAAGCCATGTCACTGATTACCGGTCATTTAGTCATTCATCCGTGGTTTCCCACCGACCAGAGCCCATCGTGGCATTATCTTGTCAGTGTGGTGAGTTGTATTATTCAGCTGACGTTAGATGTTTGAGAACAGAACCCTGTTCCTAAGCTCCTTGCTGTGTCAAATTTACCATTAAGCTCTCAAGTACTCTCCTTTGTGTGGCTGGTCCAGTCAGTCTGCTGCTGACCCAACTTCCCCCCCCCCCCCCTCCTCCGCCCGGCGTCTATTGTACTGGCGGTAATCAGATCCAACCGATCCTACCAGCATTCCTGCGACCCACACGCGCAGCCTTTGTGGCCACCTGTTCGCATTTCCTCAGAAAATATCCTCGTACGATTTCCTCGACCGCAGCGGTTTTGCTTTGATGCTGGTGACCAGACTATGCTGCGAATGCAGGCCATTTGATTGAACCCTGTCCGTATCCCACTCGCCCTGTATGACGTCACCCGTTCCCTGGATGAGGTCACACTCGCTGACGTCACTCTCTCGGCTACAGGACATGAACGCCAATAAGAAGTTGTACGGGAAGGACCTGAGCGAGTATGAGAACATGGACCTGGACGAGCTGTTGGACCAGCTCACACCGGAGGAGGTGGACATCCTTACCAGGGACGTCGATCCGGACGTGAGTAATGACGGGGGATGGAGGGAGGAGGGTTGATGGTGGGGGAATGGAGGGATAGTGGGTGATGACGGGGAAAAAAGGGAGTTTGGGTAATGATGGGGAAATGGAAGCTGGGCGATGATGGGGTAATCGAGAGTTTGGGAAATAATGGGAAACTTGAGAGTTTGGGTAATTACTTAGGCATGGAGAGGGTTACACTGGATTTTTGGTGAGATTAGGATGTCGCTCAGTAGCTTGTAGAGAAGGGAGCTGCTCTCATTTTTACCTTAAATCAGTAGGTTATTCTGTTGCTACAAGGGTGTATGAGGAATCCTGCGTTTGAGATGCATTTTATTTACATGTGCTTTCAACGTCCAACTTTATTCCATCGTGAAACCCTCTGCCCGACGCGTCAACTATTGTCTGTCTACTATTGAACTTTGCACCCCGATATCATTGGTACTGTTTTATTATGTCACCACCAAAGGTCGCCGCAATCGGCTATCTCACGATTAGACGACACCGCCCCGGCCTCCTCAAATACCCTTGCTCAAACAGACCACCGTCTGTCTGTCTGTCTGGGCGTCCGGCGCTCACGGGAACACCGTCAGATGATGGGGGTCCGGGCGGGATCAAGATTACTTTGGCGGGATGGGGGCCACCTCCTGAGAATCAGACCGGGCGGGGGGCGGGGCGTCTGTCTGCCCACGCAGGGGAGGGGATTGTCGGCACATGTCGTCTGCGGTCGGTGTCACGTCAGGCCGCGACGGAAGCGACGGACCACACTGGCGGCCGGCCAGCCAGGTCATTTGGTCGCACCCCGGGGCACTGACCGGGTGCTCTGTAATCACAGAGGGGGGGGGGGGTACTTCCGACACCTGGGGGGGGAGGGGGAGATTGAGACATGAGGTCTGGACGAGGAAGGCTAATCGTTGGAACTGGGTGGGATTAGTTAGAGGGATGCATGATGGAGAACTGTTACTGGACAATGACTTTGGTCAAGAGGCAGCAACGTATTGCTAGGGTTTGTTATTCTATCGATTTTGTCACAACGTTTTGAAAATAGTGCTTAAATGATGCAAATATCGAGTGATGATAGTAAACGCGAAGGCTATTAAAGCTAAATGCCGTGATCAACTGCAAAGTGTGGCGCATTTAAATTGATCACTGCGCTTCTTTTGCGGAGATTGCGTTGCTAATGATCCGGTGTTGCTACAGTCGCTGTTTCGCCGTTATCGATAGAAACTGTGCCAAATCGATGTCTGTCGAGGATGTGGCCCCGTTGAGAGTCTAAAGCCACTGGGCAACGATTACTCTAGAGCCCGAGCATGACCTCACATGGTTTTGTTTCTTATTCGGGTTGGTGTGCTATCGGTCGTTGAGGGACTGATAGTGGCAGCTGATCCGCTGATACTCGTTCGGCTATCAGCACGGGTTACAACTAACAACAGCTGCAACGAAACTGCAAAGACCTTGTACTACCCTATACATGTTGATATGCGCTGAATGCGCGGATATGCGCTGAATGCGCGGACTTAAACACATGCGTTTGTGCTCCCACTTTGCAGTTGGTTCATCAGTCATTGCCTCATTCAGATCCATTCAATAGGCGTAACATCATCCTTGTTTTGCCCATTGAATTTTACCAAAATTATTTTCAGTTTGTGCTCACTGGTCGATTTGTCATGACCTCTAGGTGAAAGGCAATGCCATCACTTGAAAGTATTAGCGGCTAGCCTCTTGTGCATTGTGCAAGAACCGCGTCTTATAGGTGCTAATCGCTCTGTGATCTTCTGAAGTGAGCGACTCTCTGTAGAGCGATGCTGTCACTTAGCGCGAAATGCCGGCGCCTCTACGGCTTTTGGCGGCCTGAGCTCACCGCACCGGTGGCGAATTGGGCTGTGGTGGTCTCTGAAGCTGCTCTCAATCTCGTCGTTACGGGATGTTGCGGTGGCAGAGTGACTCTGGAACATTTGGCCTTTCTCTGAGTTCTGACGACCCTGACGCTTGGATCATCGGGAACATATCTGAGGGATCGAATCGAGTTTTTGTGCTGGTTAGTCGGTAAAGGTAAATGATGTGTGGCTGTGGTGTGCTCTGCATCTCGCCTAGTTATGAATTATTTTGTCGTGTTTGGCGATTATGTTTTTTTTTTTTTGCAATATCGGTCTTGCATTGGTTGAGTTTCGTCCACCCAGTCATTCCTGCTCATCTAGCGGAAAGGTTGCTTCCCTGACGGGTGGAATGTTCAGGATTTGGAATCGTTTTTATCTTATTTCTAACAGCTTTTCATCGTTTATATCCTCGTTCTCACTTCTCTGGTTACGGTTTAGAAAAGAAATTATGACATTTCTTGAGTTTGTAACGAAACTAACGGAAGGGCAGGAGGCAAATAAAAGAACAGTTATTCGCACTTTGTCATGAGCTGATGATGTCAACTGTTGACACCGCGCACGGATGACTTTTGTGAGTGGTAACGTCAGCACATGGGCGGAACTCGGAATCGTCATTCCGTGTCAGTGGAGTAAATCGCGTACTCTACCTGCCACGGGTGAAATTAATAGCTAGATGGAGCTAGAAGAGCTAGTCTAAGACGGAGCTGATGGTCAGACACACGGAGACAGCCTAGGTGATAGATGACCCCCTGCACTGCTGCTTCACTACCAACTGGTCGTGGCTCTTCCCAATCAGACCACAAAAACTGGTTGCCGCCGTGTGACCGCATTTAGTGCGGCTGGCGGGTGGGGGCGGCTGCGGCTGCGTTCGGCACCGGTCACTGACCTAACTGCCCCCGTGTGTACCTAGTGTCAGTCGGCTCGGCGCTGCTGGCGGCCGGCAGAGACGAGCGCCTCACTAACGACGCCTTTGAACCGGGCCCGTCCCTACAGCCGAGAGATGGCTGACCTTCACCTCGGCACCACCGCCGGCTGCGGGCATTATATTTAGCCGTGCCGTTGTTTCTGGCAGTGTGTCCGCTCTCTCAGCTGTAACGGCTGCTGGAGCGGCCCGGGCGGGGCGGGCTCCCGGCGCACCCGGCCGCACGCAGAACTTGCTCTGTGCGGCCGCGCCTGCCGGTGGGTCTCCCTTATCGGGCGGGACCTGTCGATGGCTGTGACGGCTTTACGGCCGCCGCCGGAACTGGCAGAGGTCGGATCTGCGATACGGTCGGGCGGTGGCCGGTCCGGACGGCGATATGGCGGCTTGTGGGCAGTGGGGCTGAAGTTTGTAAAGGCGGTGACGGAGGCACCGGCGCTGGCGGTAGGCTTCCGCTGACGCTGCTGCGCATGGCTCAGGGTCGTTGAGTGTAGAACTAGATACTACATACAGCTTTGATCTGAAGATATTGTTATCAGACTATTACGATAGAAAGAGTTTTTGATCAACGGACCACACCGAAAAAGTGGCGTTATGTATTATGTAATGCCCGAGTCAAAAGCTCTAGTTTTTTTTTTGCAGCTCAACTTATTTGTTTAGTTTCTTTGTTGTCCCTTATGATGTTCTGGTATATTGAGAAGTTTGTGCCTGGTCATTGTGGCCCTCTGTTTTGTCCAACGCAGTGTTCCGTCGCTCGGTCGGCTGTCGTATACCGCTGTTCTCACGGTCGGTCTCGGCCGATGAACAGGCCGTATACGGTTCATTACCTCCCCGCTGCGCCGGGCCCGTTACCGTCCGTGAGCGGCACTCGGTGACAGCTGCTGTCCGATCGTGACCGCCCCGGGGACCGGCGGCGGCTCCTCAGTCGAGTGGTGACTCAGTGACCCACCCACACACGGGTCCGTCGCTCCTGGGTACAGACAAAAGTCGACCCGAGGCTGATTCAGCGGAGACTGACCCACTGGTCTGTAGGGTCGGTACTTGATCAATGGTTGTTCAGGGACACGGCCAATGCCTGTCTCCCCCCGTGAATGCTAAAGCGGGACACAAATGATGAAATCTAATAACATTTTTGGGGGGAAGGAAAAAGAAACCTATAGGGGAAGTGCGTTTGTCGTTCATCAAGACCCTCACTACAAAGCTCTCGCTATCAATCTCTCTTGCCGTCCGCCGCGACATTCACCCCGGGGCAATGTTACGAGAGCCCCGCCGCTGGCGGCCGCTGGCGGCTCCCGCCGTCCTCTGCGGTTTCTGTGGTGGCCGAGTGTTGCGGCACCGTCTCCATTCTCCTAACCGCCGCTATTTACCGGTCTCCGGTACCGCGTCCGTCGACCGTCTGTTGTGGCTATCGTTCGCGGCCAACCGAGTGTCTCCACTCGCGATGATAATAGCCGGGGATGTTGGGAGTGGGACACTGGGACAGGAGACGCAGAGACAAGGAGATGACGTGTCGTATGGGATCGGTCCGACCGAGCGGGTGGGGTGGGAACACAGGGAGGCGGGCGATGGGGACGGGGAGGGGTGAGGGCTAATGGCAAGGGTCAACGAGGTATGGCATCACGACGATATGAGTGGGTTTCGGCGGATGACTCATGCGCCACGTAAAAACATTTGGACATGCTTCTGGCCTATATTTAGAAAACACTCTTATGATGGTTGGATACTGTTCTTGACTTTTTTTCACAGACAAAAGCCCTCACCAGAAGCCACCTTCCTTCGCCGTTACGCAGTGAAAATTATCGGCGTTGTCCGTTTGGCGTGCCTCGAACACTCCAGTACAACATTTCAGCCCCCCTTGAATGACCTGACGTGACCTCCCACCCCTGTGATGACCTGATGTAACCCTTCGGGGATGACCTGACGTGACCTCCTACCCCTCAGGATGACCTGATGCCGCCCAGCCAGCGGACCTCGTACCGCTGTGAGAAGGATCCCACCGGCCCGCTCAACAGGAAGCGGCTCATTGAACACATTCAGCAGCAGGCTCTGAACGAGCCCGACCGGCCCGAGATGGTGCCCTACCAGCAGGGCGTGGTCAGAGGCAAAAAGGTGAGCTGCCATCCCACCTGACCTGACCTGACCTGAACTGACCCGACCCGAGATGGTGCCGTACCAACAGGGCGTGGTCAAAGGCAAAAAGGTGAGATACCGTCTGACCTGAGCTGACCTGACCTGAACCGGCTGAACCTAAGAAGGCCCCCTACCAGCATGGCTTGATCAGGGGAAAATGGTGAGCTGAGAGCTCCCACCTGGCGTTCCCTGCTCTACTCTTCCATTCTCTGCGGTTTCCCTTCTTTTTCTCCCGTCTCTCCTCTCCTCTCCTCTCCTCTCCTCCCATCTCCTCTCCTCTCCCCTCCTCATCCCACCCCACCCCACCGGTAACCTCCATAAGACGGTATATTCGAACCGGTGACCCAGACCGTCGTCTCAGCACCGCCACTCTTCCTCGCTCGCTGCACGCTCCGTTAGCTACGACGGCGTACGAGTGTTTGTTGTCAGACGGTGTCACAGTTCTGCCGCCTCCTTTGTATGTTAATATCAGCACGGCCGAAAGTCCCGCCGCTGATGGCTGATGTCATGGGAGACCGGCTGGTGTGACGACGTAATGTTAGTGTGACGCCGTGATGCCATTGTGATGATGTGCTGTCATTGTGACGCAGCGTTGCAAAGTGATGCCGTTTTGCCATTGTGACGATATGCTGCCATTGTGACGCCAGGCTACCCGTTTGACGTTGCGCTGACAGTCTTGTGGCGTGGCTGAGCAATGAGCATAGGTCTATGGTTTGCCTCATCAAAGTATCGGCAGTGTTCCCTCAAGGCTTTAAACGAATTGCGCGTCTGGTGTTTCATGTTTCGCCGGTGAATTTGTGTTGATGGAACTTTGTCTTGTTGCTGCGTATTGTCCCTTTCCGGCCAAACTTCTGATGGCGCCGGTCTAACCCGTCTGATCCGCTGCCCCTCCCTCACCACTCTGACTCGCTCCCTTTCCACCCTCAGTGGATCCCACCGGCCCTCTCAAACCCCTCTGACCCGCCCCCTGTCCACCCCCAGTGGATCCCGCCTCCCATTCTAACTCGTCTGACCCGCCGCCTCTCCACCCGCAGTGGATCCCGCCGCCGCCGCCGCTGGCCGAACAGCGCCTGGAAGAGGAGATCGCCCTCGACCTCGGCGACGAGTACGAATCGGCCCTGGGCGAGGCCAACGAAAACGAACTGGTCGACCTGGCAGGTGAGGCTCGGGACGACACACGCGCTGACACTCAATCGCCTTGGGGTGATGGAGAGTACAGACGCTAATGTAGTATTACATTGATGGATACTGACGTAAGGACCGGTTTAGTAGTCAAGAGTGACGTCGTTTGTGGTTAGTTTCTCATTTGGTGACGCGTGTTGCATGCTGGCACGCCATCATCTACGCTGATGGAACCAGCGTGTCCATGGTCCAATACGCTTCACATTAGGAAGATGTATTGCAGAGGTAAGGCATCCATACCGGCGGTCTGTTTTCGAAGCTGGGACTTGAGCCAGCTTACAACTGCCGATGCGTCAGTGGCTTCAGACACAGCCTCCTCCAACCTTGAACATCACACAGAACATTGGCGCCTCACGGGCCCAGAGTACCCCGAACGACTTTGTTTTCTTGCTCTGCCGTGTGGCCTGAGCCCCTGATAGCTGGACCCCTAGCGCACGTCACGTGTCGACTACACGTACTGGTGCGTGTTTGGCGGCTATCCAGACAGTGCGGCGTGCGTTTGCGGTCGGCTGTTTTAGCCGCTGGACTTGTGTGCGTTGTTGCTGGGGTTCTGGGGGAGGGGAGGGGGAGGTGCACGTGACTGGGATGTGTGGGGATGGCAGTGGAGGGTGACTGAAGGTTTTGCTGTCAGAGGGTTGTACCGTATGGATTGCTGCTTTTTCTGGCTGAGTTATTGTTCCCGTTCGTTTTGTGGACGTTCATTGGTAAGGGCAAGTATCTATATTGCTGATCCTCTCAGCATTATTGAATGAAATCTGACTTCTGCGATATATGCAGAAGTATTCAAAGTCTATTCCATTTTACTGCTCCTTTGATGGCATATCCTTTTTAGGTTTACGGCCTCGAGCTAGCCGGTATTTTTAATCCCGCGGAAAATTCAGAGGGCGATGCGATATTACATAACATTCCAAGCGCTGGTCCGTGTTGCCGTTTCCGCCATCCCCTGGCCGGCTGCCACCGTATAAGCATGGTTGGTGGAAATTCTACCTTGTCCGACAAGACCGGCACACGTTATCGGGGACGTGACAGACATAGGATCCTCCGCGGACTGATAGGGTTGATCGTGGTCGGCCCGCGGGTGCTTGGAGTGGCGGGAACTGGGACGATGGCCCGGGCAACTGTTGGGCCGCTGACAGGGTCGAGAGACACAGGGTTGAATTACGCTTTGGCTAGGGATGGAAGAGATTCGGACATCCTGTACTGAAAAGAGACTAGGTCGATTTGTAGTTTTAACGTATTCCCTGGAGAAAGGCAATTCGCAATTCCATTTCAGCTATGACGCTACGAAAATTGAACTTCAAAAACGAAATCATCAATTTTCATTCAAGAAGGACATCAGCGAAATGGGTCGCCAGCCTTGGCTTCGCTTGCTCACTTGCCAAAGTGATCTTTAGCTTGCAGCTGGCCATATTTCAGTGACAGTGCAGATGTCACTACCCGCGGGGCCCTGATCGTCGCACCGAGAACATTTGTATGCGCTGTGTGAAGGTCATGTCGATCTTCGATTGGCTCCGGGAATTCTGAGGGTAGTGGCCGGTGACAGGGCACCGGATGATTGGCTCAGCTCGTCGTGATTCAATGTTTACTTCATTTTGTCGGTGTTCAACACACAATGATGTGAAGATGTTCCAATGTGTATGGCAACAGATCTATCTAATATGCGCTTGCCTCTCTCTCTCTCTCTCTCTCTCTCTCTCTCTCTCTCTCTCTCTCTCTCTCTCTCTCTCTCTCTCTCTCTCTCTCTCTCTCTCTCTCTCTCTCTCTCTCTCTCCTCTCTCTCTCTCTCTCTCTCTCTCTCTTCTCTCCCTCGATCTTATCTCCCCCAGCTGTCTGACGTTTCCCCCCTCCCCCTTTCGACAGCGATCCTGGGCTTCCACTCGATGATGAACCAGGACCAGTACCACGCCTCGCTGCTCGGAAAGCGGATCGAATCGGACGTCGGATGGGCGGGCATCACGCGCGCCACCCGGCCCAAGCCGATGGCGCCCGAGCCGCCCAACATGACCGACCCGGAGCAGTCCATCGAGCGGCTGCGCCAGGACGACCCTGACCTGCAGATGCTCAACCTCAACAATATCAAGGTACTGTGCGGCTTGGATCGGGTCGGGGTCGAAGAGCTGGGTGGTGCGGTCTACAGTTTGAGAGGTTCGGTTATGTTTTAGGATTTTGAGAGGTTAAAGTTTCATGGTTATGTATGGGAGTCTCATGCTTATCTATAATCTATGAGTCTCATGTTTGGGGTTTCAGTATTTTATGGCCCCTGTCCCATCCTTGGTGGTCACAGGTGGATCGCTGGGTCGGATGGGAAACAAAGTCAGCGTCGACTGCGGCTGAAACCTTTTGTTTGCAGCTGTTCCCGAGCTGACGATCGGGGTAACATTGAGCACGTGTTTGGCGCGTGTGAGCCGAGCTCTGATCTGTTAGTTGGCTTCCTGCCCCGACCGTATTGACTTTCCGAATGGCCTCTTTCTGTGAACGCGTTAGAGCCTTTTCAAACACTGACGCAAAAAGGTGAAACAAAGAAAGTGGGCTTAGTCGGCACGGGCTTCAGAGTCGGATAGTAGGAATTTATGTGTTTTGGGTGGTGATTGAACCCGTCGTCGACGGGAAAACCGACGACGTGTAAAATGTTTGTCCAAACACTCATCAATGAGGTCATGTGTATTATCGGGCGGTACTAAAGTATTAACGCCTTCATAGCTCACACAAACCTCCATCTTGGCACCGTCTTGCGCAGTATCTTCCTCCTACACCCTGGCAGGTGCCGCAGTTGGCTCCAGCGACCTGGCACCCCACCCACGTCGGCTAACTGTTCTACAGACCCTGGTGCTGGTCTGGTGACAGACTCTACCGCTTTCGGACCCTCGGGCTGCAGAGTTAGCAACTAACTCCTAACTCGTCCTGATCCTAGGCCGGCCTGGCACCCCCCCCCCCCCCTCTGAGTTATCTCTGACGCCGGAGCGGCTTTGGTACTCCCTTCTGAACTCTTCCGGACCGTGGAGCGAGTCTGGCACTCCCTTCAGAGTTACCTCAGGCCTGTCCGGCCTTCCGCCGCGGAGCTAGTGGTGTTTACCCTGCATGTGGAGGCCGCCGGACGCTATTTTTACCGCGGTAGTTTCCATGAAACGGCCGCCCACACACGCGGTGGGCGCTATTTTGGCGACGGTGCACCTCCAGTGCGTAGTCAGCGCTGCATCCGTGGCCCTGGCCCAGGCCTCGGCCCTGTGTGGCCCCAGCCCACAGACACTGGACAGTCCCTGACGGGTGCTCTGCGACTCCCTGGCGGTCACGGGTCAAGGCACAGCGACCCTGTAAAGCTGTGCTGAAAAACGCGTGCAGCCCACTCATAATGGTTGTGCCATTATAAATATTTTAATAGAGCTCAGTATTCTTCTGTTGCCTGCTGACGGCGGAGAAGTTATGTAAGATACAGTTTTTTCTATCAACGGCTTGATGTTGGTTTTAGGTTAGATTGCACTGGATTCATTTGTAGTCAGTTCTTTTACATAAGTTCCCACAGTATAGTCATCTGTTTCTTTTGGCTTCCTCACCCATGTGCGTCGTGTGCTGAGAAATAATACCGGCTTGTTCAGAACACAGAGGTTATTAACCCCCGGTTGGCTCAGCCCTGGGCTCAGCGTCACCCCGGCTCCTGCACGCGACCAAAGATGGTAGTGGGCCTCAGGTGCGGCTGAACTGACCCCGTTCAGGGTCACGGGGTCACCGAGTGACCCTGACCGAGGTCACAGGTTCAGCGAGTGACCCTAACCAAGGTCACGGGGTCGCCCAGTGACCCTGGCAGTCGCCGGTCGTCACTCGTGCGCCGCGACCTTGGTGCCGTGTAGAGGCTCTCGGAGAGGCGCTGTCATAAGACGGAGTGGGCGACGAACGACTAAATCACCCCGCTGTGAGAGGGCAGACCGAGCTGCCAACACAAGCAGCGTCGGCGACGCGACGTCAGAAGGTGACGCCAGGTGACGCCAGGTGACCTCAGGACGTGACCTCAGGTGAAGCTAGATGAGCTCAGCTGACTCCTGGGTCCGCCGGGTGAAATCAAGCAATGCGAGGTGTCACCTAACGCTAAGTGAAGTCCGGTGACGCTAGGTGTCGCCCGTTGAGCCAGACGATGTGAGATGGCGCCAGGTGAAGCCATGTTGAACTAGGCGAAGTCAGGCGCCGTCAGGTGAATCCAAATTCCAAGTGATGTCGGGTGAATCCAGGTGAAGTCCGATGACGCCGGGTGACGCCGCGCGACTCCAGCACCTCTCGGTGTTGGCGGCGACGTCTGGCGAGGTGCCGGGAACGACCCCGCGGTCTCAGCCGTGAAGTCGTCCCGCTGAGTGATTGTGTTGACCCTGGACCAGACGAGATGAACTGCGCCGTCCGCGCTGGATTGGCCGCGAGCTCTGACCCAGCCGACCTCACCAGCAGTCAGCCCTGCCAAGGTGCGTGACACTGCGTGCGGCGCAGGACGGTCAGAAGGTGTCCCTGAGGTCGCAGTACGGCCTGGGGCGGATTCAGCGCTGGCAGCCTTGACTTATGGCCTCAGGTGGTCCGACCCGGCCGGTCGGCTGGCAGCGTCCGGGTCGGGTCGGTCGGCAAATATAGCGCTCCGCCGCCGCCGCGGACCCGCCGACTAATGGTTCAGTGATGGTCCGTCCAGCACCGGACAGTGGACAGGGTGCGTTGTGGAGCTGTTTGGGGGAGGGTTAGTGGCAGAGGGCTGGCAGCCAGTGGTGAGGTCTTTGTAGCCTTTGATACTGCCCCGACAGGGACATGACTGTTACATACCTGGTGGAGAACAGAACCAGCGCGGATCACAGCGTCGCTGGACCATCGCGCTGACAACATTTCGGGCAGTATGGTGGAACATAATATACGGACTAATGTTGGACTCTCGGTTGGGAACGATCTCGAATGCGGTTTATTTCAGCTTATCTAAATCTGCAATCGACCTTTATGCATATCGAAGATGCTTATTGGCTCCAGCTGGTAGTGTCCTGTCGATTCTTACCCCTTCTCTCATTGTCCCCAGCCCCTGCCCCTGCCACATTTGAACTTGCTTAGCTCTCCGGCGATAAACGGAGTCATTCAGGCTATGCTCATCTGCAATACATAATACATATGTTTCGAAACGATGGCCGCGAATCGTTCCTAGCGGGATGATTAAAAGCCGGGAGTTATCGATCACTACCTGTCATACACAGCCGTGACGTTTCAGCTGTGCCCCGTACCACTCGTTCTGACCGATCGGTACACCTGTGAGTCGCGCGAGCTGCCGTAGTCACCTGTATTCCGGACGGTAGCTATATGCCGGGGCACTATGCTGCCGTTCGGCGGGGCCGCTCCCTCTCGGCCAAATAAGGCTGCCCGGGGGCCGACCGGCAGGACTGGCCGCGGGCCAGGCGCCCCTCCCGGCTCTCCCCTCCCCCGCCCTCTCTCCCTGCAGCGGCCGCCGTGGGGTGGCCAAGTTTACCGGCGCGCCGCGCCCGCTGGCTGGCAGTGGGTGAACGGAGCGCCTGCTGGTACAGAGAGACTGGATATTAACGGATGTTGACTGGATATGGTCTGGGTAGAGTTTTCTGGCGCGTCTTACGCATTGTGGAAGGGTAGATCTATCATTATGACCATTGACCACCAGTAGGTACTGAGACTGATCAGTTTCATTGATCGATGAACATTATCCCAACCTGTCGAAATCTCCCACTCCCCCCTCTCTTTCTCTCTCTCCCTCTCTCTTTCTCTTTCTCTCTCCCTCTCTCCGTGGTCTGACCCACCGTCTCCCCCTCTCTGTATCCACAGAACATGTCTGATGAGCAGATTGAGCGGCTGTGCGACGCGGCTGCGTCCAACACCCGTCTGGAGAACCTCTACATGTCCAACACGGGCCTGAGTGACCGGCACGGGGAGCACCTGGTGGCGCTCATCGAGAAAAACAATACCATCAAGGAGATCAGGTGCGCGCGAGAGGCCGGCATGGGGCACGGGATACATCATGGTGCTTAGACATAGGCGGCGGAACGGGGAGGGCACCGGGGCACCGTGCCCCCCTTTGATTTTGGCATTTTAACATTAGCCCTATAGGCGTTGCATGGAAAGAATGGGACCAAAAGTCGGCAGTGCGCCCCCCCCCCTTAATTGAAGGGGTTCCGCCGTTTCTGTGCTTAGAACCATCTGAGCGCCTTAGGTGTTCGTATGTTTTCGGTGGGAATATTTCATAGCTTGTCGAGCGTGCGCTGTGTTATCTTTATTAATCTGTAATCCAGCGGTAGCTGGATGATTTTGGATTTGTTGACAGATGTGGAGATAGGATTTTGTCGCTGATTGCAGTATATTACTGACATGATGTGCCCTGCGTTCTCAGTATCGAGTCCAACTTCATCAGTCCTGCTATGATTGCGCGGCTAGTAAAGGCGTTGCTCAAGAATAAAACTGTTGAGGCCTTCCGAGCTGCCAACCAGGTCAGTCATTTTACAGTCGAGCTCAGTTGCCGAGCGAAACCATGCCACCGGTGTGTTTGTTTAAAAGGGTTCGAGACAGAGTTTTACTGCCAGTTCAAGGGCCTTTGCATAGCGTCTAAAGCTGAAACATTTTCAAACTGTGAAGTGTGAGTTTTATACTACCTTGACGCACATTATTTTTGGAATATCAAAATAACACCATTGCGAACAAATGGTGATAGCGGGCTTTTGCATATTGTCGGGTGTGTACATTGTATTTTTGTAACAGCACAACTGTAAATCAGGCGGCATGGAGAGTGACATCCTTCCCACTTGGTTTGCAGCGATCTCAGGTGCTGGGTAATAAGATCGAGATGGAGATCACCAAGTACGTGGAGGACAACCCCACCATCCTGCAGATGGGTCTGCACTTTGAGTTCAACGACGCCCGGGCGCGCGTCTCGGCGCAGCTACAGAAGAACCGCGACAGGTGTAAGTTACCGCCCCGTCCCGCCGACGGTGGACATTGGACAGGCTGACAAATAGGCCGAATCGGCTCGAAGTGACCTAACAGTGCCTCAACACCGGTGCATTCCATAAAGCAACTTTTTGTGATTTGCCTTTTGATTTACGTGAGTATTTTAACATCAATAAAATGTTGCGTACGGACGTAACTAGTCTTTCACTCACTGTACAAATTAATGCTCTAAAATTATTGTAAAATAATTTGTAAGCTTTCAATATAGCTACTGCCCCACAGACTCATTGTTCAGGTAAGGTGCGTTCCAGCCTCGCTCCGTGCCCCGACCCAGCCCGTGGTTTAGTTGCTGCTGCGCGCGCACCGCCGTCACCTGTAGCCCGTTGAACCCTGGTGTGCGCTGTGTGCCGTGTGCCGTGACCAGAAGACCGCAGAAACCCGCGCAGGGCGGGGTAGTGTATATAGCTGCACGATGACCCGTTTCCAGGTCTGGGGCTGCCGTCGGCTGGAGGCTGCGCTGTTTTTGGTGTTGTGAAATGGGTGTCGGCTGAAGTCCAGTGGTGTTTCTCGGAGCAGTGTGTGGTGTGGGATGACGTAATGATTTAGGGATGTGTAGTTACCATCTGGCATATTGCTGAATGTCCAAGCTGGTGTGCAATGTATATACCCTGTTGTGTTTCATGGGTTGAAGCACAGAAGTTATAAGCCCTGCTGTTTTTGATGAGTTGATATTGTATATGAGCTGTCGAGATAGTCATCGGTGGTGTCTAGACCGAACATTGCTAGTATTTAGTTATCGTGGGTTCATTTTAGTCTTGTAGCTGAGTTGACCTGTATCAGCAGTCGTCCGGTCCAACCTGTGTGCTGTCCAGGTGTTCTGTAACTGAGGGAAGCTGTGTGAGGGGGTGGGTGTGAGAGAAGTGGTCCGTAGTCCTCTCCGGGCCTCGGCCGGCGCCCCGTCCTCGGCCCCGCAGCGGCCGGCCCGTGAGCAGGCGCCGTCTCTCCGCAGTGCGCGTCCAGCGGCAGGCCGACGGCATGTCCTGTAGCTTTTCCATCAAGCTGCCGGCGTCGATGGCGCTGCCGGGCGGCGGCGCGGCGGCCGCCGGCGCCGGCGAATCCTCCGACGACGATGTGGCCGCGCTGCCCGAGCTTCCCGAAATGGAGGAGCCCGAACCCGAGCCGGTGCCGGGGCCGGCGGGCGACCACTGACGGTTGGTGGCGCTCGCTGGTCCGACTGCCGGCCGGCGCCGCCCGCTATTTGGCTGTCCCCGCCGTCCTCCGTGCACCGGCTAACGTCCCGCCTGGCGCGCTCCCCCGTCAGTAGTCGCGGTGCCGGTGTGTCCGCCCCCCGGTGGTGTGCTCGCGTGTGTTCCTGACTGGTCCGGTACCGTGCTCGCCGCATGAGGGTGTGAGGAGGGAGCGGTCGCCGACGGTAGTGTAGCGCGAGTGTGTTTGTCGCGGCGGCGCCGGAGCGATCGTGAGGCGTCAGTCATGCTGCTCTGGTGGTTGCAGTGCGGACGATGGGCCGCCGCCGCTCGTGACCTGGCCCGGGGCGGTGTTGGGCCGCCCCGGCCGCCCGCCGGACTCCGCCGCCGCCGCCCCGCGTAGGTCTCCCGCCGCCGCCCTCCGTCCGTCCGTCCGTCTGACTGGTTTGCCTAGTTGGCCTTGCTCCCCTGTTTGCTCCCCCCAGCAGCTCTGACCTCTCTGTCACCTCCGGCTCCGTTTCTATGCGGGAATGCGGCCGACTGAGCTAGCTCCGCGCTGCCCAGGCCCGTGTAGCGTGTGTGCTGCCCGGTTTTGTCTCGACTAACCCACACCCCTATTTTCTGTCTCGTTCCAGTTCGGAAGGCACGTCGAGAGGCTGCTTCCAAGTCGAAATAAGCGTGTGTGTGCTCTGCGCTAGGTATACTAATCCGCCTTTTTCTTCCATCTAATCAATGTTTTGCCCGTTTAGTTTCGATAGCTGTCATTAGTAGCATATGTTGCGCATCTCGCTTGTTGCATGTTTAGTTGCCATTGTTACGTTTGTAGGAAGGAATTGTTTTGTTTTGTGGTGAGGCGTTTTCATGTTCACTGCCAGTCCACACTGGTTGCCATTTGTTGCGTTGGTTGCATTCCAATCTGTATATGGCACAGGTATCATTACGGAGCGAGCGAAGCGAGCGGAGTCTTTCCTTAGATTAACGGAAATTTCTGAGTATGAGCGGCCGGCCGGCCGGCCGGCCGGCCGGCCGTGCGGACGCTTTTGCGAGGCTTATATCTCAGCAACCACTTGACCGATTTACACGCGGTAATTTTTGTAGGGTAGCTTCTGATTCCTTCTACCAAGTATTGGACTATTCCCGATGCATGTGGGTGACCCCTTATGCACGTGCCACGTGCAAAACCTAGAGGTGTCAGTTTTGTAATTGTTGCAATATCTCGGTAACTACTTGGCCGATTGCGCTGAAACTTGGCATGTAGGTAGGCACCCACTAGGCACTGCATATCCATGTGCCAGAGTTGGGGTGCTGCTGCACGTGCGCACGTGCAGGGGTCGTTTCCAGATCTCGAGAACGGCTGGACCGATGGCGCTCAAATTTGGTACACGGTTAGGGACCAGTTAGTAGGGTGCCGTGCACAAGTCAGTTGGGACCCATTTTGCACGTGCGCACGTGCAGGGTGCCGCTCCCAGATCTCGAGAACGGCTGGGCCGATTGTGCTCAAATTTGGCACATCGCTAGAAACCGGTCAGTAGGGTGCCGTGCACAAGTCAGTTAGAGGTACCCCCTCGAAATTTCGCACGTGCAAGACTCACCTCCTCGCTCGCTCCGTTAGTCGCCCCAAAAGGCGCTATACTGGTTTATCCCATTGCAAAGTATGTTTTGAATGACGACTCACCCTAACAAAGCGTTTCCTTCTTACGGCGTGCCGCCGCTGGACCGGTCAGCTGTGTGGATTGACGGACCGCCTGGCTGCGCTCGCTGCCCTTCTGCTCTGGCAATCATTTTTCACTGCGAACGTAATGTTTGGCGAATCAATCCACACAGCTGCCTGCTCCAAATGGCTATGATTGTAGAATTTAAGTAGCTTTGATAGTGTTAAATTTGTCATGGTGTCCGAAATTTTGGAACTAAGAAATCAGTGCCCAAGTTTTTTTTCTAATGATTCAGAATATTATTAAAAAAAACAATGTATTTTAAAGGCATAGGTATAATTTATTTTAAGTCGCCTGTTTGTACTTCGTCTAAAATTTCCGTCTCGTTATGAGATTCTGGACCATGTATTAGTATTGTATAAGACCGCACTGAACATTATTACGAGTAACAAAAATAGGATACCTTTTTTTAGAACAGCCATGAACTAGCCTCATCAAAGGATTATGGGCGGTGCAGCTACGGTTTTTTATTTTTAGATGAAATCTTGAAAGTATTGACAAAATGGTCTGACACTATGCTCGGGGTTACATGAGCAGAGTTAATACGCATTACAAACGGACTACAATGGTGAGCGAATAGGAAAATCCGTTCCTGATACGCATTTACTTGCTCATGTAACCCCGGTATATGAGAGGTTATGTCGGTCCAAACTTGGATTACGAGTTGTATTCAACTGGTCCGAAATTGCCGTGAACAACACATTCGATGCTATGGCTGGTAACTGGTAAGCAAAATTTCGTCTTGTTCGCTGCACGGACGCGCCCCTACTGGACAGTTGGCATGAGCCCTTGATAAGCAGAACCCAAAGTTTGGTGATCGTTGCACCTGGTGATTGCTAGGATCCTGGAGCGACCCGCTAGATATGGTGCAAGTTGTATAGATCTGCATGCCACCCAGCACCTTACAGGTCAGACCAAACAGGAACACTGACGTCAGAACATAACGGCTGACACCAACCCCCTCTGCATGTTTCTTTCCATCTACCTGTCGCTGGCATGGCAGAAGCCGCTGCTCTGTCTCTCTGTCTCTGCCTTCATCTCCCTCTCTCTTCCCCGACTCTAAATGGTGACTACACTAACTCGTGCCCGTCCTGTCCGGCCCCTCTCCCCCTGGCTGGTCCCGTTTTCAGGTGGCTAAGCGGTCCCCTCTCACGGGGTCTGGTCCATTTTCAGCTGGTGGCGGTCGGTTGGAGGTTTTGTTCAGTGTCTGCTACGCGCTGGCTTGTTATCGTTTAGTTTGCCTTGTCTGGCTGGTTTTGCTTCTGCTGCCTTTTGCCGCTGCCGCTGACGCTGCCGCTGTCGGTGTTGTCTTGTGACGGCGGCGTCCCGAACCGGTGGAGGCGCCCCGCGATCCGATGGCTGAGGGTACTGCCAATCGGCTCCGAGCATGGGTAGGGCGGAAACAGTCTCATCAGATGGCTACACAGTCAGAGATCGCTCAGTGCCAACGCAGATAGCTAGCCTGAACGGTACCAAATCGAGTCACTGGTCATAAATATCCAGAAGCTCTCACACTTAATTTTGATATTCTGATTTCTGAAGCGTATCTTTGCTGGCCCATTCTGTCTGATGACATGTTTCCGCCGAAAGACAGTAGTGGGTGTCTGGTTGCTGGCGGCTGCAAAGGTTCGGTCGGTTCGCCAGCTTTGCACCACCCCTTTGGTGACTCCTTTCACAGGTGATGGTCCACTAAACACGCTCACCACGCCCGAACATCTTCCAGGAAACGGAGACAAATAACAACATTTTAGCTTTGACTTGAACATCTTCCATGACAGCTATAAGCATATAACCTGGCCATTTGTTCGATTTGGTCTCATAAATTCCCAAACCGCGACAAGGCCCCGCCCCGGTCAGGGTTTTAAGCAAATTACTCTATCCGTTCCCCGGTGACCCTGGCTCCTAGGAGACACTCTCCTGGATCACGCGCGCGATCCGCGATGACGCCAGCAGGTCTGGTCCCGGGCCAGTGCCAGCTCTCAGCCAACTATGTCTGCACACGCTGCCAAATTCCCCCCGCAGCTCGACGGAGCTCCAATTAATTCGGCCATATTTTTTATTCGCCAATGAATTATAAAACGGCAGAGGGCTGTGGCCGTAATTTAAGGCACAATGACGCGAAAAAAAAACACTTTTAAATTTCATTATGTTGCGATCATTTTGATGACCGTTATTTTACCATGTCGATATTCATGCCATTTAGTGTTCGGCCTTCCCACTGATATGAATTATGCAGTGGTCTTCATTAAAAATTTTCTGGTCTAAATCATTGAAACAGCTCTATGACTGAACACGACTGGTGTGTCTTTGTACAACAGCACCAGACCTATTGGGAAGATAGGAATGGTAGGAAGCGCAAGTAGGAAGCAAGCAATATTACTTGGGTATTAAGGTTTATGTAGGTAGTATCGTAATGTAGTTGTATCAGATTTTAAAGATCGTAGTTGGTCTTAGCGGGTGCTTTTAAAATTAGTTTCCACCGCCCCTGAGCGCATGGGCTCACAAGACCTCCGCGCGAGGTCACCGTATCATCACTGCCGACCTGACCTGACCTCCGGTACCCCTGTCCACAGTGCGACTGAGGCGCATCGGCAGGGCCTGTCGCAACTCCACTGCCGGCTTCGTCCGGCGCCAGCTGCCGGTGTAGACGGCGGCGTCCAGCGCCGGCGCCCCGGGCGTCCGTGGGGCGCTCCCAGTCCGGCGCCCCGGCGCCCGCGGGGCGCTCCCAGTCCGGCGCCCCGGGCATCAGCGGCGAGCACCCAGTCCGGCGCCCGCGGGGCGCTCCCAGTCCGGCGCCCCGGGCATCAGCGGCGAGCACCCAGTCCGGCGCCCGGGCATCAGCGGCGAGCACCTTATGTAGTGGCTCCTCCTCTCGCTTGGCTTCTCTCCGCGGCGGTGGCGACCGGCCACCGGGCCGGCCGGCCGCCCGTGTCGAGAGCGCGCGCTCGCGCCGCCCGCCGGCCGCTTTCCTTGTACGATGCGCCGCCGTCGGGCGATGTGACTTGATGTTTTTACTTTTTACACATACTTTGCCGGGTGGTATAGCTGACGTGGGCCTTGTTTGGATGCGCGGACTCCCGGGCAGAGGCCCCATTTTACAGAGGACTCCGATGACACGTAGTCGCCGATGCAGCCTCATATTTTGTTTGCGAAATGAAAGTTTAGGACCTAGGTGCTTGTCCGAGTGGAATGGTATTTATGGATTTATTTGTATCAAATAAAATGTGCAAAATTGAATTTGTGTACTATCGTGCCGTGTGCGGTGACTGACAATGGTTGGTTGGATGAAATGCTGTTGGTATGTCGTGTAGGAAACGTATGCCACGGCAGTTGATCGTGCTTCTATCGTTCAATGTCGTCTGGTTACTCCATGTTGTTACCCCTGTTCTAGAGAAGGTCGATACCTTCGACGTTTGTGATTGAAAGTGTGGAGACGTCGTTGGCCTAGCTAGTTAATCGCTGGATTGGGTGTCCTAACTTCAGTAGGTACACCAGTAAACCGAGTGAACAGATGGCATTTCAATGTAGTACGACTTACACCATCGTCAGCAAGAAAAGGGTAACAGGATACGACAAAGGAACGATCACACGCAGAAAACAACTAGAATTGCGTGACATAGCTTCGCACAGCCAACTTCAAACACAAATCTAGGTAATGTTCGCACTGGAGCCGTGACGCATACGGGCTCGTGTGTCTTGTTCATATCGAGATCAGGAAGCCAACCTCGATGGGGCGGCGATGTCGCGGAACTTCACGCGGCCATCAGATGTTGTTGGGCGACTGTGGAACGCCGGGCGACGCGAACAGCTTGGCGAGCAGCGAGGTCTGGCGCTGGCCGGTCTGCTGGGGGCTGGTGGCCATCGGCAGACTGTCGCCGCCGCCGGCCGACGCCGCCAGCTCGAACGGCCGCGACCGGCGCACCACGTCCATGTAAGGGCTGCAGGAGGGTGCGGCCGCCGCCTGAGGCGAGTCCCGACACATGGGCCGCGAGCTCACCATGCCGCTCAGGAAGCCCGGCGAGTTGCGGGGGCTCTTGCGAGCCTGCATCCCAATCAGCTGCTGCTCCAGCTGCTGACAGCGCTTCTCCAGCTGCTGGCACCGCGCTTCAAGCTGACTGTTTGCGCGAGCGTTCAGCTGGTGAGCACGAACTTCGTTCCGTAAATGCTCCATGAGTCGCTGTCTGTGGCCGTTCTGGAAATCACTGACGGTCTGCATTTTCTGCGCGGCTTGTGTGAACGATGCTAAACAGCGGCGCGCCAGCTCCATCGGGTTGGTGAAGAACACCTCTACATCTGGCTTCATTTTCGATGACAGCGGTATCATTTTGCAATTGGACTGACAAACTTTACATTTTTCGTTGGCGCAAGCCATGCAACATTGGGCACAGAACACATGACCGCAGCTGGTAAGCAAAAACCGGCGCTTTTCTTGACCACGCTGCCCGGGCTGGACGTAACAGCCATTACAGTGTATCCAATCCATTCCTTGAACTATAACAGGACAGGTCAGATCCTGATCAGATAGGTAATGTGTTGGTACCTGACTCTACGCTATACGTAACTTCCAAGGACCGTGAGTTGTGACCGAAAACGGTCTCAGTCCGGCAACATTCACTTTGTCTTAGGTTCTTTCCCTTACAAATTACAGTACGTTTCCTAGCAGCTGAAACGTGAGGTTCCACATGTAAGACCAAGGCTGTAAGACTGATAAAAGTGGCTCTACCATTTATTTACGCGCTATGAAAATGGATCAAATATTTGCATACGAGCATTATGTTTGTTTACAAACGAATGTTGGCTCTCATAAATGGAAGCAAATAACCTTCCCATGAAGGTAATGCCATTTCCGTTGCCATTTACCCTAAAACCGTGCCTCATCGCAAAAAAATGAAAGCATTATCAGCGAATATAAGTATGACAGAAAATATTTTTTCAGACTTTCAAGATGTTTTACAACTCAGTAGGCCTAAAACTCAGCTATCGAGTGGTTATCGATAATAAATTGTAAAACCAAAACGAAGGTAAAACTTCATCGTGTGATGTGTAATAAGTGCCATATCATGCGGCGTTCATGAAGCTTTTGAGACGCTCAACAAAGCTCTATTTTAAGGGCGACTTCACATTACAGCCCTAGTAAATAAAAATTGTAACAAACTTGGTAGTTTTTTGGTTATGAATTGCATTAGAATCAAGGTCAGAATAGTAAAACTGTAGAAGAGAATTCTTTTATTGAACTCAAGTTCAAAGAAACAGTATATTTACGTTAGTTATAAAAAACATTAGGTCAACGACCGCTGCTGAATTTCTCCCAACTTGTCAATGTGAACGTAACTTAAAATTTTCATCGAGGTTGACCACAAAACTGAAAG
The DNA here is from genome assembly GCF_019059575.1 of Amphibalanus amphitrite. Lineage (NCBI taxonomy): Eukaryota > Metazoa > Arthropoda > Thecostraca > Balanomorpha > Balanidae > Amphibalanus > Amphibalanus amphitrite. Next base: position 149,164 of record NW_024882117.1, read on the forward strand.
TTTAGTTCCTCGCCTACTTCCGGGTCGTATGCAAGTTTACGATTGAATCCCGGGTGTGGTTCAGGGTAAAAGTAGTGTTCTCTGGCTTTTCTACTAATTTTACATATTGGCTAACTGCTAATTATATTAACCTTTATAAACTGGTTAGCACTTTGCACATACAAGCACAGCCAGTTTCTGCGGTGCCATCTCAATGAGGTAAGTTGCATTTAACTGTTAACTTTTCCAGTCCTGTTGACATATAAATGTGTGCATAATATTTTCTTATACATCAGTATGGCCTTCTAATGATGTCTCTCATAAGTTGATTTGCCTAATGGCATTTTGTAACGGCTGACTAAAGCGACCGAGCAACCGAGTGGTTTTGGTTTGGTTACTATTTTAGCATGCTGTTATTTCTTTGGTTTTCATTGGTTGAGTTTTCATGTTCTGTAAGGTTGACTAATGGTAGACCAAGAAACTTTGGCAATAAAATTCCTTATTTGGCAAAACTGGCTGCATGCTATTGCTCATAAACAAAACAGCAACCAAACAGTGTTGATGTTGACCAGTTAAGTCATGCTTTGGTAAGAGTGATTAGTTAGCTTGGTCTAAAAATTGTCAATACGATTAAATGTGTGCCACATTTTCTTAAGGCACATTGACATGACTCTCTCTATTAGATTATGTGCATGTTATACAAATTAACTAATTTCTGAAGAGGGGATGTCCACACCTGTACTTGATTGGCCTGTTGTGTCTGCTTCAGTGGATGCTTGTGAGTGAGAGTGACTGTTACTGATTGCATGGTAGGGGTGGGGTGAACTGTGAAGTAGAGGTGTCTAGTTAGCATTGAGACAGTTCATAAGCTTGTTGAGAGGGTGTCCGTGCCTCTGACAATGATAAATGGTGGCCATGGCAGGCAGTTCCAACTGTTGATGACTCTGACCAACAATGGGTGTTGATGGATGTGAGTGATGGCCATTTGTGATTTGGGTAGGACATATCTATATGATGTAAATGTGACTTAACAATTACCTCCTGAATCATTACAGAGTGTTTGATAAGCTCTACACTGGTTGTAAAGGTAGAAGGTGTACATAAGTATTTGGTGTACATAAGGTGTACATAAGTCACATAAGTGTACATAAGCCATACAAGGTGTACATAAGTCAGCTTTCACTTCTAAGCACCCAGCCCTGTTAGCAACAAGTATTATAATTGCATGGTATATGGTATTCCATATCAATTTTCACACTTCTTGCTAAAAAAGCATCATCAAACCTTGCCTAATCAACCAAAAGCATACATAATTTCAACTTACATGACCTTTACATAACCACAACACTTACATTATAACCTACTTGATGCCCTCTTAAGGCCTAACACCTATCGGACATTGCAGCTTAGATGGACAGGTCGTTTTATTGAAGTTTGCCAGTGGATCATGCTGCCACCTAGACACTTGCAATATTCACAACTCAAGGCTACAAATTTTAAGAGACAAGCCAGGTGCTGGATATATGCTCAGTTGCTGGGTTATTAATGTCACATATTTCATTAATAGTGAGCACCTAGGGGCTAGGGCAACCTGGGGGCTGGGGCATAAGCTACTCATTCAACAGTTATGAATGAATTTATATAGATAACAATAAATAGGTGGGCATTTTCTCATGACCAAAGGACAGGTAACAAAAACACCTCCCCCATATTGAGTTCATGAGTCATGATATTCTGGTCATCCAAATGCACAATGCCCACACCCACACCATGGTGTGAAGCTGCTGGAACCCAAAGGCCAAGCCTAGCAGCCGTGAAATGCCTTGAGCAAATGACAAGTTTGAAGGAAGGTAGATGGGCAGGTCCTTTTAATGAGAAACAGGCATGGTAGTTCCAAGCTGCAAAATATGTTACCTGCCTAATTTTGATCAGATCTTGTGGGATTCAGCAATACAGGTGGTGATGTAACATTGTCAACAATCGTTTTGCAACAGAAGCTTGACTTGACATCCAGTATACCAACAAATATTTTCTGACAATGTTAACCCTCCATTAATGTGAACTTACGAAGTTGGGCAAGCTATGGCATTTAAAAGTAATGGTTTTGGGAAAGGGTGGTGCAAAGTAAAACGTGGATATGAGCGTGATGTTGGGTATTATCCAATCGTTTTTCTGATCAGACCACACAACTCTTTATCGCCCATCTTTTCATTGTCAGCTGCTCCTGATCTCTGTTTACCCACTCCAGTCTGAGCTCTCTTATCTTGAGCTACTGGGCACGCTTCTGATATGTGTTGTACGCCACGCATCACCACTCACCACAGTATCATCGAGGGCTAATGGTGGCATTTCTTGCCTGATAAAAGACGCTAGACAAATGTGAACTCGTATGAGTCATGAACTCCTATCCTAACATCTAGATTCCAGAGTTCCACATTCATGGCTATCATGTGTCTTCTACCACGTGGGATGATCGTGCTATGCAAGCGACATCCTGCAAGTTGTATTAAACTAGTAACTACCGAGCATCACAGGTGTCCGCGTCGTAAAAAAATGGCTTTTGTAGGATTTTATATTTACTGGATAGGCACTTGCGCTCGTTTTTTTTATTAGTCGCTCTATTTGATGATCCTGTTGTGGTCGGCGTCGTGGATGTAACAATAACTTACACCAGTAAAACGCCTTTTGGGCGAAGAACGAGCGAGCGAGATAGTGAGCCCTGCACGTGCAGAAGGGCGAGAAGGTACTTCCAACGGGCTTGTGCAAAGCACCCTTCTAACCGGTCGCTAGCGGTGTACCAAATTTGAACGCAATCGGCCCAGCCGTTCCTGAGATCTGGAAGCGGCATTCTGCACGTGCGCACGTGCAAACGGGGTCAAAAATGACTTTTGCACGGCACCCTACTAACCGGTCCCCAACCGTGTACCAAATTTGAGCGCAATCGGCCCAGCCGTTCTCGAGATCTGGAAACGCCCCCTGCACGTGCGCACGTGCAGTACCACCCTAACCGCAACACATGGGAATGCATTGCCTGGTGGGTGCCTACCTGTATGCCAAGTTTCAGCGAAATCGCCCCAGTAATTACCGAGTTACTGAAATGGGAACAAATTTGGCACCTCTTATTGTTGTATTTTGCACGTGCAGTGGGGGTCACTCACATAGATGAAGAGTATCCGACCTTTGGTAGAAGGGATGCAGCTACCCTATAAAAATGACCGCAAGACAATCGCTCAAGCCGCTGCTGAGATATGAGCCTATCAAAATCACTACTTTTGCAAAACAGCTTGAACACCCTTGACTTTTCACGTGGCACGTGCCACGACGGTCACTGAGATGTGTCAAAAGTAGTCAATTACGGGGTAGAAGGGATGGGGCTACCCAGCAAAAAAGACCGCAGGCAAGTCGGTCCAGCGGTTGCTGAGATATAAGCCTCTCAAAAGCGTTACAGGCCGGGCCGGGCCGGGCCGGGCCGCTCATACTGAGATTTTTCCGTTATATTGAAAAGACTTCGCTTCGCTCGCTGCGCTCGCTCGCTCGTAATAATTTGTGTGATTTGTCAATAATGTTGACTATCAACTGATAAATGAACTAGCACTGCACTGTACCTATTCCGACAATCATCATTCCAGCCATTTACATATATTTGTATTGGCTACGAATGTTAATGATTGAGCGATTTACCGATAGCTGTCTCCTTCCGGATCCGGACGATGTTACATTTGTGATTTGTTCTTTATCTTCTGCCTTGTCATTGACGTGCGTCTTTTGTTGCAGCTGACGGCGGCACAGGTTGAAGCTGCCAGCCGTCAATAGGCTCTGTGTAAACGGTCGAGTGTGAGACTATTCCCCGGCCGTGGCGGACCCCCGCCGGGCCATGAGCGCCGTCTGAGGAGAGTGCCGCCGGTGTGACCCGTTCGGTGCTCCGCGCGCGCCACCATGCCCGTCTCGGACGACATTCTGCCGCGGTACCAGCGGCTGCCGGGCGGCAACGGCGGCCGGCCGTTCCGCTGCCGCGAGACGCACCTCTTCTTCGCCATCGGCGCCACCATCCTCATCATCTGCTTCGGCACCATCTTCTTCATGCCGGACCTGAGCGAGAGCCTGCGGCGCATGGAGAGCCTGAGTCGGGTGCAGAAACAGGTGCGCGACACGGCCGAGGGCTTCCTGCTGCCGCCGCCGCCGCACGCCGAGCCGGACGCGGTCGGTGCCGCTCCGCCGCGCCACGCCGGCCAGATCGAGGACCCGCACCTGGCGCAGGACCGGCAGAAGCTGTACGAGAAGGTGCGCTCGGCGGGCGGACTGCCGCCTCCACCCCTGGCCAAGCCGCGGCAGGGCGCCGCCGCCGCCGACGCGCCTGCCGACGCCGGCGATGCCGATAATGTGGATGTGGACGAGCCGCTGCCTGCGGCCGCGGCGGCTGCCGTGCCCGGCGCGGGGACCAACAAGCGCGCTCTGCCCGAGGGGGAGGACAGCGACCCCGTGATGCGCCAGCGGCGGGATACGATCAAACAGGTCAGTCGGTGCACACTGCACACGGGGCGGGGAACGACCGGATGCACTACGCTCCAATGGGTTCCGGGTCGGATGGTGTACGGGTGGGTGGGGCGGAAACGACACACAGCTGCACGGGGCATGACGTCCGCCATGGCCCCGTCACGTAACATAATGCTGTTATTAGGGATATGAATTGGTGCATAGTGATTTTCCTGTCAGTCAGCAGCATGGACCATTTGAGGCACACTGATGACATCACGGGCACTGAAAGCTGTTAACCATTGTCCTGCGAGAGGAAAGCTAAAATGCCTGACAAAATCGTCGTCGAATTGGGAGTATGCCAGTCGCCGGGCTTGTTTGAGATATAACTACCAGTATAGCGCCTTTTGGGGCGACTAACGGAGCGAGCGAGGGGTTGAGTCTTGCACGTGCGAAATTTCGAGGGGGCACCTCCAACTGACTCGTGCACGGCACCCTAATGACCGGTTTCTAGCGATGTGCCAAATTTGAGCACAATCGGCCCAGCCGTTCTCGAGATCTGGGAGCGGCACCCTGCACGTGCGCACGTGCAAAATGGGTCCCAACTGACTTGTGCACGGCACCCTACTAACTGGTCCCTAACCGTGTACCAAATTTGAGCGCCATCGGTCCAGCCGTTCTCGAGATCTGGAAACGACCCCTGCACGTGCGCACGTGCAGCAGCACCCCAACTCTGGCACATGGATATGCAGTGCCTAGTGGGTGCCTACCTACATACCAACTTTCAGCGCAATCGGCCAAGTAGTTACCGAGATATTGCAACAATTACAAAACTGACACCTCTTCGTTTTGCACGTGGCACGTGCATAAGGGGTCACCTATATGCATCGGGAATGGTCCAATACTTGGTAGAAGGAATGAAGCTACCCTACAAAAATTACCGCGTGTAAATCGGTCAAGTGGTTGCTGAGATATAAGCCTCGCAAAAGCGTCCGCACGGCCGGCCGGCCGGCCGGCCGCTCATACTCAGAAATTTCCGTTAATCTAAGGAAAGACTTCGCTCGCTTCGCTCGCTCCGTAATTATGAATGGTGGGACTGCTTTCATATTACGCAAAAACATGCAGTCTTGCATGTTTCAAAGCCGACGAAAACAATGACTGTGCAGTTATGCGTGCAGTGTATGCCATTCTTCATTGATCATGCGTGCACGGTGAGCGTCTCACATTACCTTCAGTTGGGCGGTAATATATATTACTGTATGCCTGGCCTATTCAAATACATTAGCAAGAGGGGTGTGGTAATAACTGGTGTAAGCAAATTGACCACGGTCAAAAATGCATTACCAGAATGCACTTAAGCCAACATTTTGGGATGGTCTCGTTCCTAAGTCGGCTAAGAGCTTCGGTCCAGAAAATAAATTTATCGTTGGCATACAGTAAAATACATACCAAACTCGGCCGGTGATAAATTTTCAAGACCTCAGTCCTTACTGATTTTTGAACTCGGCCTTCGGCCTCGTTCAAAAATCCAGTAAGGACCTCGGTCTTGAAAATTTATTTACACCGGCCTCGTTCAGTATTATATATTACTGACCGGGCCGACGAAATTATTTGGAAACGAGGTTTGCAAAATTGACGTAGGCCCGAGTGCGAAGCACGAGGGCCGGAGTCAAATTTTGCAAACCGAGTTTCCAAATAATTTCGTACGGCTGAGGTCAGTAAGATTTTTCCTACATGCCGCATACCTGCTAAGTAGTTTCGACAGGTTTTGGTGACACTTTTATACAATTGTTTTGTCCATAATTTCCAAACAGTGATTGCGCTACTGCTGCGGATAAAGATTTGAAGGAAATTTATAGAAGAAAATGCATCAAAATACCTCACTTCAAAAAGAATCTCGTCTGAAAATATCAACCCAGAATGGCACCACAATTGGATATCCTAGGAACATCATACATGAATAATTTGCCACGACATAAGAACAAGAAGAAGGTAGAATGTATAATATTTCTAGTGATTAAACGTGAATTTTCCAGTGTTCTTGCAAGAATCTTTTCTTTATTTATGTAATCGTACTTTGCTGATGCCCTATGGCTAAACTTTCGTGAAATACATTATATTTTCCATATTTTACATGTTTGTTTCGAGGAAAGGACTACAACTGTCAAATAATAACGCAATAACTCATGCCCAAGGTATCAGTGGACATATCAAACGAAGATAAGACAACAAGCGATAACGGATTTCGATTAGGTAATAGGCGCATATCTTAACATAATTTCGGCTTTGTAACCAATACAAAGCATTTCAAAACCCTTGATAAGCAGAGCAGAGATTTTTTTTACCAAAAAAGTTAGTTTTCTAATTTTACGCGGCAAATATCATGCAATAATGATGCCAATTATACATTCCCTATCAATTATACCTCTGGGCTAGTGTGATAAACTGTAGTTTAGAGGTCATTGCCCTGGGCAGTAAACCCGGGCAGTAAACTTTTGTTTCCTGCCCGGCCTATCAAATAACATGGCAATTTGACACAGACAGTTTCTTGGTCATAGTTTTACTGCCCGGCTCGTGCTGTGCTTAAGACATACCCCGGCATGTAGGAAACATTTATGAGGAACATGGTTTTGATGCCTGCTTGGGCTGGTGGTTTGCTGGAATTATTCGTACTACCCGTTGATAATTAACATTCACGACAGAATGTGACACGACAGTTGATTGCTGAGCGTCTGAGTGTAGCAACACAATATTGATTGTATCTTTTTGCGATTAAACGCTAGCTAGTTTTTGCATTGCTTACTTCCACTTAAAAGACAACTCAGGTAATAGTTAAAACACTATTTTTATAGATTCTCTTACTTTTGAATGTATTAACTCGTTCTCTCTGAGGATTTAGTTTTGGTTCTTGTCGGTATCCGGATTAAATGTCTCATATTTCGTAATTAATGCTGGCCTTGCCCCGGGATTCCAGACTACGTAATTATGGAAGTCGCGTGTGGTATGCAGTATCTGACAAATGCCATATAATTCCTTGTGTAAACTGGGTTAGTGATGTTTTGGCAGTGCCCTTGAGCCCAAAGGTAAAGATACGTGGAGGGATTTTCCTATCTCCTGGCCCCGCCGCCTACTAGAAGTGGTAGCATGCTGCTAAGCTGAGCGATAACAGCTCTGTAAAGATTAGGATACGATTAAATGGGAGAAGGTTCCTTCGTGTCGTACTGCATGGATACAATATCAGTCCCTTGATAGCCTTCGTTATTTGTTTTCAGCAGGCTCCGGGGATATTTGACTTCGTCGCCAAAAGTTCAGCTATTTATTAATAAGGAACCGTTTGCTCTTATTTTGGTTTAAGTAGCCTATGCCATTTTGCTCAAGGCTTAATAGAGTCTCAAGCTAGATAATTGAGTCCCGGCTTCAGTACACGGGTCACGGGCTTGCATCGCCGTCACCGTCACAGGGCTTCCGTTCGTCACACAGTTCCCATGACAGGTCCACCATGTGTGTCACAGTCCGCGCCGCATGTCACAGGCTCACATCCCTGTCACTCCCTCCACAGCCCACAGCCGTGAGCCGCGCGCCTCTGCCTCGTGCACGCCTTCGGCTTCCATTGTGTGCGTCGGAGCTTTTACTGACACCACCTGTCCCGCGCCCTGTATAACGAGCTCTGTCGGTGATAACGGTATCTATTCCGAGTGTATTCATGAATGGCGCCCGCTCTATTTCCCCGCATTTCGCCGTGGGAATATAGGTTACAGTAGCGATGGTGATTAGAGTATTATCGCCGCATGTTTCCCAAGGTCGGCTCTCGGAAGCCCGCGGCTGTATCAGTGCCTATTTACCGGTACGTGACTCGCGTGACCTTTGTATCCACAGCACACACAAACAGCCAGCGGGGATAGCCGTCAGTCGTATTGATAAGTCGTGACTCATTTCACACACACAACTCAGGCTCACTGACCCTCGCTCATTGTCACCCACAGATGATGCAGCACGCGTGGAAGGGTTACGCGACGTACGCGTGGGGCTCCAACGAGCTGCGACCGGTGAGCAAGCGCGGCCACTCGGCGGGCATCTTCGGCAACCGTCCCATGGGTGCCACTATTGTCGACGCCATGGACACGCTCTACATAATGGGCATGGACGCCGAGTTCGAGGAGGGTCGCCGATGGATCGCCGATCACCTAGATGTCAGCAAAATGGTAAGTGTGAGGGGATCAGAGAAAGAAGGGGAGGGGTCCAACAGTCGTTGCTGTGCTGTGGGAGACCGTGCTCTGTTGTTGATGATAGTCGTAGTGTAGGTAATAGGTAGGAGGTATTGCTTGGTGTGCGGAAGTTGCATCTCAGATTCATTAGTCCTAATTCCTATTTCCTATTGCCTTATATGTAGACTCTGCAATGTAGCAACCAATGCCTGTTTTGCAGTCACTATAAAGAACAGGATGATATTGATGCTCGTGGTGGTATCCCTGCACCACCGAATTAAAGCTACTATCAGTCATCAGAACATGAAGCTGATCTTGAGCATCGCCTTCTTTATCCCAAGTTCCGTCCCAGTCCTTGCCTGCAAAACACCACACTTCATCCTATAATCACGGCACTTAATTTTGATCTCCGCGAGTTAGCTGGCCGACGTGGCTGAGCGGAGCCAATTGATTGAGCCTTCAACGCGCATCCGCGGCCGCGGCGGGCCCCTCTGCCGGTCGCCGCAGCGGCTGCAGAACGCTTTGGCGGCGCCACACTGCCGGGACTGTACATCACATAACGGTGGTGTTTATGGCACGACTTTCAGGGCCTATTGTGGGTGGAGTTTTTGGATGTGGTATCGGACGGGCAATAGCGGTTTTCATGAGTGGGATGCCGTGATGGGTGTGACAGTCGCGGTAACTGTAGAATCGAATTGAAGGTGTGGCGGGTGTAGCGGTAGCCTTGTATTTTTTTCGAGTACGTCATCAGCTGAGTTAGAATGTTATGCCGAGCGTCATATGCAACGGTAACCTCACTTTAAATTGTATATTTTATTTACCACTGATGTCAATCTCGCCAGTTCATAGTCCCGCCTTATCGCTCACATTATCGGCCTTCCCCGCTATCTCCTACTCCCCCTGGCCCCTCCCCTTTCTCATCCCGTGACATCACCGTGACGTCATCACCGTGTGACCGCGCCCTCCGGCAGGACTCTGAGGTGTCCATATTCGAGATGAACATCCGCTACGTGGGCGGCCTGCTCTCCTGCTACGCGCTCACGGGCGATACGATGTTCCGCGACAAGGCGCTCGCCATCGCGCACGCCATGCTGCCCGGCTTCAACACGCCCACCGGCATCCCGTACAGCCTGGTGGTGCCCACCACTGGCGTAAGTGGCGCGCGCGCCGCGGCACTTTAATGACACCTGCTCGTATTGACCGATACTTAAAACGTACTGTGTGATGGCTATTCAAGTTCCAGTTGGTTGAGTGCTGCTCATTCTTTGTTTTGTATCGATTTGGAAACTCTGGGTATGTGCATATGGAACACAATATCGCTAATGCACTGCCGACTGCCAAGTTTACATATTACGGAGCGAGCGAAGCGAGCGCAGCTTTCCTTAGATTAACGGAAATTTCTGAGTATGAGCGGCCGGCCGGCCGGCCGTGGTCACGATTTTGCGACGCTTATATCTCAGCAACCACTTGACCGATTTACACGCGGTAATTTTTGTAGGGTAGCTTCATTCCTTCTACCAAGTATTGGACTATTCCCGATGCATGTGAGTGTGAGAGTTTTGCACGTGCCACGTGCAAAACGAAGAGGTGTCACTTTTGTAATTGTTGCAATATCTCGCTAACTACTTGGCCGATTGCGCTGAAAGTTGGCATGTAGGTAGGCACCCACTAGGCAATGCATATCCATGTGCCAGAGTTGGAGCGCTGCTGCACGTGCGCACGTGCAGGGGTCGATTCCAGATCTCGAGAACGGCTGGACCGATGCCGCTCAAATTTGGTACATGGTTAGGGACCGGTTAGTAGGGTGCCGTGCAAAAGTCAGTTGGGACCCATTTTGAACGTGCGCACGTGCAGGGTGCCGCTTCCAGATCTCGAGAACGGCTGGGCCGATTGTGCTCAAATTTGGCACATCGCTAGAGACCGGTTAGTAGGGTGCCGTGCACAAGTCAGTTGGAGGTACCCCCTCGCAATTTCACACGTGCAAGGCCACCCTCTAGCTCGCTCCGTTAGTCGCCCCAAAAGGCTTTATACTGGTTTACTTTATTTGTGGTAGATTAGTCAATAACTTGTTTCGATTCTCACTCTTAATGTCATTATGACGCCTTGATTGGTTTACATGTGTGCTAACAGCACCATTTTGCCTTTGTGATCGTAAATGTGTCTGACCTTCCCGCTTATATGTTTTCGACCTCTCGGTACGTCCTATTCTCACCTAAACCATCCGTCCTGTCGCCTCTGCTGACAGCGCGCCAAGAACTACGGCTGGGCTTCGGGCGCCAGTTCGATTCTCTCCGAGTTCGGCACTTTACACATGGAGTTCAGCTATCTCTCGGACGTCACTGGAGAGCCAGAGTACAGGAAGAAAGTGGAGCGAATCCGACAGGTGCTCAACGGACTGGAGAAGCCCAACGGACTCTACCCCAACTACCTGAACCCCAAGACGGGCAAATGGGGACAGCGTGAGTACAGGGGAGGCGTGGCTGGAATGGCGCAGGGGTGGTTTGACGACCGGGGGACTGGCTGACTGAGTAGTGTGTGCACTGTACAGTGTATCAGTTGCTTTTATCTGACTTCTTAGTTTTTGCTTGAGACAGGTTTTATACATTTTACAGCGGGTGCAATGCAATTCTCTGCTATGAGTTGGATTCGGGCCTTTTCTTTGCCTGATTAGATGATTGTCAGCAGTGTTTTTGATATTACATTTGTCCCACATACATTGTTTTACCTTGTACTGCCTACAATAATATTTACGATCACGTATATAGCTGAATAGTGTAGGGCCCACAGTAGGGCCGTCATCCCCACTGACTGACCACCCTCTCGACCACAGGTCACGTGTCGACGGGCGCGCTGGGCGACTCGTTCTACGAGTACCTGCTGAAGGAGTGGCTCCGCTCCGGCCGTCGAGACACCGAGGCCCTCACCATGTTCAGACACGCCATCGGCAACATCACCGAGCGAATGCTGAAGAAGTCCAAGGTGTCCGGTTTGACCTACCTGGCCGAGGTGCAGTACGAGCGGCCTAACCACAAGATGGACCATCTCGCCTGCTTCATCGGTGAGCGAGCTCTTCGGGAGGGACGAGAATGTCTGGTGTTCTGTTATATTGATTCATGAGGTGTTGCGCGTAATATTAAAATTAAAGTTTCGTTTAACGAGTTTCTTCTGATCTTTTTTTTTAAATAACATGCCGCTGCATTACGAGTGGCACAGAAGCAGTAAACTTCCGATTGGATCGATTCCCAATGTTCTTGAACACCCGTCTATTTGTTATGGTTGCCTTATCGGTCAACAGATAACCGTCATCCAGACCAACCGTACTTCCTTTGTGTAGCTAGCCCGCTATTTATTGTTCTTATACGGCCTCTCTCATAACTACGCCTTTTTCATACTCCTGCCGTCCAGCCCTTCTGACTGTTTTCCATCAACTCCTTTTGCGTTTTGCTGGGTTAGGCCCTTTTGGTCTAACGAGGCCACTCTTTTTGCATTCATTATGGTAGTCTATACATGCCGCATTGTAACGGTGTCAAGCTTGGTCACTTCTCACGGGAAGCGTACCGGTTTTCTTTCCCCCAGTGAACTCTCACTGTCCGGTGACTGGCGGTACAGTTGCCCTATATTTGCTATCCGGCGCTAGCCGCGTTTCCCAATAATATGGGTCGGTATGTGTTCACTTTCTGTTGGTGTAACACGCGACGGGACCCCAGTCCGCTGGCGGTCGCCACTCTCCGGTCGGCACGCGGTGGCCTGTGTCGATATTGGCTCCGACCGGTACACACGCCACCCAATAGTCGGGTCAATGTGGCCATGACTCCGCGCCGTACGACCGGCGGCGCCCCTCTCATACACAGACCCGGCCGGGCCGCCCTCCCGCCGTGGCGTCAGCACAGCTGAAACTATGACCGTTCAGGCGCCCGGTGGCGCATGGGGCTGTCGTTTTCCCGGTCATTATAAACTACGTGACTGTGCACTCCTGGCATTTCATTTCCACCTTTACGGGTTGTTTATGGGTGGCTTGTGACGCAGTAGTAATACGTAGATCGTAGTTGTTATAATTGATGACCGGTCAGGTTAGGTGAGTGTGCGCTGGCCGATTCGTTGCCTGCTCCCTGTGGACCCGTGTTTGCCCGCGGGTAACCCCTGGTCGCTCTATCGACTCGGTACTGAGTGGACCGGGCGGTGGCGTGACCGGTCGCCCCCCCCCCCCCCGCCGCCGGCCGCTCGCGTGTATGGTGTGACGACTAACGGACTAACGGATCATCCGGGGATGGTCAGATGGTCATAGCTTGACGGCCTCGGTTTGAATCAAGTGATAATAGAACTCGCGAACAAAGCTGGCAGATTGCATATCGTTTTGATAACATTTGAAAGACGCATTTTTTACCACCTGCCATTATTATTGTAGTAAAGTTCAATTTAAACTGATACATTCTGCTTGTGCTTATGCCTGGTCATTTGAGGTTAATGTAATAATCTTTCCTAAAACGAGGTGTCATAGTGAAGGACATAGTCATTATGCCGTTATAATGCAGTTCGCTGCTTGTGCTTATGGACGTGTGACGGTCCTACAGGAAACGCCTAAATGCATCCGTTGCTTGCAGGGGTTTATGGTCCATTGAACAGAATCAAGAGCTTCCCACCCCGAATAGGCTCAAAATGATCTCAGCAGTCAGTGCGCCTAAACCCCAATAAAAACATCCACCCTGAGAAATAACAAGCAACCCAGACATCGACGCCATTGTTGCATTAACCGTCCATATTTATTTTCATGCAACTCTGCCCATCCGATTCCCAAGCTTTACATCACTGTGTGCCACGCTGATTTCCAAGACCGGACGTATGGATGATAGCTGCTCCTGGCGCGCTCGGCCAGAGACCGGATCTCCCTTCCGTGGCCAATCTGGCGCTGTGAGAAGTCCAGCGGGGCCGGGGAAGCACTGCGCACTTGATTCGGTGCCAATGTGTTGGTATAATGGGAAATGGGAATGTGCTATGCAAGCACATTCCCATTATATGAAGGTCAGGACCTTCATACCCCCCCCCCCCCCCCCCCCCCCAGTCGCTAATGTATCCACGCCATGCGTCCTCCGCCGTCGCTGCATCCCGGTGTTGGTGTAGGTATAAGCATTACTGACTATTCATATCTGATGTCTATTTGCCGCATGTTGTATGTGATGGCCTGGACGTGTCAGAAGCTGATGTCGGTCAGCCAGATGACCTTAGCGCTTCTGTAGCTGATGTGTGTCTGTTTTTCCCACAGGTGGCCTGTACGCACTGGCCGGTGTCACGGACAAGAACAAGGATTCGGCGCGGTACATGGAGATTGGTGCCGAGATCACCAACACGTGCCACGAGTCGTACGACCGCACCGCCACCAAACTGGGGCCGGAGAACTTCAGGTACGACCGGCCGACGCCAGGGGCTCTACCGGCTGCCTCGCCTTGGGCACTGGTTTTTAGTTGGGAATAGGCTTTGGGAGCTTTAGAACCACGATTAGTGAATGCACACAATTTTGCTCTTGTCGCTAGGCTTATCACTGGTGCTAATGTTTTATTGACTCAGTTCACCTCCAACCAACTACAACCAACTTGACTGACTCCAACCAACGCCTTGTCCCGTGGCGCACCGATCGTTGCGTCTGTTCAATGCGTCTGGCGTCTTTTCTGCCCTTCAATCACCCCTGACAACTGATGTCATTTTCCGACAAACGTTACCCTCTACCTCCTCCCTGAAACAACTGTCGACCTCTGCATGTCCTTAGAGATGTACTAACCTCTTCCTCACTCCGGATGAGTCCTTGCCTCTCCCTTTCCCCCCTCCTCCAGCTGCCTCTTTGGCAACTGCTGGCCTCTGCTACCCCTCGGAGCACTTTATTTACTGACCGCTGCCCTCCGTCACCACAGATTCTCCGACGCCATCGAGGCGAAGGCCATGAAACTGCAGGAGAAGTACTACATCCTGCGTCCGGAAGTCATCGAGAGCTACTTCGTCCTGTGGCGGCTCACGGGCGACCCCAAGTACCGCGAGTGGGGATGGGAGGCCGCGCAGGTGCGTTCAGATGGGGCTGGGAGGCTACGTAAGGGATGGGCAGATGGAGATGGGTGCCCAGATGGGACTGTGAGGTAGGAACTAGTCAAATGACACTGTGAGGTCGGCTAGAGATGTGGGTAGGGCATAGTCCGGGGATGTCTAAGTGGGACTGGAAGGCTGAGGTCACGAGTTTGTTCATTGAGTTTGACTCTTGATGAAGCAGCGCTACACTTGTCTTGTTCCAATGCTCACCGTCTCAGCGATGAGTGGACGTTTCGAATACCTTAGCATTAGTGGGTAGTTTTGCGGCAGTAACTATCGACTGGGATACGCCCTACTACCGACACGCTCGTTATCTCTGTACTGCCTCTGACTTCTGCGCCGCCTGGCTCGTCCACAGGCTATTGAGAGGTACTGTCGAGCCGAGGCCGGCTACTCGGGTATACAGAATGTGGACTCCACCAGTCCACGACAGGACGACGTGCAACAGAGCTACTTCCTCGCAGAAACGCTCAAGGTATGTGTTCTAAAGAGGGAGGGAGAATAAGAAGGATGGAAACGTCGAGAGTTGAATGTAGTTACTGTGAGCAATATAGGCATATGGGTGTGTGCGCTGTGTAGATGGCGCTAGGTACCGGATTTGGTGGCATCATTTTGAAACATCGTAGATACTAGAGAGTATTTCTTCTGGGAAAGGGCATGCCACTTTGACACACCATTTCGATAATCTGCTCGCTGTGTTGTTGTATATCAATGCATTTGCTAGTGGTGCAATGTAACTCGCGATAGGAGGCGTCACCATTTTGAGTTCGCCCACGGCAAAAGGATGTGCTCGTGTCTTTTATTATATTGGCGCATCTTTTCTAATATGTTGTCTGTAGATATTCTAATATCCCCAGATATCCCCTACCCGATCGTTCCCAGCTCGCTGGTTGTAGTCTGACCACCACCCTTCCTCCGCAGTACCTGTACCTGCTGTTCAGCGACAACAGCCTGCTGCCGCTTGACCAGTGGGTACTGAACACGGAGGCGCACCCGCTGCCGATCCGCGGCGTCAACCCCTACTACCGGCCGCACGTGGGCGACTAACACCGTGACCAGCTAGCGCCAGTGACCGCCCGCACGGCGGACCAGTCTTCGAAGGGACGTTGAGACGCCCGGAGGTCGATGGGACGGCTCGGGTCGGTCAGACTCACTGTTTGGAAGCGCCTGGGATTGGTAAGACACTTCATCAGGTGTGAGACAAAGTGAGGTTGAAAGTGAGCTTGGTGAGTGTCGTTGGGAGTGAGAGTGAGCCGAATATTGCGACGGACAGACAGAGCCGAGCTTTTGAGAGACGTTGGGAAGCGGCAATGGCGCCGAGACGTGTTCGGAGCCAGTGGACGGGACGCCGGCGGAGCGGGTGGGGTGTGCCTGGGAAGAGCAGGTGAGGGGAGAGTGAGGGGTCTGGCTAGAGAGAGTGAGGGGCTGCTCGCGGTGAGTGGACCCTGTCAGCTCAGTTAAGGGGGTGGCGGTCGGGGCAGAGCTGGCCGGCGGTGCTGATGGGGAGCCAGTGCTGGTTGCTGGGTTTGTGAGCGAGTCACAAGAGACAGATGGAGAGGAGGGGAGGGGAGGGGGCAGAAGGATGGTGTCTTGGTTCGCAGATGGATGTGGCAGACGAGCTG
The DNA here is from genome assembly GCF_019059575.1 of Amphibalanus amphitrite. Lineage (NCBI taxonomy): Eukaryota > Metazoa > Arthropoda > Thecostraca > Balanomorpha > Balanidae > Amphibalanus > Amphibalanus amphitrite. The sequence goes on from NW_024882117.1 coordinate 165,515, forward strand.
AGCTCTGCTAGCGATGCACGTATGCTTGTGATACTGGACCGAACCCGTAGGTATGTCAGCCCGTGGTCTGGCAGGATTGTAGGTCCGTGTTCCCGAGTTTCATCGGACGGGGTTAAGGGTAGGCGTGGCACCGCTGGCTGCGCATTGCGGGCCATGACGACAGAATGCCGAACGGCAGTAACGATAGTATTGTTCAAGTTTTCCGATACTGAAATCGTGTTTTCCATTGGAGACTAGGTGCGTGTGGCGTTGGCCAATTGTCCTAAGGTCTTACGCTATTATAGATGGTGTTATAGTGATGTGATGTGCTTCTCTATTTAACCCCACTCGTTCTGGGAAAATGGTCTGAAGTAACTGACTACGAGTGTTCTGGTTCGCTCTGAACCGATGTAGAAGTATGTAGCGACCTATCGCCTCGCGATATTGGCTGAATTCCGCGGGACTCTGCTCCCGGAGTCCGCCAGCCGCCTTTACAGGCGATTTGAGCGCTTCGCTGGTGTCCAGCCGTCGTCTCCCCTGTGTTCTGTGCGTGCTGTGGGCGGGACGCAGTGATATTCTAACTACATGTGGTCGCCTTCCGAGGATTTAGCTGTTGTTGACAAGGCGGCGGGCGCGCTCGTGCGCCGCCGCCGCCGCACAGTATATCGTCTCGCGGTGATGTTGGGTGTGTGTTAGACCGACCGGGTCCGTCGATCTGAGCGACGCCAGGTGCTGCGCACCGCGCCGGGCTCCAGCCAGCTCCGACGGCGCTGATAGGTAATTGTTGTTGGAGCACTGTTGGTGTATTGTTTGCACGTAGCGTCGAGCGTCCAGCCGCACGTGGTCACCTGTTTTTATTGCAATAAAACCGTTTTGTCGTGCGGGGAGGCAAGTGTTTCTGTCGTAAGCACTCACTTTTCCTGTTTCGATTCGCTCCGTAGATCTGTACTGACGGGTTTACGCGTTGTTGTTCTCGAGACCGTATTTGGGAGTTGTTTGTAAAAATGTGGATCAGATTATCGTACTGCGTGCTAGATAACTCGAGGGAGTGCAGCAGCTGGGGAGCGATGTCTCTTCATTGCGTCTTGGCGCGTCGTGCTACACTCGATTAACTCGTTCTGTTCACATTGTATTTCGTCGTTGCTCACCCACAACACAGGACCGGCGTCCCGCCGCACCATCACGGGATTACCGTCAGATAGGACAGGACGGTGCCCAGTGGGGCACCTTGTCTGTCGTGCGGTGGGACAGGCCGGGGACTGACCGTCACCAGGGCCACACACACCGCTCGGCCGGCCGGCCCCAGTCAACCCTCAGCTCACAGAAGCACAGCACCAGATCGCTACATACGTCGAACAGCACACAATGCCCTCCGTAGGGGGTAAAACCTCGGTCAAATAATTGTCAAAACTTCTCACTTCCGCCGCCAGACGCAGCTATCAAAGATTTCACTCAGTAAGAGCCGTTCACGCCACTACCTACACAGCTATCATTTCGATCACGTGGCTCTCGCCCTGGCTGCTGACACTTGTAGAGGTCGCGTCAGGGACAAAGGATGGGGACTCGACATGAAATCACCATACCCGGTCACGAACTGCTACGTGAGATACGTGTGGCCCACCGGATGGACTCTGATTTAATATGACGGCGTGATGTGCCGTGTGAACAAAGGGAACGTTACAAAATTGTCGATGCCACTCTGGATCCAGGGCTCGGCAGGCCAACAGGCGAGCGAAGGTGAAAAGCGAACATAGTTTGGGGGGAGGGGGGGGGGGGATAAGTGTAAAATCTCCAGGCCGCACAACAAGAACGAGATATACGATATATCGTAGAATCAAATGGGTCAAATGGGTTTCTCAGCAGATAAATCTCAAGCTCACAATTCTGAAAATACAAACATGTCACCCAAGCCCGTACGCCATTCCAGATAAGGCAACGTTTAATATTTCTAGTTAGACAGTAAATATGCCGTGTTTTACCACATCCAGCGGGCAGTGAACGCGACAAAGCTCGAAGTAACACGCATTGATCATCACAGGGGAGTCGGCCATTGCACAGACTTCGGCGATAGGGCTGGTAAAGCCTGGCAGTGCACACTTGGCACTCAAACAGGCGCTCCTACAAAGCCAACCATTTAAATTAAAAAAAAACATGCGACACACAACCACACAAAGCTCTCAAGCAGATCAGATGCAGTATTATGCATTGGACGGTTCGCTCCTCCCACAAACACCCATTTTGACTGGCAGGTTACAGGTTAGTAGCACACATCTCCACACACAACCGGGCACAAAACAAGACCACTGAAGGCGCGACATCAGCCCACCACGAGACGACTCGTGGCGAAGTATAAAATGGCACAGACTAGCCGGCTAGGCGTGCCCGGCAGCTGGTCCGGGGCACACCTCGCCGGCTCACAGGGTTTACGACTAGTCGGTCATCACTAACGGCGCGGCTGGGCGGACGGGTCGACACCTGGGCGATCGACTCTGGGCGCCATCGATGACCGCGTGACGGGCCGGCATGGGCAGACAGGTCTGTCACGGCCCCTGGCCGCGCTAACCGCCGCCACCGCCCAGCCGCCGGCGCAGTTATCTACATTTATCACTGTCGGCGCGCCACTGGAGCGCAGGAAAGCCGCTGACCGGCCGTCCGTGGGACACTCCGTCCGACACGGCCCGTCACCTCTCGCCCGCCACCGACTGGGAGCCCGCACGGATGGAAGACGCCCAATAGAACCGCAGATACAGTCACAAAGCGATCTGCCTCTTAATATCAGACAGGGACACTCACAGACCTATCACATATCCTGACCAGCTCGAGGAAGCCTTTCGTTTTGCGCTCTCGAAGAGTGCGTTCTGCGTCGTACAGATGATCAGCCGTCGTCACCGGCGGAAGTTTCGGAGTGTCGGGACGTTCAGGGAAGCACGGGCTTGCCGGAGTGTCCTGGACGGGCGCCGCCGGCTCACTGGTAGCCGTTCATTCGTCGGCCCTCCTCCAGCTTGGCGAAGAACGGGTGCCTGCGAACGGACAAACAAGCCGTCACTCAAAGCCACATTGATTCGGATGGAATTAGGTCGTATTGAGCTAGAGCGTTCATACGTCTATGAGCAAATGCCTGGAACTGTTTTACGGTCATGCGTCTTATAGTGACGGCAAAAATGACTACAAAATTTAGGAGCTGCATACGATAAAATGACCTGAGATCTCTTGTAATTGATTGTCACTGTCGAATTGAAAGCAGGAACGTCGTGTGCGCATAACATATGCCGAATACCTATCCCAGACACGGCAACAGCTGAGACCGTCACGTGAGTGTCACATTAACGCAAATGGGCGGCAAAACTCTGCAATTAGGATTACACCAGTAGGCTCTTACTATGTATTTCAGACCCCATGAGACCCTGTTTTTCGGCGATAATTTCTTCAGTTTTTGTCTAATTGGCTTGAAATTTTGACATTAGACATTTCAGCTCAAGCGCCAATTTTCATCAATATGGTCTCTTAACAAAATGTTAATATTTAGAGCACTTGTCGTAGGCTCGTAATGCTAATTAGATTTTGCACCCGGATAGAGGCTCGTTCGCTAGCGCAGCGGATTGGATGGGAGCGCTGGCCAATCACGTTGCGCCGGCCCAACTAAACTCCGCCCACTGGCCGTGACCGCGCTGGGTCTATGCCGGCTCAGTCGGCGGCAGCACCGCGGAGAGGTCGCACGGGGCCGCGCACTGGAAACATACATGGAATCGACAGGAAGTGTCTGAGCGAAAGCCTGCTCTTCATCTGGGGGAGTTGGTAACCGCTTCTCTGTTTTTGATATATCAAGACCGATCCAGCTCAGAATATGAAGAATAATCATAATGAGGATATTAACCTCCCTAGAACCAACCTTAAATAGAGAGCTGAGATATGCACTATCTGAATATCTGAATGAATGTACATTCTAATTCAAGGTAGGTACGTTTTTCGGCTACGAGTCGTTTATTGTTTTCGTTTCGAATTTTCGACCTTCGCATCGAGGTCGTTGTCAAGAAACCTATCCATAGGTTTCTTGACAACGACCTCGATGCGAAGAAACCTATCCATAGGTTTCTTGACAACGACCCCGATGCGAAGAAACCTATACATAGGTTTCTTTACAACGACCTCGATGCGAAGGTCGAAAATTCGAAACGAAAACAATAAACGACTACACCTTTTTAGCCGCGATTTAAAACAGTTGTACTCCATTTTAAAAAAGCTGATCTGTGATTTAAAACTGTTGAACTTGGGTTTAAAACACATGACTTCCTTTTTAAAAGAATTGAATATGATTTTAAAACAACTGACGACGATTTTAAAACAGTTGAATTTATTTTTAAAAGAACTGAACTGCATTTTAAAGTGTAGGTACTAATACAGCATTATCTCATTCATTATCAATGCATTTTGTTGTCATGAAAGCTTATCTAATGCCTTGCCTTTTCTGTTGAAAGTGTAACTAATTTTTGTTTGCCGATGTGTTCTGATTATTGCTTTTGCAATGTTTTTAAAGATAAAAAATCCGTTGTGATACTGGATTGTCAGGAGTGGCTGCGCCGAGCTCTCCGACAGTACCATCAGCCCATGGACAGCATCGCCGTGGTGTGTGACAACGCCCCGGCCCACAACGGCATCGAAACGGTGGCTTCTGAGGCCGAATTCGAGGGACTTGAAATAATCCGAATGGCCCCCTACAGCGCGCCCCTGAACCCGATAGAAGAGTGCTGGTCGGCGTTCAAGGCGGCCATGAAACGGTCCATGGCCGTCACCTTCTGCGACATGCTGAACACGGGCGAGGGGCTCTCGCAGACTGAGCACCGGCTCCGCTACCTGGAGGAGCACATCGACAGAGCCATAACAGCGATAACGCCGGTGTGCTGCCTCAACTGCTACAACCATGTCCAGAGGCACTACGCTGGGTGCATGGCTCTCTTGGACCTATCCATGGGTGTATAAGCTATGCTGTGTACCGGCTAGTGCATGTAGCATGCTCGAAGATATGCAAAGATAGATGCGTCACAAAAGCATGACGATTTTCTATGCAAAGTTACATGTGTACATTGTTTCGAATAATTTCGATGTTAGCTAACGACTGTTAAGCAGGGAAACCACTGACAATGTTATCTGAATGGCCTTGCAATAAATGCAGTGGGATTTTTTATCTTTAAAAACATTGCAAAAAGCAATAATCAGAACACATCGGCAAACAAAAATTAGTTACACTTTCAACAGAAAAGGCAAGGTATTAGATAAGATGCATTAATAATGAATGAGATAATGCTATATTTAGTACACGTTAAAATGCAGTTCAGTTCTTTTAAAAATAAATTCAACTGTTTTAAAATCGTCGTCAGTTGTTTTAAAATCGTATTCAATTCTTTTAAAACGGAAGTCATGTGTTTTAAACCCAAGTTCAACAGTTTTAAATCACAGATCAGCTTTTTTAAAATGGAGTTCAACTGTTTTAAATCGCGGCTAAAAAGGTGTAGTAGCCGAAAAACGTACCTACCTTGAATTAACCCTCGCCCGTAAACGGCGATCTGCCACCTTCGCCCATGCAGGGGGGGGGGGGTTGGTGCGCCCCCCCCTTGGCGTTTGAAAACGGAGCGTCTTAGAGCTTAGCGGAAAAGACCAACGGATTGCTCTCGCCGAGATCTCGCGATTGGTGGCATATTTTTTGGTCCTAGGTCAACATTTGACCTACTTTTGACCGGTCAAAGGTCAAATTTTCGGAAAAATAGACTTTTTTCAACTTTCCGCGGCGATTGCGGCAAAACGGTGGGAGATATCGACTTGAAACCTTCACTATCGTGTTCCTTGATCAATTCTCTATCGTTTGGTATGTATTTCGTTTCCCTAGCTCTAAAAATGGCGCGTTGGGAGCGCCGGAAGTCGGCAAGGTCACAGTCGGCGGCAGAAATTCGAAAAATCAAAATTTAAATTTTTGAAATCTGATTATATTTTTGGATTTGGAAGGTCCATTTGCTCCCTATAGAAGCTAATATTGCTGCATATTCCCATTGAGGTGACAAGAATTAGCAAAATAGTGGTTCGGGCGCTTTTCAAAAATAGTACCGGACGCTGTTCCTCTTGTGACATCATAGCTCCGTGACCTGACCTGACCCGGTCAAGTTTCTTATACCATATGATAGCTAATACTTGCCCCAACATGCATGGGAAGTTTCATCACGATCCATCAACCGATGTCCGTACCACCGGCAGGAAACCTCGGGAGTTGGCACTCAGTTTGTGAAAATCCGGCCGGAGGCTGTTCCCTTTGTGACGTCATAACTCCGTGACCTGACATGACCCGGTCAAATTTTTTTTTATCAAAAGATGCGCAAGGTTTGCCCCATAAGGTACCCAAAATTTGGCGGCGCTGCGCGCCGCCGTTTTTGCACTATTTCCGAAAAACCTCAGGGGGGGGGGGTTGCACCACCCCCCCTACATGGGCGAGGGTTAAGATGTCTAGTCGTAAAACCTTGAAATCATAATGTACATTCTGGCGCCTATCTCATGGTCAGGTCGTGCCACTATTCTGTCACCTATGACAATATGCGAAGCCTCTTCACTATTCGAAAATATCAATATTGGTTGGTTGCGTCAATCGCTGTTTCTGAAGACGCTGTCATACCTATGCAGAAAACAACAGAGTAGGATGATGAGTCGCGAGCACTTCCGATTGCCTAAGACATCGTTCCACGAGCTGTGTTCGTAATTCGGGAAGCGTTGAGAAAGGAGCAGAAATGTGATGAGCGATTTATTGCGTATGGTAGAAATGTGGCATCAGAATAAGCCAAACAAGCGCAAACGCTAGTAAAGAAATCGCGTCTTTTTGTGAAACTAAAGTAACTTTTCAAGCTCTCCAATAGTGAGGCAGTAAGTTACTTACTTACAGGCATTTTAATTACTTGCAGTTCAACACGGAAGCCTGGGGTCATGTCAGTCCGGTGACCTCAATCTAGCCAATTATAAAATGGGTTAGTTCCGAAGGTGTTCATGTTGCACCGCGTTCGCAATCGCATGAATCCATCTCAAGCATACGCATAAGCATAATATATTTCATATTGCAACCACACTTCTTAAATGCTACGGTGTAACTGTTTATCTTGCAAATTTGACGTAGGCTGACCGACGTCTTGCATCAGTTCACAGTCAATAAACATCAACGGCTTTTTTAATGACGTTCAATCAAGCAAAAATGCAGTCACTAGCCCTGAACTTGGTATTAAAGTAGGTATATCTTTATTGATTGACATGGTGTAGGCCAATTTGCGATAAATGCAATAATGAAGGCTATACTCTGTTCCGTTTCAAGCTTGCAGCCGAAGTGCCCTGTTGAAGGCAGTGCGTGATTTCTGTATACCCGGGCAGCGCTTGTCGAACAGCTCTGCGGATCCGAAGGTTGGGACTTTAATTGTGAAAAGCCGCCCGCCCGCCGCAAAACGCAAACACCGCAAAACGCGCAAAACGCACGCCTAAAACGCCAACGCAAACCTCGCAAAAAACAATCGCCCGCCCGCCGAAAACCGCAGAAAAAAACGCACAAAATGCCGCAAAAAAAACGCGCATCCACCGCAAAACACAAACACCGCAAAAAACGCAAACACTGCCGCCGCAAAAAAACGCCCGCATCGCCCGCCGCCAACCGCGAAACGCCGCAAAAACGGCCGCACGCCGCGAACCGCAAAACGCCGCAAAAACGGCCGCCCGCCGCAAACCGCTAAACGCCGCAAAAAACGACCGCCCGCCGCCCGCCGCTAACCGCAAATAACGGCCGGCCGCCGGCAACCGCAAAACGCCGTAAAAAACGGCCGCCCGCCGCAAACCACAAAACGCCGCAAAAAACGGCCGCCCGCCGCAAACCGCAAAACGCCGCAAAAAACGGCCGCCCGCCGCAAACCGCCGCTAAAACGGCTGCCCGCCGCCAAACAGCAAAAACACCCGCATCGCCCGCCCGCCCGCCGCCAAACACAAAAACCGCAAAAAACGCAAACACCGCCGCAAAAAAAAAAACGCCCGCAACGCACGCACGCCCGCCGCCAACCGCAAAACGCCGCAAAAAAAACGGCCGCCCGCCGCCAAACGCAAACACCGCCAAAAACGCATAAACGGCCGCCCGCCGTCAAACGCAAACCCCGAAAAAAAAACGCAAACACCGCCGCAAAAAAAACGCCCGCCGTAGGCAAAACGCTTACACTGACGCATTAAGACAAATATGGCGCCCTGCGGTAAATGTGGTGCATTCATATCTGCCGTTTAAGCAGCCATCCCTTAATTACAGCGCATCCTAATCGACCAATGTTCGACAAAGTTACGCACATTCTGCGCTTTGCGGCAAAAATGGCGCTTTGAGACAAACGTGGCGCACTGCAACAAACATGGCGCATTCGTTCATGTCGCTTAACAATTCATCCACCCACCAAATTCTATCCCAATCGGACTTAAACTGAAAAAGTTATGTACATTTCAATATTTCACTATAAAATATCTCCGCAACGGAGGTGCCCAGATTTGCACGTGTGCCACGTGACCACCGGTGGTGCAAGCAGGACTTGTCCCCTCACTGATTGCACCATTTCAGTGTTCCTGGCTTGTGCTGTTTTCGTGCTATAAGGCCACAAATCGGCAAACACACGATAATCTGGGAGGTACGCGACTCAAACACGTGGCCACGTGGCACGTGCCGGTCCTTTGATAGCTTCACAGTTCACGCCACGTGATGACCCATCGACGTGGCCATCAGCATATAAAAGATGACCCCGGCCGGTGTCACCGTCCCTGAACAGTGGACGGGTAAACTCGAAAAACGGGAAAATTTAGGGAAATTTTACCCTTCGAATATATAATTTCCCCAGAATTTTGAATTTTTCATTTTACAAAAAATCCGAGATAGCAGTTTTTTAGGCCCCTTCATTCTGTGCCTACACCCGTTTTCCGATCGACCCTATCAAAAAAACTGACGGCCTGACGGCCAATTCCCCCATTCCTTGGATTTCACAATGCTAGTATATTTAATCACCAAAATTGACCACGTGCCACGGCACGTGCAATAGCACGTGCGCCACGTGACCACTAGTGCAACAAGCTGTACTCATCTGCTCACCGGCTGCGTTGATTTGGTGTCGCTAGGTGTAGTAGTTTCCACGCCATAGGACCCCCAGTTGGCCAATGTCGGATTTTCCCGGAGGTTACCCCATCAAACACGTTTGCACGTGGCACGTGCTTTTAAATCGCCCCATATCTGACCCATACCATGTAGTAGCCGACACCCCGGTGCACAACATATTGGAACTTTTCCAAAATCTAACGCGGAATTTTTTGGCAAAATTGATTTGAAAATAATTTTTCGAAATCGCCATAGGCTCAGCATGGGGTAACTGTTTGTGACGATTACCCGAAATTTTGTCATTTATATTTTAAGTTTTTACCACCGTCAGTTGGGGTGCCTGCCCGAGATCCGACCCTAAAAATATTAACAAATATAATTGACGAAATTTTTCGCAAATCGAATTTCCAATTTTTCCCCATGTTAACCCTATGGGAAAATGCACGTGCCGATTACCCCAAAACGGGTTAATTATATTTCAAGCGACCGATGCCAGCCGGTAGCTCCCCGATACGGGACCAAACGCTGAAAATAGCAAGAAATTCTACCGTGCCGTTTCGGCGGCGATCAAAATGACCAAAATCGCGGCCGAAACGCTAAACACCCCCCTAGAGAGGTAGCTCAGGTTGGGATTTTCAATAGAAAATCACAATTCTAAAGAATAGTGATTTGTCTTAATTGAAAAGTCCCAACCTTCGGATATGCAGCTCTTACATTTTAAGACGCAAATTCTTGAGCGGAGGAGCGATCTGCTGAAGAAACTCCGACTGCAAGCTTGATATGGAACAGACTATAGTGCGCTAATTACGAGCGCTAGTTTCTGCTGTATCGTTAGTACTGCAACGGTAACCGCAATGCAGCCAGGTCCAATGCGAGCCGCCCCGGTCCGGCATACGGCCTTGGGTCCGGCAGCTACTGCCCCGTCGGCTCCACGCATCCGACTGACCGGCCAAGGTCACCGCTCCGTCAGCCGGGAGGGCGGAGCTTAATGGCCACGTGTCTGTGACGTCACGCCTACGTACGGATAGCCTCTACTCCACTGACGAATTTACGGAGCTGATTTTAACATTACGAGGCAACGACAAGTACCCTAACAATTGATATTTTGTTAAGAGACCATATTAGCGAAAATTGGCGCTTGAGCTGAAATGTGCTTTGCGAAAATTTGAAGACAATTGGATAAATATTAAATAAATTATCGCCGAAAAACAGGGTCTCATGGGGTCTGAAATGCATAGTAGTTCACTGAAAGTATACGTCAGCCATTGTTGCCCAGGCCATAGTATTTAGATGAGATTAGGGAATTGCGGTTCGTTGAACATCACCAAACGCACATTCCTGAGCGATTACAATGCCGCCATAATCTGCCATTGAGGGACAGGACAGACTATTCTGTCCGAGCAGTGACCTCCGCAGCGGCTGATGACGTCACACCGGTACCCGATGACGTCACTCACCGGATGGCGTCACGCAGCGTGATCCGCTGGCTCGGTTCATACTCCAACATCCTCTGGATCAGGTCAAACAGCTGCACGTGCTCCGGGTCAGAGCTCTGCATGTACCGCTGTGGAGACAGGTCAGGTCAGGTCAGGTCAGACAGCTCCGGGTCAGAGCTCTGCATGTACCGCTGGGAAGACAGGTCAGGTCAGGTCAGGTCAGGTCAGACAGCTCCGGGTCAGATCTCTGCATGTACCGCTGTAAAGACAGGTCAGGTCAGGTCAGGTCAGGTCAGACAGCTGCGGGTCAGAGCTCTGCATGTACTGCTGTAAAGACAGGTCAGGTCAGATCAGGTCATGTCAAACAGCTGCACGTGCTCCGGGTCAGAGCTCTGCATGTACCGCTGTGGAGACAGGTCAGATCAGGTCAAACAGCTGCACGTGCTCCGGGTCAGAGCTCTGCATGTACCGCTGTAAAGACAGGTCAGGTCAGATCAGGTCATGTCAAACAGCTCCGGGTCAGAGCTCTGCATGTACCGCTGTAAAGACAGGTCAGGTCAGATCAGGTCATGTCAAACAGCTGCACGTGCTCCGGGTCAGAGCTCTGCATGTACCGCTGTGGAGACAGGTCAGGTCAGGTCAGATCCAGGGGCGGCAGTGAGCGCCCTGATGCAAGCTCGGAGCACCCATGCACTTTACACTCCGCCGCATTGTTTGCACAAGCCAGCGAAAAACCACACAGACCGGCGGTTCTTATCGCATCCTTCTTATCTCACCCGACCACAGTCCACGGCCACGCCATCACCCTGTTTACACTTTCTTATCTCTCCCCCGTTCCAGCACCCCCTCTGCCCTGCCCGGAGCTCTCACCCGGAGCGGTTTGCAGTTCTCTCGGACGTAGCGGGCCGCCGAGCTCTTCTCGTCCCAGTCGAGCCGTCCCCGATAAAAGTACTTGGTCTTGGAGCGCTGGCTCATTCTGCGGAAACACAGGGAAGAGGTCAGTTGATAATGGCGTGAAGGGTAAGCAAGAGTCAGCACGAGGTCGTGTCTATCTTAGATAGATTAGATAGTGTCACAAGTGCCGCCTGCGCACTCCCCTGCGCTGCTTGAGTGAATGACAACGCGAAAAACTCGCTGTAAAACAATGGAAGACCATGACTCGTCGTAGGCATAGGTAAAGGTATCAGTTACCAGTGGCCGCCGGGCTGGTTCAGTTACGCTATCGCGCACACAATGAATCGGAGGTGTGCAGGCGCCGTGCAAAAAGCGATGAATACAAATACACGTGTTTAAATCAGGACACGCACCGTGCACAACGACTAATCCCGTGCCAACACGGTTCGTAAGCCGACGCCAGCTCGGCGGTGCGACATTGGCCCTGGACACGTTCGATGTTCAATAATACATTCACAACACGGAACACGCCTGGTCGAGCACACCATGAGGCGCCTTCCGGTCCCTGAATTCACAGAACCGTGCCGATTTAATTCCTGACGCGCTAAATCCGATCAATCGGCGACCACCGCGGTCTGGGATTGGCCGGGTCGCCAGCCGACACCCCCCCCCCCCCCCCCGGACGCGGTGCACGCCTGACAGCCCCACCTGACGCCTGTGACAGCCGAATCGGGCGGGCCTGACACACTGACATATCTCCGTGTCGTGTCGGCTGCCATGTGCGCCGCCCTCGCCCCTGTCTGCTCTGCACCCCCCCCCCCCCTTCCCCCCGTCTGACTCAGTGCAGACCTGCCCACTCAGCGACCCCGCTGTGATCAATACCGGTCTCACCTGTACGGTATTGGGCCGAGGATACGCTCCATCATGGCCAGATGTTCGCGGTTGTCGTGCGTCTGGAACAGCGTCAGGCCCAGATACAGCTCGAACAGGATGCAGCCAATACTCCAGACGTCGCACGGCTGTGACCAGCCCAGCTCTGAAACGGACAGAGGTCAGGTCAGGTCAGGTCACCGGGCAGGGGCGGTAGGACATCCAGGTCACTTCAGGTCACCGGTCAGGGGAGTTCAGACACCCGGGTCATGTCAGGTCACCGGTCAGAAGCGGTCAAACACCCAGGTCATGCCATGTCACCGGGTTAGGGCGGTCAGACACCGGCACGGATGAACGGGCTACTGAAACCCATGTCACATACGGGGGCTCATGTTGGGTCGCACAACTTCTCCAAGTTTCTACCCTATCACAATTCATATCGCACCGTGGCTAATTCTCATTCAGCATCTGCCGCGTCTCTCTCTCTCTCTCTCTCTCTCTCTCTCTCTCTCTCTCTCTCTCTCTCTCTCTCTCTCTCTCTCTCTCTCTCTCTCTCTCTCTCTCTCTCTCTCTCTCTCTCTCTCTCTCTCTCTCTCTCTCTCTCTCTCTCTCTCTCCTCTCTCTCTCTCTCTCTCTCTCTCTCTCCTCTCTCTCTCTCTCTCTCTCTCTCTCTCTCTCTCTCTCTCTCTCTCTCTCTCTCTCTCTGCTATCCCTCCTCTTTCTCTCGCTCGATCCGTACCTCTCCTGCCCCCCGATCTCCCTTTACATCCTTCATCATTCCATTTGAGCGCCTGCAGCCGCGAGCCTCCCGTTTCTTTATCTCAGAAGCGACGCTGCAGAACCCACAAAGGGGCGGCCTTCCTGTCCCTTTACGACCTCCTCCGAGCAGTGCCGGCGGGGCTGCGTGGCGGATCGGTCTCGATAAAACTCAGTAGCAGCTAGGAGAGGTGTTCTACTCACTGAGCCGCAGCCGGCGCCGGTCCACTGGTCGCAAACAGGAAATGACCGCTGTAAATGCATCGTGGGATAGTGCTTTGAGGACGGTCAGTGTCCCGAGTCGGTCCCGAGTCAGAGGACGGTCGGCGGCCAGACGAGAGTCTGCAGACGGCCAAAAATCCGGTAGAGAAGCGTAGAGACCCGGTAGAGGCACACAATGCTTGGAGCACCCGCGGAGGTATGTAGGGCCTTGCCCGCGGCGCGAACTCGATTGAAGACAGTCCAGTTCAGAGCAGTGATCACACTGTCTGTTACACTGAAGTGCGAACTTCCATAACCCGTAACGATTCCGCTGTTCGGTTTGTTCGTTGTCGGCCGTTGATATTCCCTCTCGTCGCTGATCGATCCAGTTCGAGACAAAGCCTCTGTCACTAATCTGGGAGGCGTTAGGTCGATGAAGGTCGTTCGGGTCAGCTCAGCTCAGGTCAGGTCCGTCAGTTCAGCTCAGATCCGTCAGCTCCCGCCCGGTTCGAGCTCCGGCTGTCTCAGGGGGAGCCGGAGCCGGAGCCACCACCGCCAGATCCGGAGCCGCCGGAGCCACCACCGCTCGGATACCACGTCAGACAGGTTCTCGCCTTGGTCGGCAGCGAGATGGGCTCCCGCTGGTGGTGCCGCACCAGTTCCTCCACCGAGCGGAAGCTCGCCTCGTCCTTCTTGTGGTAGCCGAGCGCAAAGCGTCCGTCGCTGCGCTGCCGGATGTTGAAATTATACACCTGACCGGAGTGTAGCAGCGTGAGCGCGAACGGCGCCGAGGCCCCGCCGCGCTGCGACGGCCGCACCACAAACGCGCCGTTGCCGCGGCGCAGGATCAGGGCGCGCGCGCCGGCCCGGTCGACGGGGTGGAACCAGGCCTGCTCCTGGAGACTGGCCCCGGACGGCGGCGGCGGCAGCGAGCGGCGCACCAGAGGGCTGCGCGCCGGTCCCCACTCGGGACTGAGCGGCTCACGGGGCGGCACCGGCGGCACACCGTCCGGCACCAGGTAGTCGCCCGGCTCCGTGTCGCCGTCCCCGGACGCCGAGCTGGTGTCCGAGCCCGGCTTGGGCGGCCGCGGAGGAGCGGGGCACGGCGGTGCCACCACCGGTGACGGCGCCCTGTCAGAGCCCGGGGCCGGCGCGGGGGCGGGGAGGGTGTCTGCGGTTTTTGCGGCAGACTCTGACGTGTGAGCGGTCCCGTTGCACCGCGGAGAGACGGTGGTCCGAGCGACCCGCGGAGAGCTGCTCCCATTGGTCGACCCATTAGCCACCACCGTCGGCGAGTCTGCCTTCCCGGTTCGTCCGGCATCCGTAACAGCACCGCTCTTGCTGGCAACAGCTGGCGTGCTCTTCCCCACCGCCGGCGACTTCATTACGGGGCCGCCGCGCTCCCCCTCCCTGGCGGGGCGCGGCGCCGGAGCGAATTTAGCTCCTGTGCCGGCGCCGGCGCTGGACGCCGCCGGGGAGCCGGCCCCAGCTGGCCGCCGGAGCTGGACGGACGCGGTCGGCGCCCCGAGGGCGTCCCTCCCCGCGGGGCCAGCTGAGTCAGCGCCGGCAGCCACCCGACGGACGGGACCGGTCGGTGCTGCCCGCGCCAGGCCGTCCAGCACCTCGAACCGCTGCCGCAGCCGCTGTACCGCGCTGCCCGTGCTGTCCTCCATGGCAGGGTCACACGCTGGGCCGGGAGACCGGTACTGTCACACGCTGAGGTCAGGTCAGGGCCTCAACCACTCCCGTCACAGTCCCACACAAAGTTACCCGCTGCTCAGCGTCCTCTCGAGAGCAAGTATCGAGCTACCGACCACTTTCCACACGCTATCTTTCCTCCACTGTTTGACAACACGCGGCGCGCGGGGCCCGCTGCCGCCGCCTCCGCCCGCGCACCGCCGTCTGGCCGCCGGCCCGCCGGCCGCGCCGCCGCGTCGGCCGGCGTCGCTGCCTGCACGTGGCCCCGCCCTCCCCGACGGAGCGGCCACGCGCGCCGACCAGTGACGTCACGGCCCGTGGCGGCGCACGGGTGGTATCGCGTCACGGCGGCTTGTTACCGTCGGGCGGACCAGTCACGTGACCCCCGAATTGGTGGTGACTCATCCGCGCCGGTTAAAGTGGGCGAGGGAGGGGAGGTAGCCAAGGTCGTCGACGGGCTGTATTGATCTGGGGGGGAGGGCGGGCATTGCCCGATGGAGGGCAGGGGCCACCGGCCCGGCAGTAGGGGTATTTATTTATCTGGCAGCGATGACAGGCCGGCGCGGCGCGCAGCTGAGGGCCCGACGCGCCGTCCAAAAATGTTTGGTTTAGCCACCGGCAGACTGCGCCGACCGGAAGGGCCGGATAAGATCAGCGCCGATGTCGACCCTGGTGGCTGACCGGTACCATAACAGCCGCCCTCGCCCTCGTCCGTCGGTGATAGCGCCACTCATGGAACTGCCCTTGGGCGTGACATTCGACGGGTGAGCGATCATTGCCGATGATTCGGCTCCCAGTGTCAGTCGGTCCAATAAACTTCCGTGCGTCACGGCTTCTGGCGATGAGGCTGTTGAACTCGCACCAGTCTGAACAGTGGCGATATATTTTCGGCTGACGGGTGATTTATATCGAACTAAGAGGTACAGTTGGCAGCGCATTATTTCATTATATCCCATCGTTTTTCCTTACACAAGTAGTGCTGTAAGGGCAAAACAAATGCTGAATATCCAAAGAGCAAAGCAAAATAAAATTATGCAAAAAGCTCAGAAGTTCACGCGGTTATTAACCGTTCCGCTATCGTCACATCAGCAAGACGAATTACGAAATAATGCAGAGAATGGCATACAAGTGTATCGTAAATAAGCTCGTGATTACCTAGGTATACCATCACTCACGACGACGAATGATAAGCGATGTACCCAAATGATAAGGACCCTTCAACACTGACCCGAGCCGACTATCCATCTGCTTTAAACCCTAAAATACTATAGAGGAGAAAGTGTTTTGTATTCCGCCTGTTCGCGCCACCGGCCACAGTCGGAGCCCGCTCTCCCTCTCTGGAATGTTGCCTGCTGATCTCCGCCGTGATGACCATTTTACGATATCATTCGATCCATGTTTGGCGGCGGTATGTCCGGTATTGGTGATCAAATGATGAGTATTGCCTTCTAAAATCGCGGGACTAAGGCACACACTGGTCACAACTCTGACTTGGTATGAGGTGAAGGATGCAGCGACTGCTTTCACCGTGCGGGATGAATTTGGACAGGCCAGCTGCCGAACAGGAACGTGAATGGTCAGCCAGGTGCGGACATCTTTTAGGTGTGACTCAGGTAGCCTGACAGGAAGCCTGGCAGCCTCTCAGGTAGTCTCCTCTGGTAGTCTGACAGGTAGTCTGGTAGTCTCTCAGGTAGTCTGACACCTAATTCAATATACCCTGGTCTGACGTGCATCCCCCGCAGGCCCAAGCTGACGCGGCTGACAGTCAGCTACACACACACAGCGCGGAGCTGCACCGTGCAGCTAACAGCTCACCGTCCTAGGGGCATTGTCAGCATTAGCGAGGGCAGAAATCACCCCGCGTGGCAAGACAATGGGGAAGGGTAAGCACAACTGCAAATGCCACTGCACAGCATGTGTCAGGCCCGTAAGTCGAAGCCAAATGAAAGCGAGTCGTCCGTAAAACAGCCGATGTTAACAAATAACCTGCACATTGGCTCCTATTGCTTCTCCCGGTAGTGCCGAGCAAGATTCTTACAGATAGTGCCGAGTACGTCTGCAGTAGTGCCTTGTCCGGTGGTGTCGGTTTCACCTGCTATAGTGTCCAGTAGTGCTGAGTCACTATCCGTACTCACCAAGCAGCACCTCGGGCGCCCGGTAGTGCCGTGTCGACACCACCGTGCTGTGGTGCTCATGGTCGAAGGTGGCACTCCCGAAGTCGATCAGACGAATGTCCGAGCTCCGCACCACGCGTACGTCCCGTTTCTGAGAACAGATAGGACAGCAAGAATAAGAAATGTGGGTCACGTCAAATGGGTAGCATATATCGAGACAAATGTTTAACATTTTCTATCTGATGTCGGTTAGGATCTGGGGCTGTCGGAGGACCGATGTCAGGACAAACTCATCACAGCTCAGAGAGCGGTATACAGCCCGGCTGCAAACTGTGCACGGAACTGGAACCGTACTTTGGTTTTCCGCTACAACGCGGCCGATTTCGCGGACCTTGCAAGTTGCCGACACCAAAACGCACCGCACCAAACAGATCTATCTGCCGCTGTGTGTTCAAAGCAGCCGCATGAGGTCCATCTCTCCGCTATCTTGCTCGCAATCATCGAATCAGAAGCTTCACGATTAGCACAAGCAATGTTTCTCGTGTAGCGGGCTCATTTCCGAGCCCGTATTGCACACGTACTGTACAGGCTGACCTGGATCTGCCTGAGGCGGTGGGACGGGGCAGGAGAGGGGGGTAGCCACTGGCGAAGATTAGTGAGACGGACAGTTTTAGTGGCGGAACTGGGACACGGCTGGCCACATTTGCTCGCAGCATGTGGCCAGAAGTGATGAGCAGTGCCAAGTAAAGCGAGGGCAGTGAAGATTACCGACGCAGGGGTCGCAGCTCGGCTCCGGCAGTGGGACGTGAATGTCAGACAAATGACACACACTTTTCTAGCATACTGCTAGCTTTTGTATGATACACGTGGAACTGAGGAACGCACCTAAATAGGTAGAAATAGCTCAACGAGAGGTGAAATCGATAAGCTGCGTGAACGAAAAAATGTCCAACAGTATCCCATCGCCTACATGGCTTCATGTTCATCATAAGACAACAAGGACTAACCGAACTGCACAATCAACGTTATGTGCATTCTCGCACGCAACTAATAATTCATTGCTGCTAATCTCCCCAGTTTCGTCCGACACCCAGTCCGCCAGCGGCCGTGGCAGCTCCACCCCTCGTTATAGCTCAGTTCGTAACCGGTTCTCGTACTCCACCCATCCACGGTGGCACGTGAGGTGTCAGCCGTCAGCCCGGGGCCGCCCGCTCCCGGGTGCGCGCATCAGCGACCCTCTCACTGGGGCGGCACTCCTGGAGGCGGCGCTTCTTCGTCCCCGGGCTACATCAGATGGGAGGTGCGATTATCTATCCGTGCCCTTCGGTCGTCATCAACCAGCGGCAGCACCTCTAGGCAGTGTACCGCAGATCGGCCATTGCTGTCCTCCCCCGGGCAAAAATGGCATGTCGATCGGGTAAAACGTCCGATCAAGCCCTGCCCGCTGGCCAAGATCAGCCCAACATTCCACAGTGTCGGCACACCAACCCTGTCCACTGGGGATCAGACAGCTTGCTATGTTCACAGGGGATTGGACAACCTGCTGGACAGACCGTACACTGTCCAATCCCAGACCGGAGCTACCGCGCCGAGCCGGGAGAGCTGGGAAGCTGCCCCCCCCCCCCGGCAGCTGCGCCCACTCTCGGCATCCCCCGGAGCTGTTTATTATGATTCGGTGATGCATCGGTCTGGCTGCAGCCGACCCGACCCCGGACCCCGGCTGTCCGTCTCGGGTCGCGCATTCTCCGAAGGCGATGCTCAGGTTTGACAATGAGTGCGCCGTCAGCCACACCTCAGCCACACTCAAAGGTGCACTGGATGCGAGGGTGAGGGGAAATGAATTATGTGCTATTGAAGCACCGTTTCAATCAATACAGGAAAACGACAAAACTTGGTCAAGAGCAGAAGAGCTTGGTCTGACGGGAAACTGAGCCCAATTGAGATAGAACATAGCTATGAACATAGTTCTCACGACGTTAGATATACATAAGTTAGGTTATAGGTATTGCCTTCCTGGACACATTGATCACATCTGTCACACTGCAGCACCATGACTAAAAGTATCTATCTCTGCAAAACGCTAGAGCGCCTGCAAGCACCCAAGGCACGTAAAGCCATTGAGGAGAAAATGAACGGGAAATATTTCTGGCATGTTCGCCCGCATTCCTCTCTCGTAAGCCATGACTCACATATTGCACTACGCCAACTCGGCTATTCAACTATTAATGCTCTCGGTGGGACAGTAGCGGCGGAACACCTTGAATCAAGGGGGGGGGGGGCACTGCCGACTTTTGGTTCCATTCTTTCCATGCAACGCCCATAGGGCTAATGTTAAAATTCCAAAATAAAGGGGGCACGGTGCCCCCTCCCCCCAGCCCCGTTCCGCCGCCTATGCGTTGGGACGAATTTGGCTCGATCGACCTCGGCACGGTTTAGTGGGCGTTGTCTTTTACTCGGAGCGATTTCACTACTGCCCGTTGCCGGCGCCAGCGAGGCGGCAATTTCATGTTACTAGACGGCAGCGGAGAGCGAACCTGACAGACCAGCTCCACCGACTAATGGGTGGGATTTGGGACCTGCAGCGACGCTCTCTATGGCGATGCCTAGTCGGGGTCGCAACGAACAGAGACCGGAAACCGACAGGGCATCTTGCAAATATCAATGCTATTACACTGTTACGCACGAACAGACGGACAGTAGTGCACAGTTTGTACCCGTCCAAATCCTTCCCCGGCGGCAGGACCCACCTTTCTCGGGCTGTAGGTGACGTCGTAGTCGGAGTTGACGAACAGAATGTTCTCCGGTTTGAGGTCGGTGTGCGTCAGCCGCGTGTCGTGCATGAACGCCACGGATCGGCACAGCTGCAGGCCGATGTGGCGCACCTGGGTCAGCGGGTACGGCTGGTAGCTGTTCTCCTTCTGTAGGGGGGAGGACGGGTGTCAGTTCTCCTGTCGGAGGGAGCGTGGGAGTAAGTTCACCCTCTGGCAAGGGGGGCGGGTGTCAGCCTGACGGGCGAACGACGCAGGTTCGAATCTCACCGACACCAACTCGTGTCACTTGGGATGAACTTCAGCGGCCAACACGTAATTTACTGCAGTTTATCGCAGTTTATTATGAACGGTTCGCACAACAGTAGGACGGCTCCACCAGGCACACAAGCGAGCTGAACCGAGCTGCAGGTTCGATAGAATAAAACAAAAAGAAACCTTTCTCAGAACCTCCTTTGCAAGCAGACAAGGCTTATCCATCTCGCAACGGCTACTTCAACGAGATAGCGGCGTCAAAAACCTTGCAATGTTTGCAAACGGTCAGGCGTCACCTCACCAGGCGTAACGTTGCAGAGTGGCGTAATTCAACACATCACAACTGAGATCAACCGTGCAAACGCAGTCAAACGGACCCAGCGGCGAACGCCGACGGCAGGCGGCTGACTGACTGACTGACTGACTGACTGACTGACTGACTGACTGACTGACTGACTGACTGACTGACTGACTGGCTGACTGGCTGACTGACTGACTGACTGACTGACTGACTGACTGACTGACTGACTGACTGACTGACTGACTGACTGACTGACTGACTGACTGATTGACTGGCTGACTCACGCAATCCCTAACTCACTCACTCACTCACTCACTCACTCACTCACTCACTCACTCACTCACTCACTCACTCACTCACTCACTCACTCACTCACTCACCCCGGTTCCCTCCCTCTTACCATGAAATCGAACACGCTGAGTCCGAGTATCTCGAAAGCGATGCAGATGTGTCCGCCGTAGTCAAACCACTCCAACATCAGCACACACCGGCTGCGGGTGACGGAAGGCACATGTTAAACAGAGAGGCTGCTTATTCAGTGACAGCACAAATAAATAATGATGATGATTTGAACCGGTCATCGAGGCGTCCAGTCTGTGCAATAAATAGCGTGACATCATACTAGTGAACTACGACATACCGTGACCATGGCGCCGCTGAATGGTGTGCCAGGTCTGGCTGGGTGTGACATTTATAATAAATATAGCAAACCCTATATGACCTATCCAAAATGGCATACACAATGTCATACTGCAGAATGAAACAATGGCATTTCGAGCACTATATTGCGGTATGCTTGATAAAAGTCACGCATTACTGTTTCCTCAGGCATGTTTAACCCTAGAACGCCTAGGGGGGGGGTTGTATCAACCCCCCCCTGAGGTTTTTTCGAAGTGCACGCTAAACGGCTTGTCGTAGCGGGCTGAAATTTTCAATACCCTCTGGGGCAACCTTTGCGCATCTTTTGCCGAAAAAAAATTGATCGGGTCATGTCAGGTCACGGAGTTATGACGTCATAAGAGGTACAGCCTCCGGCCGGATTTTCACAAACTGAGTGCCAACGCCCGAGGTTTCCTGCCGGTGGTACGGACATCGGTTGATGGATCAAGATGAAACTTCCCATGCATGTTGGGGCAAGTATTGGCTATCATATGGTATAAGAAATTTGACCGGGTCAGGTCAGGTCACGGAGCTATGACGTCACAAGAGGAACAGCGTCCGGTACTATTTTTGAAAAGCGCCCGAACCACTATTTTGCTAATTCTTGTCACCTCAATGGGAATATGCAGCAATATTAGCTTCTATAGGGAGCAAATGGACCTCCCAAATCCAAAAATTCAATCAGATTTCAAAAATTTAAATTTTGATTTTTCGAATTTCTGCCGCCGACTGTGACCTTGCCGACTTCCGGCGCTCCCAACGCGCCATTTTTAGAGCTAGGGAAACGAAATACATACCAAACGATAGAGAATTGATCAAGGAACACGATAGTGAAGGTTTCAAGTCGATATCTCCCACCGTTTTGCCGCAATCGCCGCCGAAAGTTGAAAAAAGTATATTTTTCCGAAAATTTGACCTTTGACCGGTCAAAAGTAGGTCAAATGTTGACCTAGGACCAAAAAATATACCACCAATCGCGAGATCTCGTTGAGAGCAATCCGTTGGTTTTTTCCGCGAAGCTCTACGACCTTCCGTTTCGAAACGCCAGGGGGGGTCGTAACAACCCCCCCCCCCCTGGTCGTTCGTGTTATGAGAAATGGCCTGGTCGTGCGAGGGTTAAGGCGCCACAATATCCACATTCCGGTGTCAGTCTACAACTCACTGCCTGCCGTATGGGTCCTTGTCGTTGAGTTTCTCCAGTACGTTGATCTCCAGCTTGGCTGCCTCGCGGTATTTGTCCACGTTCTTAATCACCTTCAACGCTATCACCCTGTCTCTGAAAGCACAAATGTGGTCAATGGTCAATCACTGCACTGGATGACTGCACAACAGGTTATACTCAGATATATCTCTCTATCAAGACTCCTGCCCTGCCACAATATATGTAAGAACGAATCTGATGTGATGCAGTCCCATTCACGTAGGATTGGGGAGGGACAATGCACGACTCAACTATACGGGAAAAACTGCTAATGAGTTTATGCGTCAATCTGGTAAGCACGACTGGAACGGCAAACAAACAGACCCCACACGGGTTCACTCGCCATTTCATCTAAAGCCACACAGCTGCACACAGGTCACAAAAAGAGTTTTAGCCATCCTCGTTGACAACCGTGACGCAACAGCAGGACTACCACGCACACAGGTGCAAGCGCGACAAAGAACCCCAACAGAGACAGAGACAACAAAGGTGACTGGAAGTCGGATGTTGAGTGCCAGCACTATGGCCTTGCCAGTTGCCAGCACCCAACAAACGCCATCCCGCGTGACGGGTCCGCATAAACGATAACCCACCATATGGCTAGGGCTGGGTGATCAGTGATCACAACAGAAGGCAGCCCCAGCGCCACCTAGGGCACAGTAAGCCTCGGACGGTCTACATGGTACCGAGGCTTCAGCAATAAAAACGAGCAGTGAGAGACACTGGAAGAGAGTGAGCATGCCGATAGACTTACTTTTCGAGATCCTTGACTTTGACGACCTTGCCGAACGTGCCCTCACCGAGCGTGGACAGAATCCGATCTGAAACGAGAGAGGAGTGAGTCAGGGCGGCATACTATAGATTTCAATCCCTGCCGGTAGAGGACCCTACAAACCTGGCCATAGGGATGTTGCAAGGACTCTTTAGTGCCCTCGTCGCAAGTAGAGGTGGCCTGATGATCTATCAATAATTTACATGCACCCAGCCAACAGCATGCCTCCCACCTGTCCTGTCCTCGTTATCCTCATGAGTCAGTTCATCCTTATCACTGATCACACTAGTCACTACCCCGTTCGGGCTGACGCAGGCGGTTATCCCGCCAGACAACCGGTGGATAGCACATCGGAAAGCACCGTAGGTAGGTAGGTGCCTGCAGGTGCTACGCTACTCCTTCGGGGGCCAAGTTGAAGTCCCTTGGATCGAGTGGTTGTATGGCTGGCCAAATGCCTTAGGAACAGTCTCCTCCCCCATGCAGCATGACCTTATAGGTAGCTTCTTCAGTGCAGCTGTCAGGGCCTCGTCTAACATGATAACTGGGGGGGCAATTGCCTCCCCAGTCGAGCGGATTGCCCCCCCAGTGGCCAACATTTGCCCCCCCAGTCAACACGTGAACTTCTCACAAAATTTCCTTCTCTGCAATACGTTTTTGCCAGGAGTCTTACATGGATTTAACGAGAAACATTAAATAATTTGTTCAATAACTGTTCATGGCTACGGGAAAAGCCAGAGTTTCGTGATTTTCAGAGCTGAGAGCGCCAAGTAGCAAATTGTCAATTAGCAGCTGGCCAGTGACCCAACTCGTGTTTGCCCCCCCCCCACACACACACACACTCAGTCAAACGCTCAACACGGATAAGTATGTTTATCACTGTCTGGTGGGACAATGTGAGGGGGCAACACAATGTTAACCCTAGAACGCCTAGGGGGGGGGGGGTTGTATCAACCCCCTCCCCCTGAGGTTTTTTCAAAGTGCACGCTAAACGGCTTGTCGTAGCGGGCTGAAATTTTCAATACTCTCTGGGGCAACCTTTGCGCATCTTTTGCCGAAAAAAATTGATCGGGTCATGTCAGGTCACGGAGTTATGACGTCATAAGAGGTACAGCCTCCGGCCGGATTTTCACAAACTGAGTGCCAACGCCCGAGGTTTCCTGCCGGTGGTACGGACATCGGTTGATGGATCGTGATGAAACTTACCATGCATGTTGGGGCAAGTATTGGCTATCATATGGTATAAGAAATTTGACCGGGTCAGGTCAGGTCACGGAGCTATGACGTCACAAGAGGAACAGCGTCCGGTACTATTTTTGAAAAGCGCCCGAAC
Organism: Amphibalanus amphitrite; assembly: GCF_019059575.1. Classification (NCBI taxonomy): domain Eukaryota; kingdom Metazoa; phylum Arthropoda; class Thecostraca; order Balanomorpha; family Balanidae; genus Amphibalanus; species Amphibalanus amphitrite. The sequence continues at coordinate 189,880 of NW_024882117.1, forward strand.
CACTATTTTGCTAATTCTTGTCACCTCAATGGGAATATGCAGCAATATTAGCTTCTATAGGGAGGAAATGGACCTCCCAAATCCAAAAATACAATCAGATTTCAAAAATTTAAATTTTGATTTTTCGAATTTCTGCCGCCGACTGTGACCTTGCCGACTTCCGGCGCTCCCAACGCGCCATTTTTAGAGCTAGGGAAACGAAATACATACCAAACGATAGAGAAATGATCAAGGAACACGATAGTGAAGGTTTCAAGTCGATATCTCCCACCGTTTTGCCGCAATCGCCGCCGAAAGTTGAAAAAAGTCTATTTTTCCGAAAATTTGACCTTTGACCGGTCAAAAGTAGGTCAAATGTTGACCTAGGACCAAAAAATATACCACCAATCGCGAGATCTCGTTGAGAGCAATCCGTTGGTTTTTTCCGCTAAGCTCTACGACCTTCCGTTTCGAAACGCCAGGGGGGGGGTCGTAACAACCCCCCCCCCCCCTGGTCGTTCGTGTTATGAGAAATGGCCTGGTCGTGCGAGGGTTAACCCGCGCCGGGCCGGTGCACTATGGGTCCGATGCAGGAATTAGCACGCCAAAAATGATAACTGCCATTTAATGGCTGCTTTTACATCAGAGATGAAAGCCAGAACATCCGAAATGGATTTTGCGTGATTTCTAAACATGTAGGAACCGTGTGACATGTGATATGTGACGTGTGTACCTACAGGGTGTCCCAGAATTACCCGGACATTTATTTTCTGGCTAAAAGTACGATTGCGCTCGATTCTAATGATATACAAGCATCATGCTTTTATAAGATATCCCTTAGCTATCGAGCTTGGGGACTGTGTGCTTTTGGTGACCGGTAACGACTCGAGTCAAGTATTATCCAGAGTCAAGTAAGAGTAGTACTTTTCCGTTTTCAGCTTAAGCCACTAATAGGCAACCATGGTGAATCAACTCCCGTTTTCAACTTTGTAAACGGACTTTCGGCATGGTTTTTGCTGGAGAGCTTCAGCAGCTCATCTGCAAGCAGTTAGGATTGAGCAAAGCGCAATTATATCAGCTAACGAAGCCAGAGAGAGCAAGAGATAAACCTGATTGACAAGCTTGGGCTCGGCCAAAAAGGGCCATGCACCAGTTGTCAAACGGGTGGTTGCTTGTCATGGACAACAAACGTCACTGGACACTGATCTAGCTAAAAACTAGCTAAACGATAGATCAGGATTATCTAAAGAACATCAGTCTACTTTCCACCACTATCTTCGCAAAATTTTGGAATTTGGGCCTTGGGGTCCCTCGCCTGAAAAATATGCGAAAACTACGGGAAAAGCAGCGAAAATCACTACAATTCACCCCAAAAATATAATATATACAACCAAAAATTAAATTGAAGCACACACTTTGTGGTCTAACGAAGGTATTCTGTCATTTGAACCGCCCGAAAAAGGCGTGTGTGAACGTCAGATGACTACAACGCCCCAACAGCAGAGACGGCCAGGCACCCGTCGAAAATCAAATTGTGAGACATTTTGAGCCACCGTGCACTCATTGGGCTTGATATGATGGCCCAAAGACAACCGTTAGCACAGAGTACTACTGCGGTAATATTCTACCACTAAAAAAACTGGATGCCGTAAGCCAAATGGCCATGAACGGGTTTGTTTTGGAAACCAAATCTGTTGGAAGCCAAAGGTCCTGCCATGTTCAGACATCACTGAAAAAAGTTTTTACCATCAATTTACTAAGTTACTAGCTTTGGTAAATTTTACCATCAGCCTACCATCATATTACTACCAGCCTACTATGGTGCTGAATACTATCCTGCCTTGACATGTTGATATTACCATGGTTACGTTTATCAGGGGTGGTTTTGTACCCCAGTTTACAAGGTGGTAACCACCTGAGGCTAGTAGATACCCTCGTAAGCTAATATTCCCTACCATAGTAAAATCAACCTTTCCACGGGCGGATCCAGCAGGTGAATTCGGCGATCAAGTCTCCTCCTTTCCATAGAGGTGTTTGCCAATTTTTGATATGTTGGAAGGAGCGTCATCCAAGGACTAGCTGAGACCCTGAGCAATTAATAGTTTTATGGACGAAAGGCCAGAAATTTCTTGCAACAGTTCCCTGGGTGTGCTTCTGCTGCTATGGTAAGGTATACCATGGCAACACCATGACAACACTACACCCTTACTAACAATCCACGTGCGTCTGACTCTGCTGCAGCGGCGCCGCCATGTCAGTTCCGGCCGCGCGCCGGCGTTGTGAAGGTGCTCCGTGGTTTTAAATATTTGAACGGTGATTGTGTGGGTGGTTAGCGTAGCTGACGGTGGAGGATACTCGGAAATAACAAGTAAGTCGTTGTATCTTCAGCATAATAATACTTATCTCACGAGTGCCATTTCCAGCAAAGATCGCAGCCTTTGTTTCGGTTCATGTTGTTGAATTTCCTTGAGACCCTGTTGGACCGGGTAGGGGGAGGGTGGTGGGGTGGGTATCATTGCGGGCATTTCCCAGCGTCGGAAATCAACGTGTTTTTTTATTTGTTAACCCACGCCTCACTGGGGTATGTGCTCTAACGCGCCCCACAGCACGTTACAGCACGTTACAGTGGGGGGGGGGGGGGGGCTCCTAACTCCGAAACTACTGGGCCGATTGTCAAAATTCAAACGGCCCCTGGTAGCCCTGGAAATATTGTTGAGCGAAGCCTAATGTCATTGACCTCGAGGTCATCGATGACGTCACAGGTCAGGTCAAAGTAAAAATATCAGCGTCTTGGCACTCTGGGCGCCGGCCAACAAATCAGATCAGGCTCATTTTTTGTTTGCACACTCGTGAATATATGCGTAACATAACCTGAGGGTACCGAACTTGTACTTCGAATTTTTCAGGTCAAGGCCATCTCATCCCAGGTCACGAAAGCTTTATATCGTGCATCGGTGACGTGAGACATGTTTTATGGTTCATGTAGGCCATATATATCGAAATCAGTGTTGTATGTGTCAGTTTAGGCCATTTTAGCTGAATATAGCTGAGGTCAGGTCAGGTCACTTTAGGTCAAAAATGGTCAAATTTTGAAGTTGACATTTTTCAACAAAAAAGGTGTTTGTCAGATGAAGTTCACATATATTCAACGCATATGTGTTCAAACACATATAGACCCCGTTTCCATGGGCATCACTGATCCGGATCAGCAAACTTAAATCGTATTATATTTCTCGAACTCTTCGTTACATGATATAATTCCAAGTGGATTAGGCTTATATAATCAGTTAATCCCTTATTTTCATTTTCATATATTGTCTAACTATACTGGATTAGCTAATCCATTTTTACTGATCCGGATCAGTGATGCCCATGGAAACGTGGTCATATTCTGCTTTTTTTCATTCAGAAACGTATATGTAAAAAAATAAAAAATACAATTTCTGAGTTTTTATATTTATAATTTTCAAAATATTCAACATTTCGAAAGTCCGAAATCAGTTTGGTAGCCCTGTAGAGTCCACCCATGCAAAAAAAGGATCTAGCTTAACCCTCAAAAAAAAAATGCCCCCCCCCCTCAGGTGGGGGGGGGGGGCATTTTTTGCATCCATCTTTAGTTTTTTTCGATATATCTCCAGAACCGCTGCGCCGATCTTCACCAAACTTTCAGTACCCTTTTGCACATTGTGACCAATTTTTTTTCCAAAGGCTATGATAAGTTGGCCGCTACGTCGGAGTGACGTCATTTCTGCCATTGTCGACCAAAAAAAAAGCTTCGCGGGAAGAGCTGTCAGGTCTATAAATTTGATTATGCATAAAAATGTTCAAGACATGAAATGTGTAGAATTACCAGGGCTACTATACTGTTCTCTCGATTTTGTTTTTGAAGTTGACCCCAAAAATAAAAAGAAATAGATATAATAGCCAAAAAATCCCAAAAGTTTTTCGATTTTCGAAACAAACGGAATATATGTAATAGCCACTATGGACTTCTATTCACATTCCAAGTATTAGATCGATAACTCCTTTTTGCCAAGTTATAACAAAAAAAAAAACTGTTCAAAATTAATGACGTCAAATTTTCAAACTCGATTTTGGCAATTCTAGACCACAAAGCGCAAAACAAAGACCACCATTAGACTCGCCGTGACGAGTGGCATCGAATCAATACCAATTTTATGCGAAACTATCAACTTTGACCTGAAATTTGACCTTTTTGACCTGACATTGACCTGACCTCCACCAGAAAGTGACCAAAAAACCGTCCCTGATGGTCTTATAACCAACACCATTGAGGCGAATATGAAAAATTGGCCATAAAACATGCATCGCACAACCCTACTTAGTAAAGATAGGTTCATGTGCTGACCCTTGGTGATCGGACCTGGTATTATCAGTGACCTCCAATAGCAACATATGCTCGTATAATAGGCAACTCACGCCCTATCGCTGATTTTTGACAAAATGCCCTTTACTCGATGTTGCAGCGCATTCCTTAAAAGACCCGTGAACGGTGAAACATTTTATCTTTGACTTGGCCTGTGATGTCATCGGTGACCCCGAGGTCAATGAAATTGAAGTTCCCTCGACAAATTTAACAAGGCTATCGAACGCCATTTAAATTTTACCGATCCGTCATAGTAGCTTCGGAGATTCGGGGGGGGGGGGTCAAAAATCCCCCCCCTCCCACCGCGCGGAAGGTAGCCGGGAGGCCCACCGCTTGCCGGGTTAAAACTCAGATCTTGAGAGCGATTACCGTTGTTCAATGCTTTGCATCAAAATCGGCCGAACATGATGTCACTCTGGCGTCATTTCCGGCCGATCTATAGTAGCTACGAAAATTTTATTAGTGCACAAGGTGTCAAATAAATTGATGCAGCCGAAGGTCCTAAAAGCTTTGTTTTGATACGTCCAGCGGTTTTAAAGATATTGCGTAAACACGAGAGGGGCTATGAATAGCCCTCCCCACAGTAGGGTGGGGGTTAACCCTCGCCCGTATTGGTGTTTTTCAGCCACGAACGTTTAAGGGGGGGGGTCCGTTGAACCCCCTCCTTGCCGTTTCGCCCCTGATTGAGCTAGAGCTTCGCGGAAAAAACGAGCGTGCTGCCCGTGACGAGAGAAAGCCGATGGTACCCAATTTTATCCTAGGTCGTCGGTCCTAGGTCATCGGTTGACCTTCCAGGTCAGGTCAATGACCCAAAAGTGGGGAAAACTGGGACCTGTTAGAACGTCGTAAAACGTGGCTGCTATTGGTTTTTTTAGGGAACTGATCACGAATATCATGTTAGCTATGATCATAGATGATGTCTTCATGCATTTAGGCCAGGTCGGGTCAGGTCAGGTCAGGTCAACCAGTAAGGGTTTTGCCGGGTATTCGTAGTAGGTGCACTAGGTGGCAACCGCCTCTGACAGCTTCGTAACATGTTACGAAGGCACCAAAACTACTTCGTAAATGTTCATATATGGTTGTTAAATTCGAAATCAGCTAAAAAAACTAGCCTAGAAAGATGCTGATAAAACTCGAAAAAGTAAACCGAGGTCATCAAAGGTCAATGAACTGACCTGACCTTCTGGTGACCTTGACATCCACCCTAATGCATGGGAGCAGCATCATATCCCATGTTTGAACGCTTGAAACCACGAAAGGACTGCAAACGCGCGGCAAATGCGAGCCGACATACGCCGAATCGCGATTCCGGCCAAACATGGTCTCGAAAAGTAGGCCACAGGTCAAAGGTCATTAGTCAGGGCCATTACATTTTTTAGGGTAGGTGTAAAATTGATTATAACTCGAGGGTACTGAAAGCTTCGTTGCGGTCGGCCGCTTTTTACGCGAGGTATTCGCGAAAAACCGAGGGGGAGTCCGTTCGACCCCCCCCCCCTATACGGGGGAGGGTTAACAAGCCAAAACGTTGCTAATTTTTATTTTGATCTGACCTGTGACGTCAACGGTGATCTCGAGGTCAATAAAATTAGGTTTTGCTCGACAGTTTTTCCAGGGCTATCAGACGCCGTTTCAGTTTTGACAATCGGCCCAGTAGTTTCGGAGTTGGAGCGGGGGGGGGGTTCTATAAATAGCCCCCGCCTCCCCCAGTGGAGTGCGTTACAGAACATACCCCAGTGGGGCGCTGGTTAAGAGTAGAATTTTTGAATTATTGCCAACACTCAACACTGCACCTCATGGCAATTAATTCATTATAGGGCATTTTACCTGAACCAGCCTCTGGCCTAATGTCCCAAATTTGCTAAATTCCTCACCCTACAAATCCCCTGTTCTATTAGATGCTGCCATTTTTTTAAAACAACTTATCTTAAATCCTTGTTTCATCAAACTGGGAGCTAGGTCACGGGACACTGCGAGTCAAGGTGGGAGGGGTAGGAGATAGAGTGTCACTGCAGCACACACAATCAATCTTTCCATTGGTTTATCTTATATCAATGCCTGCTCTTTTCCAGAGCTGGCTTTCGAAGTTCGAACCTTCGGTATATGGCTACCAATGCCCTTGGAGAAGGTGTTGCGTGATAAATCGCTGGAAGGGCGACATTCAACGATTGTGTGAAAAGAGACCGATTGCATTGTGATGATAAAGTGAACTGTAATAATTGTTGTTCATGCGCGTTGTTTGGTTATGTGCAGACGTAACTTTGTTTGTGGCCAAATGCTTTTTATGTGTGAAATATTTCATGTAGGTTACTAGGTAGATGCTTTGGAAAAGTGAAGAGCTGCTTTGTCGACTGCTAGGTAGATACTGTCATGCATGCTGTTGTGCATCAGTAAGTGGCTGTCGTAATGATAAACAAATTTGGCATGGATAGGCTAAAGCACAGCATATCAAGCATGCTGGTTGATGACTAGTAAGATCCTGTTAACCGACTGGTAATATCACAATAAATGTCACATAGTAAACTATTGTTTTACGATGGTTGGCCAGCAAAGCAAAGCTGGTATCCAGATGACAAAAGGATGGTTTTACCATGATAAGTCATTAGTAAGCATTACCAGGGAGTAGCTAACGATAGTAAAGTCCTAGTTTCGTGCTAGTATCACGTGGGTTTTTGGGCATGGTATGACGACATATAGTTACCGTGTTAATACCATGGTAATTTTTACTGGCATTGGTATTCACATGGTTTTACATTCATATTAGGCCTAGTATTTGGGTCGTAAGTTAGTTTACCATAGGTAAGAGGCTGTTCAAAATATGACCACCACTCGAAAACTAACTAGGGTGGTATTTTTCTTAGTAGGCGGTACCAGGATAATACTAGCGTTAGTAGAGCTTTGGTTTCTTATTAGTTATGCTTTAGTTTCAAGGTAGTATGATGAAAAAATATTACCGTACTAAGACCATGGTATTTTGATGAGCATTGGTAGTTGCATAGTATTCCTTTGATATTGGGCCTAGTATTTGGATCGTAAACTGGTTTACCATAAGTAAAAGGCTGTTCAAAATATGACCACCACCCAAAAACTAACTAGGGTGGTATTTTTTTCTTTCAGTGATGGAGTTTCTCCACTTCAGATGTAAAAAACGCGGCAAAAGTGGTGTAGGCAGCAATTTTTGTTTTGGGGGATAATGCCTTATGACCTGGGAACACTTTGATGTTAAGTTTATCTTATATGATCGTATTATCCTCCGGCAACAGGTCAAAGAAAACAGGCCTTCACCCAGTTTCGGGAGAGCCGTAAAACAACTGAGACCAGCAATGGCTGGCATTTTCAATCATTGTCGGCTGATCTTGTAACAAGCGCATCTATTGCATGTGCTACTTCACAGCCACCCTAGTTGACTATATAGGACAATAAAAAGAAAAAAAGCGCAATCATGTTTGCCTTATTTTATACGCTAATTAACAATGTCCGGGTAATTCTGGGACACCCTGTATATAGTAGTGCTGGACGTTTTTATGTCAACCGTTTTCAGGTTGCAGGCTCTGGCCTCTGACAGACAAAATGTCAGCTGAGTCCAATTTTGGTTTCTTGACAGAAAGCGATCTTCATTGCGATGAGCGGCTATCCATTTTTCCTTTAACTTGTTAAGCAGCTTTCCCAGTGCTCGAATGTCATCAGTCGTCAATTGAACATTCAAAATACGAGCAATGCTAGCTGAAAAATCCTCTACTTGAACCGGCCCTACATCTGGACTGGTCAAGACGGTGTCAAGAATGGCTTTGTAAGCAATACACATTGCTTATCTGCCTGTTTTGCTAGTGATGGAACGACAAGAATATACGTGCGCTCGCTACAATCAAGCTCAAACTACCCCGGCCACGTGGGTACAGTGGGCCGGGCACGCGGTCAAACCGCCTGAGGGCCAGGTCGCCAGACAAGTGCCGAAATGTCCGGAATTCGGACCGCTAACCCGAAAGAACTGCCTTTTTTTTTTTTTTGCAAAGCCATCAGTTATGAGTTTCTGTCATACATTAGTCGTATCCACCAATACCCTGGTATTTTTGCCTTTGTGACCCTGCCGCAGCGCTCGCCGGTATGTCACAGCCGCAGCTAAGCGCAGTGACATCATTGGAAAAAGCTTCATAACTTGCTTCGTCGCAGGTGGACGCAGCTAAATGACCTTGTTTCTGGTCAGGCAAGTATTGGGGAGCAAGGTAATACCAAAAATACCGGGGGGCATTGGGGGGCATTTAGTATTGCTCTGTATTTGTAAGTCTCTTGAAGCATTGCACACACATCTGTGACATGGATATTTAAATTAGCTGTGACAATAAAAAAGCAATGACACAGCTCACTTTTTTTGCATTCATCACATTGTCCAAGCTTCAAATTATTAGTTTTGACCAAATATTTCCGTTTAACTATTATTTAGAACCGCCTATACTCGGATAATTCCAACATCCCTTTTCTCTCGGACGTGGACAAGGCAATGGCGTTCCACGATATGTGTCAGTTTGCGATGAAATATTGGGTACATGTGACATTTTTGGCAAAAGTTACTGCTGTGTTCGCAAAATATGGACATTTTTACGTTATTTGTGTCACATTTCAAGCCATTTTGAGAAAGTCACTTAAATCATTTTTGGCGTGCTAAATCGTGCATCGGACCCATAGTGCGGTGCTCCGTCACTATCGCGCTGGGCCGGGGGTGTCTGAACTAGTGATGCCAATCATAATTTCTTTTCTTGGAATTCCAATTTTTTGTCCAATTCCAATTTGGAATTTGGACGGAATTCTTAAGATTTTTCGGAAATTCATCGGAACACAAGGCCAATGCGCTTTTACAATGTACGCAAAAAAGCAAGAAAAAAATCGGGAAAGAATCGGAATAGCCCCCGCTTTGGACCAAAAATGGAAATTTACTTGGCAGATTCTTGGAATTGGATCGGAATTGGAATTGAAATTTCATGAAATTGGCATCCCTAGTCTGAACCCCCCTCCCCCCGTCCAACTCCGCTCCTGGGCCATGTAGCGACATGCAGTAAGCGGCATTCGAAAGAGCGTAAAAAATAATGACGGAAGCACTTCAGTCATTTTTTAGGCCAGGTCAAAGGTCATGTCGCCAGAGGTCATCAAAGGTCAAATTTTGTCTATTTCAACAATTTTGGGAACTGCCAACGGCTAACTCTGGAACCGATAGAGCTACAGCGCCGCGGAAAAGCCCATTCGATAGCTCTTTTAACGCTCTTTCGCCACTGCGCCCTCAGATTTGACTTCAGGTCAACGGTTTAGTCTCCAGAGGGCAAAAACTCCCAAAATAGCCGTTGTCATGAAAAATGTTTTTCTGCAACAATTTATGACTCAGGGAAGTAGCATTTATTTTGCCAGCATCGTGTTCCTCCTGTCGAGACGTGTCGAATGAACTATAATTTGACGTTGAAAGGTCATTTTGAAAATTTGACCTTAAAAAATTCCTGGGACCTTTTATGACCTGATATGACCTCAGGGTCCTAAGGAGAGGTCACGGGTGCCATGTTTCGGTTCAGCTTGTCGAGTTTACCTGTAACACAATGCGTGAGAGTGTTTGGAATGACGTTCGTCCAAAAAGGCGCCTTTCAATTTTCTCCTGTTGACTTATAATGGAGAGGTCGCAAAATTGACCTGACCTTATGTCACCGATATCAAAATTCCGAGATACACATTTTGTATATACTGTTACTCTTATCAATTGCTGAACGTTTTAAGGTGATCGTTCGGTCGGTGCAGCTATGACGAGGATTCTAACTTTTTCTGAGGTGAGGTCACTTGACGTGACCTGGTGACCTGACCTTGAGTGACCTGGGTCTGAAATTTTCATAACATGTGCGGAAAAGATGCATGATGTGCCAAAAACCGCAGGGGGGTGTTCGAAAATCCCCGACCCGGCGCAGGTTAAAAAATCAAATTAAAAAAGAAAATTGTTAAAAAATCATGGTCTCAGGGCTGTGACGAAAAACAAGTGGCCTAAATCCGGTGAGAAAACAGGATTTGGGGGTACCCTAGGTTTGGCTCCTTCAGTCTCTGCCCCCCCAGTGAAAATTCCTTAGACGAGGCCCTGGCAGCTGTCGGTAATCTACTTAGCCCAATGTCTCCCATATTAATATATCCTTCAGTTCCTTATCCTCCCTGAGGTGATTTGAACAGAGAATATTGGCCAAAAGAAATCAATTAATAAATAAAAATGGTTTGACCGACCAAATTATGGCACGTCAGAAGTAGAACAATGACCTATTTACACTTAGGTATTATCCACTCAACATTTCACAACGAAAAATACAAAGATTGATTTTGCACTTCAAGGTTTATCTAAATCCGTCAAAAGCCTCTAGTTCCTCCAGACCAGTTCATACCACTTCACGAGGGACTTACACGAGAGATAGCACGCCGCGGCAAAATAATCCAATTCCGGAACACCGGCAACGCTGGCGGAAATAACATTTCCGTGCGTGTCCCAGTGCGGCCGCGGCGGTAAGAGCTCGGTCGCATTCGGAATGAGCCGCTTCCCGGACACAAAACAACAGAGACGTAGAGGACGTAGCCACATGTGGCAGACAAGACGAAATCGCGTCCTGCACGCCTGCACGAAATCGCGTCAGTGCACGGAGCAACGACTCTTGAGTCCTGACTGACATATAGCTTGGTAAGCATCTTTGTATCTTTTGCCGAGGAGATGTACCCTACTTTGTTTTAGTTGCACTTCAACCTCAAACATTAATTTAAAAAGCAATGACTGTGTAGGTGTGTGTATTCGTATATCGTAGGTATCTGCAGTGGCGCGGGAACCGGGGGGGCTAGGGGGGGCTGAGCCCCCCCAGCTTTTCGGCTGGGGGGGCTCGTAATGTATTTGAGCCCCCCCAGCTGGAGGAATCGAAATCGGAAATCTACCAACATAATTTCATAGATTCATACATAGGCGTGGGAACCGGGGGAGGGGGCAGTGGGGGAAGCTTGCCCCCACAACTCTGCGGCCGTGGGGGCGGTGCCCCACAACGTTTCATGAGGCCAGGAACCGTCGGGCAGCTTGTCCTCCCCAAATTAGGGGTTGTGGGTCACAAAGGAAGAAAGCATGTAAGTAAAAAATCCACCTATTTCACTGGCTCGGCAACTCATTTGGCAGATTAAAACCTTTACTCCAGGTTGCCAAAACGGTAGTTTCTTCACTCAGCTGAGACGGAATACCTCACTTTTTGAAAATATTTTCGTTTTTTTTTGTTGTTGAAAAGGCCAAGGTCTGAAAAATAAGTGGCCTAAAACCGGTGAGAAAACTAGATTTGGGGGTACCCTAGGTTGATTTCTATTATGGTTCAGCCCCCCCAGTCTGGAAGAAGTTCCCGCGCCACTGGGTATCTGTATATTTCTTCTTTTTGTGTCCAACGTTATGAATATACCTACACGTTTACTGCGTTTACCTATTGTTCCCGCACTTGGACACTGTAATTTCGACTCAACAGGAAGGTCCGGGAATAAAGGCATTTTACAAGACTGGATACAATGAGACTCACATCTGCTCTGGATGACGTCCCCATTGCGGTAGATGAGGTGCCCGTCCTCATCATCTTCTACGTGGTCCTGCGACACCTGACGACAGCGAGGGACTACAGGTCAGGTCAGTCCAGGGTCGCCGGGGTGTATGTCAATGCCACAGTCGCAGTCGCAGCAGGGAGACGGCTCAATGGCGCGATGGATGGGGGCGGAGAGGGATGACTGCACTGCTAGTGGTAAGCATGGATGATGATAGGAGGTAGAGGGATCGTCGGATAACTGGCTGGAATATGATCGCCATGTCTCGTAAAGGGAAGAGGAGATAGCCGATAGGAACAAAACGCTATAAGCTGGTATAGTCCATAGGGGAGGATTTCCAAGAAACATCAATTGTACCTACCAACATTATCCAACAACATGGCAAACATGGATGCGCATTGCCCATCCATCCATCTCAATAGATAAACAATGCCGTGTGGGTGCATCAGAAGTCGCGGTCGGACAAGGGCCGCTCGACGACTGAGGAGGGACGAGAGACGAGAGACGAGAGACGATAGACGAGAGACGAGAGGCGAGAGAGAGAGAGAGAGAGAGAGAGAGAGAGAGAGAGAGAGAGAGAGAGAGAGAGAGAGAGAGAGAGAGAGAGAGAGAGGATGAAAAAGAAAGAAATTGAGAAGGAAGAGGGGTGACAGAGACGGAGTCAGAGAGACGTAGAGACGAGACATAGAAACTGCATAGAAACAAACATAGAGACAGAGACAAAGACATGGACAGATACATAGCGACAAAGCCATAACGATAAAGACAGAGACAGACACATAGAGACAGACACAGAGACAGAGACATAAAGATAGAGACCGAAAGATAGAGACAGACGGGAACAGAGACCTAGAGACAGAGACTGAGACTCAGTCAGGAACAGAGACAGGAGAGACATCAGGCAGAGAGCTGTGACGGAGAGGGCCTGTCTGTCAGCCGTCAGGGGACAGAGGGGGTGTGTCGCGGGGAGACTTCCTAGTCAGCTCCGTCTCGGAGACAGCCCGCCGAGTGACGGCCGATTTGGCAGCCGCAGGCGGGCGGCCGGTCCAAACGACATACCGCGCTACCTCCCAATCACACGTCCAAAAACGCCCCCGAGACACGGCCGGCACACGTCACAAGGCCGGCCGGGCCGAGCCCGAGGAAGGCGACACTGCTCCGCCCGGACGAGATACCAGTACCTATTTACTGCAAGGTGCAATGAGGACGGATGACCCTGGGGTGGACCGGCGCCCGAGAACGTTGTCTACCTTTGAATGAGCGCAGCTCAACGCAACGCAAGATGTATTTGACGCCTGCTAGCATTCCCGTTGAAGGTACTCCAAAAACTCGTTTGATCTCAGCGCCAAGTGCAGCGCTAAGCACAAAAGCTAAGGGAAGCCTTTGATGCTGGTGAAACCAAGATGAAACATTCTGGCAATTGTAAGCACTCCGGAGGGATTCTCTGAGCTCTGAAGACGTAATTCTCACGTCAAGGTCGCTTTACTCGTTTTATAAATTGTATACCGTTTCTATCACACACGTTTTTCATACCTATTTATTTGGCACCTTTAGGGGCACTCGTAATTCATTGCGAGGACGGGACGGAATGGGCAATGGCGACTGACTCACACGGAATGAAGCTGACGACTGTCCCAAACGAGTCTGGCACATCCAATTAGCCCTGCACGACCTTACTCACCCAACACTAAATCACTTTGACGATGGGACTTTGAACGTTATTAGTCCCCTGTTCTCCCAATAACGAATGACGTTCAAGTGAATAGCACATCAGACATAAAACGGCAATAAGGATCTCCTTCAGCGATTTTCTTCGAAGTAGATACAACCTGACACCATCAAAAGGATTGGACGACCAGCCAATAGCGATCGAAAGAGCTCCACTCTGTCCATTCGTATAAGGTACTTACGCGTGCGAACGGGCTGTTTGCCTTGAGCAGCTTGGCCCTGTTGGCGCTGAGCACGGGCGCGCAGCAGACGGACGGCAGCGCAGCCTCCACCTTCGAGGACGTCGTCTTGACCACGGCGTTCGGGCGGCCGCCGCGCGTCTTGGCCTCCTCTCGGATCCGGCGGTACCGTCGCGCCGACGCCGATCCGAAGTAGACGTCGTCGAGCCTGGAGCTCACGCCGCCTCCGCCGGTGACGGCGCCGCCCGCGGGACCCGGCTCGGCGTGTTGCCCGGCCACGGGGCTGCGCACGCCGTCCACGCGCGAGTAGATACCGAACGCTGGATCGTAGTCGTTGAGCCGGAGCCTAGAGGCGGCCGTGTCGCGGGTGGAGGGCCGGATTACCGCCGAGGCTGACTTCTGCAGGGGCATTAGGGCGCGGCCGCCGCCGTGGAACGAGCTGTGCAGCGAGCGAGACTCGTTGTTGTTGCTCTCCAGGTGGAACGAGGAGCGCTTCAGGGCCGAGAGGGGGTCACCAGAGGCGCCGTCCGGTCGGCTGCGGAGGGTGACACCCTCGGGCACGGTCGGCTTGGCAGCTTCGTCTTTGGACGGGCTAAAGAGCGAGGGTCTGAAGCGGAACAGCTTGCGCTTGCGGTCCTCCTTGTCACTACGTCTGCTGGTATCGTCATCATCGGTGGACTGCGCGAGCTCGGGCGCATCGTGACGCCGCCGAGACGTCTTGGGACTGACAGGACTGCCGTCATCTATCTGCAGCCGGTCCAGCTTGTCCAGCGCTCGGTGCAGGAGGTACTCGTCCGGAAGGGATCCGTTCAGTGGCTTCCGCTTGTCGTTCACCATGGTCGAGTCCTCGGAGGCGACTTTCTTCAACACCGGGTTTCGTTTTTCAATAGTTCTAGCCTGCAATTCGGCAACTGTACAGTCAACTGGTTGGGCAGCAACACCTGATGCTGACACTAGCAATTCGGTGAGATTTTTCTTGCACTCGTCTTGCTTGTCTTCTGCCTTTTTATCAGCGTTATAAACACTCAGCTTCTTTTTCGACGAAAACGGACTGAAAAGCCGCTCTTTTAACGTAGCTTTCTCACTGGCGGCAGACGTTGACTTAGAAATCGATCCAGACTGCGCCTGTCCTCGACGGCGGCCACGCGGACTCGATATCACTTCCTCTCTGCTAACAGGCCTCTCGGTACTCTCCTGTGTCGCCGGCTGCACCAGTTTGCTGCTGCCCCTGCGTAGCGGCGGGACCGTCTCGTCTCCGGTGGTGATCGGCGCCGACTGTCCCCCGGAGCCGTCCGTCGGCCGGCTGGTCGGCTCGTCTCGGCGGCCGCACGTGCGGTCGGCGGCGTCTTTGTCGGTCGGTGTGGGCCGGTGACCGGCCGACTGCCGCTCGGGCCCCGCTCCAGACACCAGCGGCGGCGGCGGCGGCGGCGGCGCGGGGCACTCCCCACGCACGGCCGGCGCCGCCCCGTCTGCGTGCGCGCCGAGCGTGGGTTCGCCCCCGGCCGGCCCGTGCGCCGCATCAGAGCGGCCCCTCGTGTCGGGAGCACTGACACGTGTCGTGTCGTCACAGGGTCCCCGCTGGAACTCCCGCGACGAATCCTGCAGCGATTCCTTACGGGATTCCGGCCGGCACGCCGTCACCGTCTCCTGAAGGGACTCCTTTCGGCGCGAGTCTCTCCGGGCGGGAGTCGGCGGAGCCTGCGGCGGCTCGGACGGACTGGGCCGGTGCTCTCGGCCGCGGTGCTGGGTGTCCAGCGCTCGGGCCGCGCACGGCTCGTAGACGGCACTCTCACACCACTGCGGCGTGGACGGAGACTCGGCGCTGGAGGCTGTCGAGCCGGTCAGCGTCGAGCTGCGCTCCTTCTCCGCGCCGTCAGCCGCCGTGCGACCGGTCTCCCGCCACGAGGCGCGCGAGCTGGACCGCTCGTAGGCGTCGTACAGCGGTCCGTAGGCCAGCTGCTCGGGCCAGCCGCGCTCCGGCGCCCCGCTGGCGTCCTGCCGGGGCGCTGTCGGCTGCGCGGTGACCTCCTGGTTGCCCGCCTCAGCGCCAGCGGCCGGCTTTCGGCCGTACTTCTCCTCCCAGCGGGCCACCTTGCTGGCCGTCTCCAGGCCGGACCGGTCCAGCTGGGCGTACTTGTACACCAGCGGGTGGTAGTGCACGTCGCTGCGGAACTCTGGCCGGTAGCGGGCCAGCGGCGGCGAGCCCTGCGCCTCGCCGTCGACCACCGAGGCCGAGCGCACGCGGGCGGTGAGCTGTTGCAGCAGCGACAGACCGGTGCGCAGCACGCCGCCGGCCGCCGGGCCGCTCCGCTCCGTCTCCATGGGACCGGCCAGCGCGGTGGTGCGCGAGCGGGAGTAGACGCGCCGCGGACGGCCCGTCATGGGGGCAACTGCGGCCGACAGGGCGACCGAGGCGGTCCCGCGCGGCCCGCGAACGGGCGCCGGTCAGCGCCGAGTGGTGATCAAAATAGCGGCTCCTCGGTACGGCGGCCAACTCGGCCGGCCGTCCACCGGTGCGCTCCTCCGCGGCTGTGTCCGATCCCCGGTGACCCCTGCTGCCGACACGTGACCGGCACGTGACCTGAGGGGCACCCTCACAGAGGGCAATAGACGAGCTCACGGGAAGGACTACCTTCTCACCGTGCTGTTCACCGCTGTCCTAAGCTCACTGGGCGCGCTCAGACCTGTTCCTCACAGAGGAAATAACCTGCACAGTTTACCACTTTTCTTCAGCCACACACCACTCCACTCGTCACTCTCACTGTTTCTGAGATCAGACCGCTTCAGTCCGACTCCGGCCGCCGCTCCGTCGCCAGTTCTTCACGGTCTCCAACACCCACGGCACTCCTAGAGGTCCCCAGCACTCTCGGACGGTTCCTGAGAGCCAGCACCAGCCGCAGACCGTCGCCGGCGCATACTGCAGCCCGTCGACTCCGACAGGTCAGGCTCGGCGCCGCACTTGGCAGCCGCGTTGCGGCCCAGTTGGAGCCGGCTGCGTCGACCGTCGGAGGTCGGCACCTCACCGGACGTATCCCTGATTCACCGCGAGAGAAGCTGAGCGGCCGAGAGGTCCACTGGGTCACGCGCACCGCGTGACGGTGGTGCGTCAGGACGATGACGGTGCTGCAGACGGTGGGGTGTGGCAGCCCGGTCAGGCCGCCGGGCAGGTCGGGCAGGCAGTGTGCCGCCGCCAGGGCGTCATCGGGAGCGCGGCCGCCGGCCGCTGCCGCGGTGGGTCGCTATATTTAGCGGCGGCCCGGCCGTCGGACGAGCGTGTGTGGAACACCGGCCGCGATGACGGCCGCGCGCCGCGGCGGAGGGAGACGGCGGCCACGGGCGGAGACGGGTGTGTCGGTCGGCCCGAGCTGGCGCCGAGCTGCCACAGCTGGCGTCAAGCCGCCGCAGCGGCCGGCGGACACAGCCCACCTGCCAAGGAATGTCCGCGGCAGCCGGCACGGTGGCGCAGCGCCACGGGCGGCGCGTTTCCGGACCGGGCTCCTTCTTGTTTACCCCCAGGTGATCAGCCGACTCGCCCAGCCGCGCGGTCACCTGACTGCTCTGTCTCCGGTCAGTCAGATATAAATACACCTGCGGCGTTTATCAACACCTCCGGCCGCGTGCCCGGGCCAGCTAACCCGATCTGACATCTTGTCAACAGTAAACATGTCGGCTCCAACTCCCGTTCTTCAGACCGTGACAAGTGACAATATCCCGTGTCCCCCCGAGTCCTGGTCTTTCTTTCGGGCTCCACGACATTTTCATTGGACAGCTATGCCATCGCGCGGGGCTGCATAATCTCTCGCCGTGAATCGCTCGCCAATCCTTGTCACGAACCACCGTGACCCCGACGTCCCCGAGATGGCTGCTGTGAGTGATAACGACCTCGGAGACGGCAGAGTGGTCCAAATATGGCCCGGCGCGGAGTCCGGGTCGTGAGGGAGGACAGAAGGACGGCGACGGCACCCGGGTCGCAGAGGGTCGATCCGTGAATGCTGATGGGCATTTCGTCGAGACGGTGACATCAGACCGTCTCCCGGTATATTCTCAGCACACGCCGTTCGGTTTTCATATGTGCATGAAGCACACATTGCACATGCATGCATTACGAGCGGGCACGCGGGTGAGCTAGAGATGGAGATTGAAGTTGCATCGCTATCAAAGCATACCTAAATCTGGAACATCGATGCTACATAGATCGCGATTCAGCATGAAGGAAAATGTCGGCATATATTTAGATTAATCATTTATCAGTTAAATCCGGCGTGATAGAGTGCTGATGGCGCATCTTCGGCTATTTTCGGCAATTTTATCACCTTCGAATAACACCGAGCAGGAATGTGCGTTCCAGACATGTGAAGATCAACGTGTCGCGGAAGATAGACATGTAGCTGTCATAGAAATTTTGCCTATCACCCGTGCGATGCTATAGGTAACTGTGCGTTGTCATCACATATATCTACCATCAGATGCAGATGAGCGTAATAGGCAATGCTGCATCTCATGCTTCGACACTAATGGGAATTTACCGTCCGGCGTCCTTTGCACGGCATGGAAAACAAATGATAAATTGAACAAAACGTATTCATAAGCGAAATCCCAGCATTATATTTAGCAAAACTTTTTGAGTATAGACTCAGTATGGCCCTTACACTCTGCAGTGTCAGACATGTAACTGCTTTCCTAGGTCCACCAATGAGCAAAATAATAATACATCACAAGAAAAAGCGCCTCTGTCTCCTCTACCCCCAGGCCACCGGCCCATCCGAGTTCGAACCCAGTCATAACGATGGGTGGCCTTATGAAATCGGCCCCATAAGGTAGCCGTCAATGTTTCCATCACCATGCTTGCTCGCCGACAGCGGTCGATGACGACGAAAAATATCAGCTGGGACCAGCCGGGACAGCCGTTATCGCTGTCATTGCCGTCAGCCAGGACGGTGACCATGTGTCTGAGTACGGCCGATAGCGGCGCGTCAATACGGCGTCTGTCACCCGGCTCCGTCTCCATGCAGAGAGACAGAGACAAAGAGAGACCATTACGAGACGGGGAGAGGCATCAGGAGACGGGGAGAAAGACCATAAGAAGGTGCGCTGCGGGAGAGAGATCAGGAGACACGACGAGACGTCAGAGAACATCAGGTGACACGGGGAGACCACCAGGAGATATTTTCGGCCTGCAGGCTGCAATGCCCCGTTTAAGACCAGTGAATTATATTCAAAGACAGACGCGACTCGAGGGCTGCCACGGTCCCGGAATGGTCGCATTCTAATGAATTATTTTATCATGCCTATTGCTGCTTATCAGCAGCAACCGGGATTTATTACCAATAAGTTTGAAACAACTCAAAAGGTCAGAATGCCAAATGCTGGCGAGCGGGAATCACGGCCACGGCCAGATGCGGCGGTGAAGGGAGCGCATTGCGTCCGTACTGCCTTGTTTGGGATACCGACTCGTTGTGCAAACACACCACAGCATCTGCAATGGTGGAGAGAGGAACAAAAACCAAGGATAACCAGATTCTGCAGCGGGCGACACTGACACAGGCAGGGCTGCGGAGTCGGAGTCGGAGTCGGAGTCGAATTTGGAAACCCGAGCTGGAGTCCGAGTCGGAGTCATCGAAAATACGTCGACTCCGCAGCCCTGCTAGGTCTGCGGAGTCCCGAGTCAGAGTCGGAGTTGGAGTCGTTCGGAGTCGGAGCTAGTTTTTGAAAGCCGGAGTCGGAGGCGGAGTCAGAGTCGCCGAAAGTCCATCGACCCCGCAGCCCTGGACACAGGGTCTACCGGAGGGCCCACTGTCCCCGAGCAAGGACCCACCACCCTCCGGGACCCCCGCTCTCTGAACAGGGCCCACCGCTCTCTAGACGGGGCCCATCTCTCTCTAGACCCCGAACGGGGCCTGTAGAGGCCAGCGCTCTGGACGACAGGGTTCCCAGACACAATTGGCTGCCCCTGAGGGAAATGTCCAGTTGTCCTGGAAGGAGATGAGAGATCTCTGGTCACCATGCGAGAGAGATGTCCAGCCGCTCCTAGGGGATACTCGTATGTTCAGCCGCTTCTTAGGAGACGACCGATGAGCTATACGGCCGACTCAATGGAGGGACGGCCGGGATCAGCATAATTGGACGTATAAAGCCGCCTCGGGAATGCTGCAGTTGGCAGGTAGGTACTCACTACTCATCCGGGACAGGTGCAACTGAACTGAAGCTCAGCCTATTATCAGATGTGACAGACTCGCTAAGCCAGCCAAGATCGGAGACTGAATAGCGAATCACCTCTGAATATGGCGCTCCGCAGAATTTAGCAATGATCGGAAAACAGCCGTGATGAGTTGAGATCCTTCGACGAGATTATGTCGGCTCAGCTACAATCCATGGACAAAATACTAAATGTTCTTCGTGCGGTGTGTTTATCAGCAAAAAAAAAAATGAAAGAGAGACCAAAAGACAAAGGCGTAATAGGCGTAATCTTCCCGTCCGACAGCCCCAGAGTTGCTAAAAGCAGGTCAGATGTCCGAAACGCGGTCTCGGGTCCGAGTGATATTGTGCTGCCATCTACATACGGGCCTCGGGAAGCGAGCTCATTGCCAGGCACCAGAGGTCGCCCACAGCGCGATATTATGATAGATCGCGCCGGGCGCCGGGCGGTGGCATCATGATTCTCAACAAATGTACTAAAAATGTAATACCAACCAATTAGGAAGCGGATAATAATGCACACGATTGCTGTTGCGCTGGAGCGAACAAAGCTGAGAGACCACGGAACATGGGATGCATTGCATAATGCTATAGGTATCACGAGAAAATTCACAAAAATTCACAAAAATGCACAATTAATTCAAAAATCTAGATGTCGTCAGTCCACCAACTGCCCGGCTCGAGCGGCTCTTCCCCATCCCCTTGCATGTGTAATGTGTATCCCTCAGTCCATCCTCCTAACACCTGAGAACCTCCCCGTGGGTCCTGCAGTTGATCCTACCTGCATGCACCTCCCTGATAATCCCCGAGTCCGCCCTATCTGAGCGGCGCCTGGTCCCCCGGGAGCCGCCGTCTCCACTCCGCCCGGCCTCATCCCCGTCCGTCCGCGTGCCGGCTGCCTATCGACATCCGTGGTCGGGCAGTCCGAGCCGTGATGACATCGGGACGGAATATCGGCCCGAGATCGGAATGACAAGTACCGCGGGGAGACCGCAGACGTGCGCCGCTGTCGGATGCCACGCTACCCAGCTGTCGGCTGTCCCGCTGTCTGTTGTTGGCTGTCCCGCTGTCGGCTGTCTGCTGTCCCACTGTCGGTTGTCCCGCTGTGGGCTTTGGGCTGTCGGCTGTCTCGCTGTCCCACTGTCTGTTGTCCGCTGTCGGCTGTCCGCTGTCGAGTGTCGACTGTCCGTTGTGGGCTTGACAGTTGCTGCTCGTCACTGTGCCGTCAGCCACTATACATATTCCTGTCGATTTATACCATTCCCCGAGTTTCTGAAGAGTAAGTAGGCTGCGGTAGACCGGAAAACTGCGACCGTCGAACGCATTTCCAGACTGGAGTGTTTGTAAATCCGAGCAGTGGAAGGTGGAAAGACTGGACTCCGCGCATACATACGGTGATATGCATAAGTGGCTGACAACACAGGCCAAACTGGGAGTGAAACGACTTTGAAGCTGTCGCTGGCCAGAGGATGCGATGCGCAAAACAGCGGTCAGCTTCAGCCTAAATCGGGGAGCGACCAGAACAAAGCCGATCTGCATATACAATACAAATCCACGGACCGAAATGGTGCGAGTAGTGTCAAACAGAAAAGATGAGGGGATAAGCGATGTTCCAAAATGGCTACGTCGCAGGCAAATGGATGAAGATGGGTCCAAAGCTGGCACCAGCAGAGATCCTCAAAGAATTAGAGAGGTGCGCCGCAGAATTTAAATAGGATTCCAAAACAAAGCTAGCCCTAAGATCTAGCTTTCGAATAAATTAGTTTTAGGTATGATTGTTTATATTTTTAATTGTCTTACCACTCCCTCAACGAGACCCTCGATGACAGCAGCACCTATACTGTTATACGAAAAAGGGCATGCTTATGGGCTATGGCGTTACTTTAGTAGGTAAGCTTCCCACTGTTTGCTCAACAACCGAAAGCGAGAGCGAGGTAGAGGGAGGGAGGGAGAGAGAGAGGGAGGGAGGGAGGGAGAGAGAGCCGATTGAGACCTTGATGCATAGGTAACGGATAACCTCCGATGTATATCTGGTATGTGTGGGCGTGGGTAGTTGATCGTTTCCTGACCGCACCCGTCCCGTAAACGACATGCATCGCATGGCGATAGGCATCGGTCTCAGACTTCCTCGACCGAGGTATGAGCACGAGGTCTTGCCAGCACGAGGACTGAGGTCTTTCAGGGCTGTCCGGTCGGCCATGGCGTTCTGGCGCGCCCTTCCTTCCTATGGCACAGGTCAGGAGTCCTGACCTGACTCAGGACAGCAGCTCAGGTCAGATCGGGTCACAGGTCACGACCCAGGTCGGGGTCGAGGTCAGTACGACACCAACCACTGACCAAACACAACCTTCTCTCGCTGGGCGTCTCCACGAGACGCAGAAACTCTGCAGCTGATCGAGGAGAGTGACAAATGAGGGAGTGACGGAAGACGGGTGACGGCCGTGACGAAGTCGGGTCACGGTCGGCGTGACGCAGTAACGGCGTGACGATCGGTGACGAGCGGCGGGTCGGCAGGCGGACAGCAGGGGTCGTCCGACCGTGGCTGTCATCGGTAGATTGATGGGATGCTCAGGGACGGGCCAATGGGAGCGGCGCCGTCAAGATGCTCGGCGTTTACCGTGGCGGTTAGCGGTGAGTGTGGCGTATTCCGTGATGTAATTGTTATTTCTTGATTGCTGGTCGTACGTTAAAAAAGATAAATCAGATACTATCCGATAGTGACAGAGAGAAAAAAAACGGTATGAATTAATTTCTTAAGAAATAATAAATTAATGCTACCTCAACCAAATCTAATGCCGATGAAAATAATCCCCATGTTTGCGGAGGTGTTTAAGCTACGGTAAGTAGAGATTGATGTCAACGCCTGGTCGTTCCCGGCGATCATAAAATCCGCAACACCCTCAAACTGCCGCCGAAACCTCGCCGCTATATAATCGAGCTAAAACTCGCCGCTGCAGACACCGAAGGCGGCTGCACCGTAAGCAGAACCGCGCCGCTCCTGGCACATTGCTGGCGAAGTGTCCAAAACTGGCCGTGTAATGAAGCGCCGTCTGGCGAAGTGACTACAATACCGGGAGATGGTCCGAAATTAAACACAGACGGTGTGTTCCATTCGCCAGCGGCTGTGGAGTGCGGTGTGCCGCGTATCATCAGTTATATGAGCCACACTACCTCGCCAGCCTCCTGCGGCGGAGCGGCTGGATGTCTCATTCCGTCCACATTGCACTCCGGCGTTCCAAATGACGCCAGATGGAAGCCCATCGGCCGAGACGAGCGCATCTCCCATGTGATGGCGCGCCGTATGAGCACGTCTCGATCGAGCACGGCCTGATGAGAACGTCTGCCTGTTCCACGCAGCACGCCGCGCCGCCGTTCTGCTGGGACGTGCTTGGCGTACCGGTGAGCCAGGTCGCCGTACCGGGCTGTGCTCGGGTGCCGGGGGAACGGCCGCTGGGCGCCGTACTCAGGTCGTACTCGGGTGTGCTCAGCGGGCGTCGTAACCGCGCTGACGGCCGACCACCGCGGAAATTGGCCGTCTACCGGTGCTGGGAGCTGAGCACTTCACAGGCGGGGAGGAGGCGGCAGACACCGGACGGCGGCGGCAGACATATGCCAAAGAGACGCGGCGTCGGTCGGACGACCTCAGTTACATATTATTTCGGCGGAGAAATAACCCACAGACGGGCGGGTGAACACTAGCATGAGAGCATGTGCTAGAAAACTTTTGTGACCGCAGACATTCCAACTGACCAATAGACTGGGAGCTGCTGTCGTGATCATGGTCTGTAAATCACAAAGCATCTGGGTTATGATCAGCCATAAGGCAAAGTCCTGCAGTTAGCGCTTGGTGGCGCCGCTGCAGAAATGTGATAAACTAAATGATATGGGTCATGGAGTTTTGTTCATGGTCCTCATCATGGCCCAGCCCCAGGGCGAGGTCAAGGGCAGCCAGCAGGCTGCTGTCGGAAAGTTTTGCTGCCAGAATCGTGACAAGAGTCAGGCCTCATCGCTCTCCATCATAAAATCCTCAGCCGAGACGACCATCCATGAAATCAGCCCAGTCATTGGCCATGGCTACATGAATTGAGGCACCGGCACCGGCTCACTGAGACCAAGGGCAAGTAAAAGTTAACTAAATCGGAATTCAACCGAGGCGCTGTTTTAGTCGGTGGCGACCAAACAACGTTAAAGGGACCATCCCACCTTAACATTAGTTTTGAGTTGAGATAGCCAAGTTTGCGGCCAGGCTCAGAAACCACCATTTATCCTGGTCGCAACCCCCGCAGCTTTATGGTGTTCAAGAAATTTCTTCCCTTTACTTGCAGGGTGGGACCAGCTTAGTCCCTATCTCTTAACCATTAGCGGTTTGTTGATGACGTCAGCAGTCATTTCAACGCCCGCCATTCCTTGAACCCGAGTTTTGCTGACCTTGAGCTCCCTTTTTTATCAACGTGAAATCCGTCGTCGGCGCTGAGAAAGCCTATTGCTTTTCATTTTAATTTGAATATTAGAAGATACCCACCACTGGAACTTGGACTGATATTATACCAAGGCCGAAGATGATCAAGCTGCCTGCTATATCTGGAGCTTGGTGTTCAACTTCAACATGGAATAAAAAACAAAATATCAAAGCAAACTGGATATGGTACTGCAAGTTAAAGTCCAAAGAAATTTGAAGAGCTGACAATTGACATTAATTCTTTTCCTGCAAGGTTTCCATATGGAGATCACAGTCACACCATGAAGAAATATTTTTGATGTTAACAGTTGAAAGGGGATTTATCTTCCAGTTTTGACGAAAGACGCTGCTGACTGTCTTTGGAAAAGGATGTCGGCATGAGGTGCAATTGTGCTTGTGAAGTGGTTATAACTGGTCTTTTCACAGTATTAAATTAAATGTGCCATTGCAGCCAAGTGTGTTATCATGTAAGGTAAAATCAAAACTACAATGTTGGTTTTACGAGCATTGAGAAGGCTGGTAGGTAACACCTGCCTGTGCTCGTAAATCATGCTGCCAGAGTATTCTAAATTAATTTTATCATACACTTTTGTTGTCCAGAATGGTTGCACTATTGTTTGGTATCATATTATTCCATGTAAATATGGTAGTGTAAAGTCCGACCAACATGTTACCAGATTTGAAGCTGTTACGTTACCTAAGTACCTGTTTTTTACTGGCGTGGTGAATGTCACCTGGATTTTGTTTTGAGGTGCAGACCTAGTAACTCTGACTACATGGGTTTGAAGCTATTATCTATTCTGTTTTTACTGGCCTGGTGAATGGCGACTGATGTTGTCCGTGGATGGCACTGAAACCAATTTTGAGTGTTTTGTACAGTGTTTTAATACAATGCTGAGGGCTGAAAGTTGTCTTGTTTAGAGTGGTGAAAGTTCAGGATATGCCAGCCACCATGGTGGGTCAGAGTTACATGTGTTGCAGTCAGTTCGGCTTCGGCAAGCACACGGATGGGCATACGCATCAAGACCTGCTCTGCCATACTTTCAGCCAATTTTACCTAGGTAAGTCTTTTCTTTTTTCTACCAGAAGCTATGACATTGTGAATTTCAGCACTGTGGCCTGTGTGTAGCTTTCAGGAAAGCAATTCTAAATAAAGCTCTGATAAAGTGCAAAATCAGCAATGCAGCCCTCTATTACATTTTCTACAACATCTTACTTGTTCCTTGCATGGAGAGAAAAATGCAATGTTATGAATTCGTTTATTCACATAATTTGACAAGCATGCAGTTACCTGCTACTATCACTGCACAAAACAGAGCAGAAAACATCAGTTGATCAAACACAAGACATAACAGAAGTTTACAACATAGGGCTGCCGAACCTGCTTCCTCCCACCACAGTTGATGCCATTTCCTAGCCTGGCTTGATGTGAGCACTGAATAGCTGCTTTGTCTAATTACAGCTCACTACCATTCAACTTAAACTACTCTCTTTAAAGTAAGAGTGAGAGCGTTCAGTGTTCATAGCAGCTCGACAGACGACAGACAACAAACATCTTGACAAACCAACCAGTATTTGATTTGGCTAATGATTTATGTGCTTGTTGTATCATGGCCAAACTACTTTAACAGCAATAATCCCTGTTTCATCTTGATCTTGCTTTTATTTCCATTTGAACTCAGATCTTGAAACAATCATCTGAAGTGATATCAGATACTGGCTTCTGTTTCTCTTGAAAGCAAGTTAAAACAACAATGATAAACTAAGGCAGGAGATGTGAGTTGTGGCAGTAGATTTTTGATTCAACATGTCAACCTTATATTGCTTGAGACCTCTGTGACAGACAAACAAATATTTATAGTTTTTTGATAGTTTGGATTCTTGGCTTGATTTAGCAGATCAGCTGTGAACCTTGACTTTGAAATCACATAAATGTCATGGTACCCGAACGAATCCTCGCATGACATTTCTTCGTAGCACAATTTTTCGTCCGCATTTCTTCGTCTACAAATCTTCGTCGGTGCATTTATTTGTCCCTCAATGCTTACTCTTGCATATATTTGCGTTGAAGAAGAAATGCGAGACGATTTTCATATACCCTGGTGCGAGACAAAGTAATGCGATAGGTACGAATAAATGCCCTGACGAAGATTTGCAGACGAAGAATTGCGATACGAAGAAATGCCATAAGAATTGTCCTGGAATCCTTTATTGGCCATCATATATTGACCTTGATAAGATAAACGCATCATTCGCGCAATATTTGTCGCACTTTGATACCAAACTATTGCTTCCAAATGCCGACGTAAAGAAAACCTTTATGTGACGTCATAGAAACAGCGGATTTCCCAAAAAGTAAACAAAAATAAAAGTCTTATATCTCGAAAACGGGTGAATATTTTCCGGTAAAATTTGGTAGATGTTCATTTTCGCTCTTTGTGATTCACGCTACATCACTTTTATGCCAATTCATTAACTTTTTTGAAGGTGGGAGGGTCCCTTTAACCCTCGCCCGCACATGGGGGGGGGGGGGTTGCCACCCCCCCCCCAGGCAGTCTTTCTGCTCTGCACTCAATATTTTTAGAGCTAGAAGGCTGATTTTTCGTATAGCTGCTCGTCTATTCTTTCTTGATGTCCACTGAAAATTTCAAGTTTCTGTGATATTTGGTTTCGGAGATATGACCTTGTTTTTCAGGTCATGTCATGACCCAAATGGCCAATTCTCAACATCTTGCGTTTGCCATGGGCCTTGTGAGCTTTTGACACCCTGATTTCGGCCTTTTTTGCCAGTCTTACCTCCCACCTATCATGGAACATGTTGTTCGACGATGTACAGGGGTCAAGGTCAGGGTCAAGGTCAACCTAGGTCATCTAAGATAATTGCGTTTTAGGCAAGCTGAATTTACTTTTTGTGAAGTTTTTTGACTGCATTTTTGGTAAAAGCTTCTCAGATCATGATTTCATGTGATATGGACCCAAAAACAATCGGTGCACACATCAGTATACACACAGACACACACAGACATACAAACACATATAATTGACCTTGACCTAACTTGACCTGAAATGACCTCAGCAGCAAAATTCTGGTCGGATAGTGTGACAAAGAGGTTCTAGCTGGCTTGGCACCAGAAAACAGCATCGTCATCGGTATTTGATAAGCAGCGCACTTGATATCCAACGGTGACCCAAAACAGCAACATTTTTTAGTTTGACCTGACCTGGAAGGTCAATGACTGACCTGAGAAGGTAAAACTGGGTATCATTGGATTCGTCTCTTCCCAAAGAATCTTTTTGGTCTTTACTGCTAAGCTCTATCTCCAACAGGAACGAAACGGCGCGGGGGGGGTGGCAACCACCCCCCCCCCCCCATGTGCGTTCTAGGATGGGAAAATGGCATGTGCGGGCGAGACGAGACGAGACACGAGACGAGACGAGACACTTCCTGACTAGCTAGTGCACCTATGCAGATTCGCTGCAGGACTTTGTAAATAGTCTCCAAGATAATAATTTCAGCTTCCCGTCAAAGATATTCATTTCACCTGGATAAATGTCAATTGACACCCGCATCGTTGATCAAACTCCCGAACCATCTTCAATCATCTCTACTCTCAGCGCCACTGCAGGGCGTGTCAGCCGCACCCCTCCCCCTTCCCCCCGGTCACCCGACACCGTCTCCACCCGCGCTCCGTCGAGACAGTTCCTCCCCGAGGCGGGGGGGGGGGGGGGGAGGGATGAGACGGCCGACCTTCGCATCAGCAACTGGTGGTGCACGGGCCACCTCCGCGGAACTGGCCAGAGCTGGCCACACCGGAGCGGAAATGAACCGCGCCTAATGCAGTGACTGGTTAGATATCAAGGCTGCACGCTAATGCTCCACATTATGTCATCATCAGTAGCGTGAATACTAATTTAATGATAGTTACTCTCTGCTTCTAACAAACTGGAACGATTTAAACTAATTAAATGTAATGCCTCATAGGTTTAATTGTTTATTTAGCTTAATTTCTAAGTTACAATTACGAGAACGAGTGTCGGAAGCATTTGCGTTCCTATTAGGGCAGTGTTTGGGTCGGCTAAATCACTCTCTTAGCTGGCTCGGCGAGGTGGGGGCGTAACTGGACAACACGCCCTCACCTGAATACTAATCACCAAATACGAGCCTAATCACCACGCTCGTATGCACACCCACGAGACCTAGCTTCACGTTTGTATCACTGCCGAAGGTTTTCCTCCCGGCCTCCCGGCCACCGCGGCTGGTGGCGATGTGCTCCAGAACGCCGGTCCCTCCATCGTTAAATTAGAGGATCCTCCTGGTTGATGGCACAACTGTCCCGTCTTGCCTCATCTGACTGCTGCAGCTGTCCTATCACTTATTAGCTCCAGCAGCTGTCTTGTTCTGCCTCACCTGACTACTGCAGCTGTCCTATCCTGTCTCACCTGACTGCTGCAACTGCCCTGCCCACTGTCCAGTCTCACCTGACTGCTGCAGCTGTCCTGTCCTGTCTCACCGGACTGCTGCAACTGCCCTGCCCTGCCTCACCTGCAAACTGCAGGTGTCCTGTTCTGTCTCACCTGACTACTGCGGCTGTCCTGCCCAGTCTCACCTGACTGCTGCAGCTGTCCTGACGGCTGCCGCAGCTGTCCTGACGGCGTCCGTAGCTGTCCTGCCGCAGACGATGACTCAGTTTGTGTCGATTGCGCCGCTGCACCGAGGAAGGACTAGACGAGTGCCGCCGCCGGCCCGACAGACAGCCGGCGTCGCTGGACGGCCGGCTCGGCTGGCGGGGCCGCTCCGGTCTGCAGGACAGCACGGGGTACAGGTCAGGGGTCAGCAGAACCCGGGGGCAGGTTATGAGGTCAGTTGGAGTCAGGACACTGATCAGAGGTCAGCTGGAGTCAGGGGCTAGCTGTGGGCGCGGGGCAGGTCAACAGCACTCCTCGAGGTAGATCAGAGGTCAGAGGGAGCCAGGGGCAGGTCAAAGGTCAGATGGAACCGGGCCGGTCAGGGGTCATCTGGAGCCGGGGCAGGTCAGAGGTCAGCTGGAGCCAGTGGCGGGAGGTGACAGCCACAGGCCAGGGGTCATTTAGAGTCTGGTTGACAAGTCAGAGGACATCTAGAGCCGGAGGGAGGTCAGGGGCGGTGCGGGGAATCTAAAGCCCTGTGCACTTTCATTTAGATATTTTTTCTTCGTCCCTGATACCACTGTTTTCGAGCCACCCAGAGGCCAGAGAGATGCAGTCACCCTCCTGCGACAGTAATGCATTATCGCTCCGTTTCCTGCAAGGTTGCAAACACCGGCTGAGGGCCGGGTGAGGTCTATCACAGTCAGTATCCACTCGGTGCCTCTCGGTCTACTGTCCGTGACCTGAACCATCTCTCATCGGTGCACGGGCCGCCGCGCCGATAGGTGCAGGACTGGAGCCGGTTGACGGCGCAGGGGCCGGCTGCATAGAGATAGACTTCCTTGTCTTGGAGAGGGGCTCATGGAAGGCCATCCATACCCCCTTCGTACCCAGGTCGCTGCAGCCCGCTAGTCGGTCTGTTTGTCCATTTTTTTTTTTTGTCTTTCACTCTGTATGTATGTCCGTCTGTCAGTATATCCGTCCGCCCGCCCGTCGCCTGTAGACTGATATTGTTCGGTGCTCAGTGGCCAATGCCATGATCCAAGTCCCCCGCCCGCTCCGTGATGGCTGGATATGAGCAGTGAGGCGCGCAGCAAGATCGGGAATGTTCCCCGTCCCAGTGATTCGCTCAGATCCCCGCGGATGGAGTTGAACCCGGTGGACCGAGCCGCTCAGGGTCACTACCGCGGCGTCTATCGAAGGTACCAGTCGACCCCTCCGAGCGCTGCGCAGTGCTGGCTTGGCAGAACTGGCCTTCCGCTCTCGGCCGGAGGCGACGGTCGGATAGTTACATCTAGCACCAGTCTGACCGGCGGCGACGGTCGACTGGAGATACATCTCTCGCCCGTCTGACCGGCGGAGCAGCGCGGCGGAGCGGGGGAGCGCCCGGCAGTCAGCGCCTTGACCCGAATCGGTGCCCTACGGCTGCAGTGGCGAGGAGCTGATGCCCGGCCGCGGGTCATGTCTCGCAGACATATCTCAAAGGCTCCATCGCGGTGACCGTCAGCAGGCGCTGATATCACCTGCAGTGCTCCCCAGTGACTGTCGACGCGACCGATCGAGGCGCCGGTCGCTACCGCCGCCACTGCTTTAGATTCCGGCCGGCCGGTTTGGGACGCAGAATTTCATTTAAAAATTCCGGTGAAGTCGATGTAGCATTTTTACATTAATTCTGGGCAGGTCAGCGATTTTCCGTGCAGTTGAGAGTCATGAGACTCGTCCATTGCGTAATTCTGTCTGGTTTAAGCCGCCAGAAAATCGTGTTCCGTTTTCGGTCATGATGTCATGACCCATGACTTCAAACCGCGAGTAATCCTTATCGGTGGGTTTCACATATCCAATGAATACATCAATACCGACTACATTGACAGTCATGGGTTTAACAGATGGTGATAGTATCATTACGTACCGGATCTTTTCTTCAGATTCGTGATCTCCACTCTCTGAATATTATTAAACTGGAAGTTGTAAATACACAAGCGATTGCACAACGTTTACAGAATTGGTTAGTTGAGTTTTGTCCAAAACGGACTGCTGCCGCTGACAAATGCTCCGTGAAGTGAGCAATTGCATCCAGGGGCGGAGCTTCCTATTCAGTTGGTGGGGCGGCGCCCCACCAACTTGCCATTTTGCCCCACCAATGAGCGTTTTTCCCCACCAACTTTAGCAGACTGTTAGGACTTTGTTGCATTAGCTAACCAATCTTTTTCGCATTGGGGAGCTTTGGAAATGTCTGCCCAGATGTCAAACATTATCTCTGTAATGAAAGGAATCGATTCAGTGTTGCACTTTATCTAACTCAACAATTGGACATTGTAGGTTTGACGACTTTTTGCCCCACCAGCTTCCCCGGAAAAGCTCCACCCTTGATTGCATCAAAGTTCAAATGCATTTTGTATGTTTCGAGCTTTCATGGGTCGATCAACGTTCCAATGAAGTCACAAAAATCAAAATACGTTGTACGTATTATATCTTTTATATTGCCGTTTCAAGTCGTAACGAACAGAACATCAATACAACATGATGAGCATCAATTTACTTTGTTATAAGCAAAACATTCAATATATTTACTTATATGAAGTGAACACATAATAAATGTAATAAGTGGTCCCGACTTTTATCGACGTCGCTCCCCGGTGACCAGCCGAGCAGCCGGTGGCATAATGTCGCTAAACCGACGGTCACTATCGCGCCCGGCTGGCGACGTCATGCATTCATAGTGCCGTGAACATCGCCATGAATTTTCCGAATAGCGCGCCCCGATAAATCAGCCGGGCTCCTAACGGTCATGGCCGCAGCCGAGATTTCCGCACTCATGAAAACCGAGGTCGGCGGCGTCCAACAGCACATTAATGGCTGAGTGTGCAGAGTTTGAATACTGTGCAGCGTTTTAAGGACCTCACTCCGTGCAAGTGCACCATTGCATAGTTTGCTTATGGGTGGCACACAATGGAGCACGCCTTAGGGCACGGAACAGGAGGGCTCCATACGTCACTGGGTTATACACCGCTAGTTCCACAGTGATTGGGCGATCGATGTGGCCATTGTATTGACTCACATCAACACGAAAACGGGGTTAGCATGCCTTTGGTGACGTCAGGAGCAGTACGAGCGTCCCAGAAGTTGTGCAGGAGCTCTGACAAAGATTGACCGTTGTGAAAACGAAGGCCGAGCACTGCGCATCGATATTCCCACCATCACATCATGCATGCCACTTATTCAGTGAGCACGGAAAATGTCTCCAAATCTGAATATCATTTCCCCATAGCTCGGTCCGTCCGCTACCATTTTCAGATGAGCCGCGACTGTCTCCGGCACACATCTGTCTCATCGTTCACTGTCCCCCGGACGCCGGCCAATCCCGTTTGTTTCGGTTCACTGCGTGACATAGTACAATCAGCCCTCGGTCCTCTCAGCCAATTCCACAGGTCACAGGTCACAGAAAGGTCGCCAAAGGTCACCGGCTGACCTTCCGCCCCCGTTGTTATTTGGGAAACCTCGTGAGGAGTGCAGATTGGATCATTTTCCGCTGTAGAATGAAGCGCTGCGGGATCGTCAGAGACCTCCACGCGCTCCTCGCCAGCAAAATGACCAGAGTCGACAGATTATACGTCCGAAGCATGCAATATATAAAAGCACAGAGACACCAGTGGTGATCGTGCCGTGCTGTAACGTCCTTTTGACTTCTTTACTGAGCTCAACTGGAGTCCCCAATGTCCTTTGCAGATTCTATCGAGCGAGCGAGAAGAGTGAGACACCGCCCCGCCGGGCGAAAAATGGCTGCTTGACTGCAGCTCGCCTGGTATCTCCCTCCTCGGCCCTCCCTGTGTTCTAAACGGCTGGTTGAAGCCCACAGCTATCAAAGACCAGCCGACCGGAAAACTTATGAAGTCTGACGCCGGCCCCTCATCCTCATTTGATTTGAGGCCGATGCATTGTCTAACATTAAAAAAAAACTATTTGCAAGAAGCTCCGGGAGGGTGAAAACCAGCTCAACCCCCCCCCCCCCTTAAGCAGTCCACACGGCACGGACTCAATACCGGCCTTCCCGACTGATTTCAGTCCCTCCCGTCAGCCAGCAGTCGGTCGAGCCGCGTAGTGAGCTACTCAACTACCTCCCCGAAGGAGTGACACATACCGGCTACTGTTGACAGCTGCCGGCCTCCTCTCGTCACCTCCAAGCGGTCTCCACTCTCGCCCTCGGCCCTAGTCACGAGATGAGCAGTTAACTTGGTGCCTATATACTTAGTACCTACCCCCAGAGTGACAGCATTTTTTCCAGTATTTTGATGGTTATGGCAGTTGTCTGCATAGACTTTTATATTCACGTGACTATTGTGAAACTTGGTAGGTAGGTAGGTAGGTAGGTACCACATAACTTGAAATTACTTGACGTAATGACATGATGTGGAAAGTGAAAATGATACCTAGGTATTGATGGAAATTTATGGACTTAGGTACGCTACAAGAAGACTGAATTGGTCAACCAATTCAAATTCAATCTACTTGTGGAGTAAGTCTATAGATTTTCATCAATAGTTACCACTTACCATTGAAGTTACTTGCTATCATGTTGATTTTATACATAAGAACCTCATTCATTTTATTTGTATGACATGTTTGAATGCAATTTTATCAATAAGTGAAGAAAAATGTTGGTAGTGCTCAACAACACATTGGTAGTGCTCAGCTGAACATTGGTAGTGCTCGGGCACTCCCAGGCCTATACAAAACGACGCCCCTGGTCTCCAGGGCGAGGCTGCAAGATAACAAGTAACGAGACACTGTCCTGGTGGAAACTGGAAGCCCGCGCTAGGCCGGGAGGCGGGAGCTGTCGAGGCTGTTGATTGTGTGCCAGTCAATGCTCGCTTGAAGGATGCAACGTAACAACTCTGAACGATCATACTAATCTCCGGATCACGACAGTGATTTCCGGATAGTAAGTACAATGGCAGCGATCGTGGCCATTTTCGTGGCCAACTGTTCGCAGAATCTGCATGTGTTCTGCGCATTACAGAAACAGCCAAACACTTATAGGTAGGCGCGCCGGGGCCAGTATTGCATCACGATTTTGTGGTGCCTTTTTGAACAGTCGCCGGGACAGAATTTATGAGGTGATTCAGCATCGAGCGAGTGATTTCTGAGCAGGATTCAATGCGGCGAACAAGTATTTCACCACGCCATAGCCGACTCGACTATTGATGAGCGGAAGCTCCTCTCGAATGTATGCCGTTTATATTTCAAAGTGAACCAGGTTCCGTCACCAAAGTGCATACACGAGATGTTTGTGATATGTGAGACCACTCCACCCCGCTCACCAGCCATATCATCGTCTCAAACCTCTCGACGTGTCGGAAAACGCTGACATAATCGTCTCCAAAACGTTCACTGATGCTGTAGGTACTTCGATTAGCCGGAAACTGCTGGCTGTGACATCATACTCGATTTTACCCCGAAGTTCGACATCATCAGCATGACAATGACACCATGAGAGCGCGCGCACTTGTGACACCGTGACACCTCCGGCGTGACACCGGGGCCAATACACCGTGACCGACTTTGATGTCAGACGTTCGTCGATCCGTATTCGGGGCACGCGTCGACAACGACGGCGGTCGACGCGGGGTGGCGACTGGCGCCGGTCGCGCTCTATTCAGGACGCGGAGCCGACTGTATTCACAGGACGACGCCGACTGTATTCAGAAGACGGCGCCGACTGTATTTAGAAGACACCGCCAACTGTATTCAGAGAACGGTGCCGATTCCAGCGACAGAACGAACGTTCACGACAGACTTTGACAGCAGTGGTGTCTTTCGGTCGGCGGTATCGGGAGGGTTACTGGGTACTTATGACTGCACGACGGGACACCAAGCGCTCCGGTTCGATGCGGTTCGGTTCAGTTCGGTTTAGCACAGCTCTGGATATGACAGTTTCAAAAAGAATGTTATTAAATGACAGAAAAACATAGGCTATTGTTTGTCGACCATGAAGTTATAAAGCTTCATCTAACCGAACCGAATATTTTAGATATTCCCAGAATGATGAGAGATAAGTTATAACCAAATAGTTGAAGAGCTCCCAGACTTGTAAGAGAACAAAATCTAGTCATTTGGTCGCTGGTGGAGTACATCAACCTTTACAGAAAATCTAGCACTGCATCATCAAATCGTAGCAATATCGCTCTCATCATTTTCAAGGTAAACTGCACTCTGTGTGTTGCTATCGGGGCACGTCCGTTCGAGACGAGCCGAGGCCATTCCAGCAGCCGGACTCCAGCGCGGCGCGCGCTGGGCAAGCCTGCTGCCAGGGGTCCGGAATGGACTGGACGGACGGGGCACGAGGACTGGACTGAAGGCTGGACTGCAGGGCACACGGGGACTGGACTTGCTGCAGAGTGAAAGGACGGGACACGGAGGTTGGACAGGACGCCTGGACCCCATGAAGCTTCAGGCCCGGTCAGGACCCAGGTTTGAATTCGGTAAAGCCCCTGGGTCCAGCGCCGTATCCAGCAGGCCCTGTCCTCATGTTTGATGTAGTGGCCTGAGTCACACATCCTATAGGAGTGGGCCACTCGGACCGGGCCGGTCTGTACGGGGCAGACGGCAGAGCGTCGCCGACCGGTAGCCAAGGCCAGCCGGCCGGCCGGCCGGCCGGCCCGCCACCGCTGCGGGCCGGTCCACTGCACACAGGAGATCCTGCAGGGGCACCGGGGCCGCCGCGCCACACTGGGGACGTCCGGTGGTTGAGGACGCTGCGTCTGCAGAAAACGGATGCTCCAATCGTCCCACAAAGATGTTCAGTTGACTTTCCAAACGTTACACCAGTCCCGTTCATGGCTGCTCTTGAGCTGTCAGTAGACAAAGCAAAAACTCGACAAGTTCATTTGATTAAAACATCACTCAGCTCGAATCGACCACGCCTGAGTTTTTCTCATCACCGAGGCGGAAATCTGACCGGCTCACACCGCACCGGTGCGGAGTACCGCCCCGCGGAAGAGTGCCGCTCGTGCCGATCATTTCCGGCTGGGGGCGACGATGACGGCCGTGGCCGGGTGGCCGTGACCTCGTGATGGCCGACGGACGGACGGTGACGCCAACGGCCGGCGCCCGTGACTGCCTTATATGGACGGCAGCGGCTCGCGCCGGCCGCCCCCCGCGCGTCGGACTCGAGAGCCGCCGACCGCCGCTCAGCCCCCGGAGAAAACAGACGTCAGCGCGGGCCTCACGGCGGCATGACGCTCAGGAATGCTGATTTTCAAACCCATATCTCCGAGATCTTAACAGTCGGAGTCGGTGAGCTGCCTCAGCCGGAACCCCCACTGCGCGCCAGCTCCATCGATGGACCTCGGCAACAGATGCCGACGCGTTCCACGAGGCACCGCAGATCGGCTGCCGCTGATCCGAGCCTTCCGGTGACACGACCGCGGCGACTCTGCCGTCCCCTCAGGTGCAGCTGCAGTTCCGGCGGCCGCTGCGGCCCACTGGGAGCGTGACGGGGTGCTCACGACGGCGACGCTCCCGATTGCACGCTCCCGCCCGAGCAATAAACTATCCGGGCCCGGGGCCGAATTCATGGCCCGCAGTGATCGTGGGATACGAACGAGCTACGACCCCTGGCGTGCCGAACTTCGTGCCGACGAGGATAATGAATGCCGTTCCGTGGCTTTTGCGCCGTTTGCTGGCATTTCTGAGCGGCATCGGCGCCCAATTAGTGAACTCGTGTGGTCACGTGCGGACTGCTGAGCGCCGCTTCAACATGGTCGGCCCGAGAATGCCAGCCGGAAACGTCAATCGGGCGTGACGGCGCTCCGTGCGCGATACTGCATCGTGGGCTGACTGGTGGGCTTCGTATGGATTGAATTCATGACATCCGAGCTTGTAAGATATCCCGCCGATGCGGCAGGAAGCAACGGGAAACCAGGCTCGGTTAGGTGAGCGGTCGTCTTGAGAGCCGGGGTGGCCGGTGCTCTTCCGGGGAGCGGGTACCCTATCACTACTGCAGGCCAACCGACAGGAAAAACGAAAACGTTCCGTCCTTCGCGCGGTCAGTCCTGCCGCGGGTGGGGGCGGTGTAGCGGTTTTTGTCGATCTGTGTCCAGTGTGCAGCTCGTTATATGTAGCGTGACGCAAGGATGAATGTGAGCCGTATAAGTGTGAGTCAGCTTCAGCGTCGAGCTGTGAACCGGTGACCCAGCGTTGGTCATAGCCGCCGGCATCTGATGCCGGCAGGGCCGAGTTACACCCTGCAAGTAGCTGGGCCGGGCATGACGTATGGGAGCATGATTGGCTGGTTATGATGTGAGATATATGACGTATGACAGCGCGATTGGTTGGTGATGATGTGAGATGTGTGTCTGCGAGCTGTGGATGTGCCAGGAGGGGGATTGTGAGTTTAGTTGGCTGGAAGGTGTAGAGGAGAGCAGAATAGATCTTCTTCTTGTGCTGGACGGTGACTTTTAAGTCAGTACGACAAGCTATTTCGGCCTTCTCGACTAAGTGTTGTGATTATGTCTGACGTAGAAGAGGGCAGTGGTGCACCGGTAGCTGGTACCAATACCATGGAACCAGAGTTTCCTGCGCCTGCATTCGATCTGCGGGCAATACCGGAGTTCGACGGCAGCGGTGACGTCGTCAGATGGCTGGAGCAGGCGACACAGCTGTGTGCCCTGCGTCGTGTGTCACTGGCCGCTGTCATACCCACACGCCTGAGGGACCAGGCGTACGAGGTGTGGGCCACCCTCTCCTCCACCGAGCAGCGGGATGCTGCAATCGTCCCCCAAAAACTGCATCGTGCATTTGCATTGGGACCCGACGCGGCTATGTATGAGCTGTATCACCGACGTCTACAACCGGGCGAGTCTGTGGATGCCTACCTGGGATCAGTCAAGCGGCTGATATCTCTCATAGGTTCAGTGTCCAACGAAGTGATGACGACGCACTTCCTGCAAGGTCTGCCGCCGGAGGTGCGGCTAACAGTACGTAACAGTGCTGGAGATGAAACTCTCTCCTTGGAGCGAGCCGTCGCCGTCGCTAGGTCAACGTTGGCGATGGCGGCCAGGGAGAGAGCGACTGCATCGGTGGCTGTCGTCCAGCCGCCGCCATCATATGTACAGCAGCAGCGGGGAGCCAGAGGGACGGGTCGCCGTCCACCACTGCGGTGTTGGACCTGTAACCAGGTAGGCCACATCGCCCGGCTCTGCCCAAACGGGCACGGCGACGGCGCTACATCAGCGCCACGGGCTCCGCCGTCGCCAGCTGCCGCAGTGACCCAAGAGCCCCCATCATCGACATCAATGTAAATGGGCGCAAGTGCCGAGCACTCGTCGACACAGGGTGCAGCGAGACAGTGGTGTGGAAGGGCATGGTGTCCTGCTGGGAGCGGAGTGACGCCAGCTTGGTCGCTGTCAACGACAGCCCGGTGCTGTGCTGTGGGCGGGCTGTGGTCAGCCTTGGAGTGCGCGGGGCGACAGTGAGTGTGCGGGCGGTCGTCGTACCGGCCCGGTTGCTGGGCGTAGACGTGTTGCTGGGCATGACCGGCATTGACGCCCTGCAGGGCGTGAGTGTAAGTGGAGGATCCGTTCGCTTCGGGAGCGACAACCCAGTTGCGAGCGTCGACACGGCTGCTGTGGTGCAGCGTGAGGCCCCGCCGGAGCGGGAGGTGTGTCGTGCGGTCGACACGGCTGCTGTGGTGCAGCGTGAGGTCCCGCCGGAGCGGGAGGTGTGTCGAGCGGTCGACACGGCTGCTGTGGTGCAGCGTGAGGCCCCGCCGGAGCGGGAGGTGTGTCGAGCGGTTGACACGGCTGCTGTGGTGCAGCGTAAGGTCCCGCCGGAGCGGGAGGTGTGTCGAGCGGTCGACACGGCTACTGTGGTGCAGCGTGAGGCCCCGCCGGAGCGGGAGGTGTGTCGTGCGGTCGACACGGCTGCTGTGGTGCAGCGTGAGGTCCCGCCGGAGCGGGAGGTGTGTCGAGCGGTCGACACGGAGCCGGAGCTAAGGATTGACGAGACTGACTTCACGGCTGTGTTCGATGATGTGTGGACAGTCCGTTGGAAATGGGCCGGTGGCGTGGCTCCGCCCCCGCTTGGAAACTCGATAGCTCAGTACGGTGTGCCGAGTTGTGCGCGTGAAAAATTCGATGCAGAGCTGGCGCTGTGGATTAGTGAGGGCTGGCTGCGCGAATACGATGAGACGATGTACGGTCCCGCACAGGGATTGATCCCGTTGATGGTGGTTACTCAGGCAGCGAAGGACAAGGTGCGGCCGGTGTTAGATTATCGGGAACTCAATCAACACCTGACACGTCACACAGCCGACGCTGACGTCTGCGTGGAAGAGCTGCGAAGGTGGCGACGTCACGGACGCCGGGTCGCTGTCCTGGATCTGAAGAAAGCTTTTCTTCAGCTTCGTGTGGACCCGGCCCTGTGGCCGTACCAGACAGTCATCGTGCAAGGGCGGCGGTACTGCCTGACCAGGGTCGGCTTTGGGCTCAGTATCGCGCCTCTGATCATGAAGGCTGTGGTCAGGAAGGTGCTCGCACAGAGCCCCGGGTTGGCAGAGGCAGTGCTGCCTTACGCCGATGATCTGCTGGTCAACGAAGCGGTGGTCTCGGCTGATGAGGTTGCCGAGCACTTCGCTCGATTCGGGCTCACATGCAAGCCGCCGGAGCGGGTCGCGACCGGTGCACGTATGCTGGGCCTTCGTGTCGCCGAGAGCGACGGGCCGGCACTCCAGTGGAGTAGGGACGGGGAGTCACCAACGCAGGCTCCACCCGTGCTAACGCGGCGATCTGTCTTCGCGTGGGCCGGCCAGCTGACATCTCATGTGCCGGTCGCAGGCTGGCTGCGGCCGGCCGCTGCATGGATGAAGCGGACTGCCAACCGCCTCAGCCCGGACTGGGACACTCCGATCGTCAGCGAGGAACTACAACGTGAGGTGGATGAGGTGTCACGGCGGTTTCGAGCATGTGACCCGGCACGCGGCCAGTGGTGTGTGACAGGGACGAGCGTCGTGGTGTGGACCGACGCCAGCTCCATCGCCCGCGGTGTCGTGCTCACTGACCCTGACACGGGCGCCATCATCGAGGACGCGTCCTGGCTGCGTGCCGAATCGGAGAGGGACGTGCACATCAATATCTCAGAACTGGATGCCGCTCTCAACGGTGTCAACCTGGCGGTAGCATGGGGCTTCCGTCGCCTGACGCTCCGGACAGACTCGGTGACGGTGCACCGCTGGCTGAGTGACGCGCTGTCGGGTAAGGCAAGGCTGCGAACCAAGGCGCAGTCCGAAATGCTTATCCGACGGCGCGTGGCTGTTTTCCGTCAGCTCGTCATCGAGTACGAACTGGAGGTCACTATCGAGCTGGTCGCGTCAGCGGTCAACCGTGCTGATGAGGTGACGCGGGTGCCCAACGCCTGGCTGCAGACTGCCGACCAGCCAACCACTGATTCGTCCAAAGCACAACCGGTGGCTGTCGCTGCCATCACAAGTGCCTCAGCGAGTGACATCCGCACCATCCACGAAAACATCGGTCACCAAGGAGTGAGGAGAACGTTGTGGTACGCCCGACGTGAGCTGGGGGTGAGGCGGGTGTCAAAACCAGCTGTGCGAGACGTGGTCAGACGATGCCAGACGTGTGCCTCGATTGACCCGGCGCCGGAGCGCTGGCCCGGTGGGTCACTCGGAACAGAACGCACGTGGGATCGCCTGGCCATGGATGTCACCCACGTGCACGGCCACCCATACCTGACGCTGGTGGACTGCGGGCCGTCGAGGTACGCCATATGGCGACGGCTTTGCCGGGCAGGAGCTCTGGAGATTGTGAGTGAGCTGGAGAACGTGTTTCTAGAGCGTGGAGCCCCGGCGGAAATACTCACGGACAATGCGACAGAGTTCCGTGGCCGGGTCATGTTAGCGTTCGCGGCTCGCTGGGACGTATCCATCCGGTTCCGCGCTGCCTACGAGCCCGGCGGGAACGGCATCGTCGAGCGCCATCATCGTACCATCAAAGTGATGGTGGCCCGGCAGTCCTGCTCCGTTGCTGAAGCAGTCCATCGATACAACGTGACACCGAAGGATGGCAGTGACCCGGCCACAGC
The DNA here is from genome assembly GCF_019059575.1 of Amphibalanus amphitrite. Classification (NCBI taxonomy): domain Eukaryota; kingdom Metazoa; phylum Arthropoda; class Thecostraca; order Balanomorpha; family Balanidae; genus Amphibalanus; species Amphibalanus amphitrite. The sequence goes on from NW_024882117.1 coordinate 231,092, forward strand.
TCCAATCAACGGGGTGCTTCGACACCCTGGCCGAGACGTTGACGTGACGCCCCGCAGAACCTCAGACGAGCCTGGTGACGCCCTGCCGCTGAAGAAACCCGGTGTATACCAGGTAGGGGGCAAGGTGTGGGTTCGGCGGCGGGGCGACCGATGTTTTGTAAAGTCAGACGAGGGTATTGTGACAGGCGTCGTTTCGGCCCAGACAATCGAAGTCGATAATGTCCCACGACATGTGCGAAACCTCCGACATCGGTTGACCGTCCCTGAATGTCCGAGGCCAGGGGCTCTGCGAGCGCCAACGGTGGAGTGGTCTGATGACAGCGAGTGTGATGGCGTGTGTGTGTCGCCAGCTCCGAGTGATGTGACGGAGTCGGACACGCGGCCGCCCAGCGTCGCTCAGTCCCCGGACCCCGATCCACCGACCGGGTCCGATGTGTCCGCAGACGAGAGTGAAACGTTCGTGCCTGCGACGCTGCGGCGTGGTACGCGTGTTCGAAGAGAGCCGGAAAGATATGGCGATGGTGTGCCAGAGGATGTAGTTGATGCGTTGATTGAATGACATGTAACATGTAGAGTAATGTGGTTCTTCAGAACCAGGGGGTGATGTAGCGTGACGCAAGGATGAATGTGAGCCGTATAAGTGTGAGTCAGCTTCAGCGTCGAGCTGTGAACCGGTGACCCAGCGTTGGTCATAGCCGCCGGCATCTGATGCCGGCAGGGCCGAGTTACACCCTGCAAGTAGCTGGGCCGGGCATGACGTATGGGAGCATGATTGGCTGGTTATGATGTGAGATATATGACGTATGACAGCGCGATTGGTTGGTGATGATGTGAGATGTGTGTCTGCGAGCTGTGGATGTGCCAGGAGGGGGATTGTGAGTTTAGTTGGCTGGAAGGTGTAGAGGAGAGCAGAATAGATCTTCTTCTTGTGCTGGACGGTGACTTTTAAGTCAGTACGACATTATATTTGCCGCCCTCTGTGCGCACTAGCCCGGCCGGCGACTCGTGAGGTGAGGTGGATGCCAAGCGTGGGGAGCCACTGCTGCACTTCACACCGTCTGGTCTCATGACAGAGCTCAATTGTCAGTAGCAGAGCGGGTACCTGTACGACAGCCGCACTGACATCGATGGCAAAGAAATACCGGCCCCGGCGAGGTTAAACGTGGCCTGCATCGCATCGTTATCCTCGCTCGGTCGCCTACCACTGCACCGCCCAACAGCACTGGGTAATGAATATGTCAGGAACGCAGATCAAAGACCGACCGTATAGGACTTGTTGTCATGGTAAAACACACGCTGGGGGACTATACATCATATACCTATAGAGTCAGCTATGCATATAGGTAGCTCACCCTTTGTGCTGGTCAGTGGCCACAGCGGATAGATGACTAGTCGAGGGATTACCGGTTTGGATCGATAGCTGGATAGATCGATTAGAAATTCTGATCATGAATTTCGAAAATAGCAAGATTGGCCGTGCTAGGACAATGTTGTATTTGATGCAATCTTGATAGCGTTGAGTTCGATCTAAGCTGATCCATTGTGTCGTCGAGTATGCATTCTAGAGGGCACAAACTCTTGCACTTCAGAGTAGATAAACTAAAATACATCTTGATTGACCCACTGAATTGGGTTAAGTTAAGCTCCAGAACCGCCATCCAGCAGCCCTTTATTTACATATCGTAATGACCTCATCTAACTTGGTAAAGACTGTTTCAACACAGTCTTTCGGAATACAGAGCTCAACTATCCCCAGGAGCACGCGGTCAAGCCCACGTAATTTGCGGTTGCCAGCGACAACTCAAATAGCGTGTGCAATTTGCATACCCCAAACCGAAAGTCATCAAGGTTCTCTCAAGCCACTGATCCGGCTCTGGCCATTGTCTGGGAATCTCCCCTGAGGTCATCTCCGGGGCTCCCGTGGCTAGGCCGAGTCGCGAGTGTGATTGACTGTGACTGTGTGACTGAGACTGGAACTGTGCCGTGTCGTAAGCGTCAGGGGTTCGGGTCGCTGTCGGTGGGTTTCGATAGGAGCTCGGGTAGCGTTTGGTGGCGGCAGGATCTCGTTCGGTTGGTTACCGTCTGAGTGTCTGATGCGCCCGCGGCTCGGCTTATTGTCGGCAGCGGCGGCCCGCCGGGGCGGATCCGACCGTTCGCGTCTGCAGTTGATCTGGGGCCGATAGCCGCCTTCTGCCGTGCTGCCGGGACACACCCTGTTCCGACGCCCTCCGCCCTCCGCCGCCGGGACTGCGATCGGTTCTATCCATCCATCCGCGGCCACCCGGTCACTGCAGGAACCGGACACACAGCCGGCACAGATAGGGCTATCGGGCCCCGCGGTCGGTGAGCCGGATCGAGTGGTCACCCGCAGATGCGATAGCGGCACCGATGACCACCACGCAGGACCGACTCGGTGCCCGCCTGGCGGTCGCGGAGGGACGGACGGCGCCCGCCCCACGGCTGCAGGAGGGCGGACGGCGCCCGTAGCTCGATACAGAACAGCCGTCCGCTCAGGTGCGGACTGCTGAATGAGCATTGAACGATCTGACACGTGGCACGTGCCACGCTCCGGTGTCTACCGGTTTCCCCAAGCGGCAACACTGGGTGGTCTGATCTGATTCCGATCAGCCCGGGACCGAGCAGCCATTGTAGCACGCTACATCTTGAACATTTAACGTAGTATCTTTTCGGCACGGCTCGGTCCGGCAGTCCCTCTCCCTCGCAGTCCGGCCACACGCCTAGCTCGCTTTCCCACACCCAATTCCCCCCCCCCCCAGTTCCCCTAATCTATCACTGTCCGCACAGAATGGGCAGCCGTTAAACTCCCATTAAGACGCGCGCTTTTGGAGACAGCTACCGCAGGATGAACGATTCGAACCCCAACAAGTAACAGCTGGATCAGTAACATTGTCAACAGCTCATGGACCCACGCCGAGGACAGATAACGGCTGGGAGCGCTGGATCAGTAAGATATGTCAACAGATCATGGAGCAGTGTCAAGGATGGATGCCGGCTGGAGCACACAGCCTCCTTTGTCGGGTACATCAGCCCAGGGTGAGTGACCCTGGCAAAACAACCGGGTGACCGACCTCACAATGGCCTCATGAGGTAGTTCCAGAGATCTCCGCAGAGGAAGAAGGCGCTGACTTACGGCCACACCCGGGCCAGTGGGCGGAGCAAGAGTGACGTCACAAGGGGCGTTGCCGGCAGACGAAACGGAAGGAAACAAAAGTTTGAATAAAATGAAATTGAAGAATCAAAATTAAAACTCGAAAATCACAAACCTTTCGGGGATTGTTTTATGCCAGCGATTACTAAAATGATAAAGCACTCAACACGAAGACGATTCGACGGCCAAAAATTGCAGGCACAGAGGAGCAAGGTGACTAAACAGGACAGAGGGCGCCATCTTACGGCCCCACCCACCAGAAGAAGGCAGAGGAAGATGACGTCGCAAGGGCGTGGCAGTCACCCCTCCCCCCCCCCCAACTATAAAAGGGTGCGCCACCCAACCAGAAGAGAATCACAGTCGAGCAGCCGAGAGTCACAGTCCACAGCTGGAGCCGGAGACGCCATCTGGGAGCCGCCGTCAGTCCGGGTCACCCGCGAGAAGCCTCTTCAGTTCGAGTGACCAGAGCCGGAGGACAACCGCCGACGCTTGAGACCACACTGAGAAGCGGAAGCGCAGAGAACTCCAGAATGTGAGTGTTGTTGAAAAGTCTGCTCAATCCCAATCCTTGCCCCCCCCCTCTGCCCAGCGTGCCGTGCCCGTGACGACTGCCAAACATTTTCGGTTACCATAAAATGCACTCTCAATTGGAATTGGAAAACTTAAATTACTTTGAACTTATTGGTCCAGACACCCTAGTAGCATGTTAGGATCTGAATTTCGAGGTCATGTCAGAGTCGCCAGCAAACCGTTATTGTCAGTGGGAGTTCACGATTAGGCCAAGAGCGAGATCCGAAAATTTACATAAGTAGCTCAGTGTCACGAACGCTGAAATTGATGACAGGATGCGTGACAACGTTGAAATGTCTTTGTCTTCGGTCAAGATGGTTCGTTCGATTTATTATGGGCGATGGCCAGGTGCGTTTTGAGGTTGGAACGTTTGTGAAATAAAGGGTTTAGATTCGTGCTGTACTCACTAAAAGTTGCATTGCGAAATCATTGGTAATATTGCTGTAATCTAAAATGGAAGCTAAAATGGAAGTCGAAATCAATTATAGAACAGGTAAATACGTTTGAAAGGAATGTAATGTTTTAAGGTGGCGACTGATTCATGCGATCGATCTATGAATATGGCTATGAATTATGATTTGCGACAGATACGAATGCTTGAGCGTACGGCGGAATTTTTCCTGTTACTTAGGTGCATAGTTGCGAGCAGTGGTTTGAGGTTGACGGTTTGACACTTTGCGACTTTAGATGGTCACTTTGCGTCATTGAAATTGCGAAATGTCGAGTAACAGGTAGATGTAGAAATGTTTGTGGTTAGAACTAATATGCGACTAATATAGGTACCGATCGTTGTGCTTTGTAGAATAAATACTAGAAAGGACCAGCTTTGTTGGGAAACGATCAAATGGGACAGGAGTAAAAAAAAAAAAAAAAACTTACGTGGAATGGAGCTGATGAGATGTCGAACAGGGAGATATCGAAGCGATATTTTACCAGATTCACACTCACTGACACAGCCGTTGAATCTCCCGGCCCGAAGAGACCGCACACACCAGTACTGCACCGCGAGTGATGACGCGCCCATCGCGGCGCGGCCTTGACAACTGTCGACTGTCGACGCGGCGCCGGCCGGCGGCCGTCGTAATCGTCGTTCCCGACACGGGCGTTGAGCCGCCAGAGGGCGCGAGAAGCAGCCACAACAGGGGCAGTGGGTTAGCCGTAATTGGGGCGCGGGCGGTAGGTGAAGGTCACGTATAGGAGTCTGGTTAGTTGCGGAAAGTTGCAACGGGATAAGAACGTAGACAGTTAAATATGATATGCTATATGATATCTAGGACTGCACTTCGTTTGATGCGCATTGTTTACTGCTAATAGGATGATTTAAATTAGATTCCCTATGAAAGGCTAGGGACCCTATGACAATATTCTGGCACTCTATAAAGATAATTTGTTTAGGTAACTAGTAGCCCATCAGAAGCTATCGAACGAGTTTCAAGGAGGCATTTCCGTTTGAGCATTCAGTAATTCACTATGGTACGGTGGATCACAACCAGACGGCAGATCGATGCGTGTTAATTGGTTCTAGATCATATGTCTGATTAAATCAAGAGCGGTTCAAGGTCTGCTAGGATTGTATACGAGAACTGATGATAAGGTTCACGCGTGTAGCAGCAATTAGGACTTGAGATTACGATTAGATTTGGTTAAATTATGCGTTTCTGCTATTCGCGTTCTTGCGAGTTAGCGCCAATAATTACTCCAACAATATTGGCACAGGGCATTGTGAGGCACAGACGGCTTGTTTGCCCGCCTCCTATGGCGTAACGTTTACCAGCATGACTGTATGAGACACAGATGCACTTCTCGAAACCCACGTCCAGACCGGAATAATAAGAGGGACACACCGTCACGTACGCAGGGCATATGCACGTTTTCCGCCAGTGGTACCGGCCACTGTTAATTTTCCCGCTTAGGTAACACTGGGTGAGAAGGCAGTGAGAGGTTTCTACGGCAGGGGGGAAGGGGAAGATTGGCACAGTATGCAGTGGAGAGTAAGTTATGCCAAAGGCAAGAAGCCGAAGGTCAGGGGTGAGTCACCCAAAGGGCGGATAAGGCGAGCCGTAGTGTCCCGGATAAGTCCTCATACTTATTTCGTAAAGGTACTCTAATCGGTACTGGACAGCCTCAGGGGAGGGAAGAATGTACTCCAGGACACGTAAGGCCTTGAATAGTAAATCCCATGGTTAAGGATAGTTCCAGGATATGAACTAGGGTCCCTGGGTCGTGAACGGGAATGTTACACGCGGACCGGAAGAGGGCATAGGTAATCTCTCCCGGTAGAGAGATAAGTCGGATATAAATCGTGTATGTGTGTACCATAAGTCTATCGGTCGTGTAGTGAATCCCATAAATTAGTAGGGTGGATATTTATGCAATTATTCTGGACGGCCCTGCGGTAAGTATCTTTGTCGCCGGTTAGCGGAGCATGCATATGGATTTCGGAAAGAGACATTTATCTCGCCGGGGAGATCGCTATTAGTCAGGCACCTAACGCCATCGGAGGGAATTCGAGGGGCGCTAAATAAATTTGGGGTGAATATATGACGAACGAACGTAGAGAGAGGATGAGAGTGAGAATGGTAAAGGATGAATCTTAGGATAAGGCCGATGGGAGTTTAGCGAAGCTCAGTTAGGACAGTCAAACTAATTAATCTCGAGGGCAACTTAAAACTAGCAACGCTAATACGAATTAAGTGGGCAATTTTCTTAATGGGAAGGCCAGTGATATAGGAATGGGTGACTGGACGAATGATCACATTCAATTTATCAATGTAATTACCACCCATATGTTTGGCAGTGGTCATCGGGACTTCGAATGCCCTGTCCTTCACCTGCCCAACTGTGCCGCAAACCCAGCTGATCGGATACCTCTATCCCTAATCCGAGCAGTGAAGAAGCATCTCGTGCATCATGGTCTATACAATGAACAGAATCTGTCGCCGACCCTGACGAGCCTCTGATGGGGGCCGGGACATTTATTGTAGCGGAGGAAAAACTTCGATGAATTTTGAAGAATGTATTGAAGAAATCCGGACGATAGATGATGACGAACGGTAGACGAGGGTGAAATGAGGAGCGCAGAGTAGACAGGTGGACCAGAGAAAAACACAGTGAGCACTGTCGATGAAGTTCACTGTTCAGAGTTCAGATGACACAACGGCGCCGCCGCGGACGGGGCGCCGTCAGAGCCGTTCACTGCACTGCAATACGCCGGCGCTCGTCGGGGCGCCGGCGAATTCGCGCACTGCCACTGAGCTGGGCTCAGTGGCGTTCACTGGGCACACGAACGGGGGTGCCCTCGGAATCGTGCTCGGTGGCACGACTCCGTCACTGTTCACGTTGGCAACCCGCTGGGGGTGCCGTCGGAATCGCGCACGATTCCGTCACGGGTTCACTACACCGGCGCACATCGGGGCGCCGGCGGAGCCGCGCACCGCCACCGAGGACTGTACCCGGTGGCGTTCAAGTGGAGACTGCCCGCAGCGACTCGAGGAGCCGCCGCGGGCACAAAGAACAATCAGTCGTACATCTAAAAGCAATTAGAATATGAAACGAGAAACCTGTGAGAAGAGCCAGAGCAGGCTCGCGCGGCACGTTCGGTTATACGATACGGCGGCGGCGAGCACGAACAGCCGTCAAGTGTGAAGCGATAGCGCGAGTGACAAATTGTAGGCAATTAGAACTTGAGACGAGAAACTAACACAAGAGCTGGTCCAGGCTCACGGGGCATGACCAGTACTGCGATAGATCACGCGTGGCTGTCAAATGTAAAACGAAAGAGAAGAACAACAGGGCAGTTCATTTCGTCGGTGACACACTCCTCCCCTGTGATCGACTTAAGACGGGAGATCACACAACCACTGAACACCGACGGAACATTCTGTACATCCACGAGATTCACGACTTCGCTACGCAGGTTCTCGCGAGTTCTTCCTAAACTACACAAGCACCTATACAGATTTATGGTACACTACCTATATCACTTAGTACTAAATCATAACGAATGCAAACACTTTCGGCACCTTCACAATCGTTCATTGCGCTAGACCTCGTCCCTGGTCATCTGCACATTAGTCCACTGGTCGCGTCACTTTGTCACTTCTGACGCCAGTCTCCGGTGCGCAGTGTTCGGCTACACCAGAAACGCAACGCGAGTGTTCACACGGCTGTTGCCGGTTTCGGTTGTCGTTCTCCAGAATAGCTGATGTGCTGTCCTTCCAGCAGTCAGCTGATCGGTCGCTGCTCTCAGTAGGTCAGCAGGGTCCTTCGTCGCCTCAGTTTCCCTCGGTACTCAAGGTCAGTGTCAACCGGCAGCGCGGCACGCGCCACTCAGCTGAGCTCCCCCACCTCCAGATGTCACTCGTGCCTAATGGCCGGCTGCGCGGACGGGGGAGGGGAAAGCGGTCCATGTGGCGAGCCGGGCTAGAGGGGGACACGGGAAAAGACATAAATCTCGGCGAGTTTGGTGTCTGCTCCACGGGACGGAGGGCGAGATGAAGTTTCAGAAATGGTCTATAGGCCAGGCTCAGTGGGTCAGTGGGAGTACGGTCGAAGTACAGCTGTCAGGATGTGGGAATGATGTGGCGACAAACCCGTTCACTACAGCTGAGCTGCTTCTTCTAGGACAGCGACCACGTGACCGGCCGTGTGTGGGTCGCTCCATTCGCAGTGACGAGTCGTACAGCGCGCACTCGTCTGTCCGGTCCTGGCAGGAGCTCTGTTCTCGAACCAGGGACCAGAGTCCTTTCGATGTGCCAGGTTTTGGGATTTTTTTCTTTCTTCCATCGGCTCCGGATGTGTCGTAGCATCCAGAGTTTCTCCTTGAGGATCTGCACCGTGATCCGATACGGAGCGGCGATCCTCACGGGGTCGAAGATAACCGCAGTTCTCCTGAGCGCTCCTCGTCTGGTCGTCTGCTTCTTACTGTCTCGGAACTGGGCACTCGGCGAGTCTCGCTCTTCGTCCCAGACAGCACCCAGAGCTCCTTCCGCAGGGAGATAGGTGTCATCGTAGTCCGCATCGGGGTGTGCTTGTCTCACATATGGTGTGCTGCTTTGCACTTCACTCGTGTTGTTCATCTGGTTTTCGAGCCGTAAGTTTTCCTTTGTGAGCAGATCGGGACCATCTCTTCTTACTGCTCTGGCGGCCTCTGACACGGTTCGTTCTGGTTGATGGGCGTCGTCCATACAGACACTGCCGTGTCGCGCTTTCGTGGTCTCTGTCTTCAGTTTGACTTGTGCATCTGCATCATGATCGGTGACTGTTTTCTGCGGCACAAGGTCAGCGGACGCCAGCCACGATTCGGTTTTGAAGACGTTTTCTTCCTTCTCGTTCTGGTCTGATTTTTGTCCGTCGTTCAGGTCAGGCGAGAGGCGGTTTTGAGCCGTTCTTTCTTGTCGGATGAACTGTTTCTGATCAGCCGTCTCCTGGATATCCGCTACGCAGGCCACAGCCCTTTCCTGGAATCGTTGCGGGACGTCAGTTTGACTTTTCCGCATGTCTGACTCAGCGAGTGGTCGATTGTTGCACGAGGCGCCAAGCACCTGGGCAGCAGCGTCGGAGTCGGAGATCACCTGGATTTCCGGGTCTTCGCTCGGTTTTCTGGCTGAGGGATGCTGCAGGGATTTTGCTGCCTCAGCTGTTTCACCTGGGTTCACTTTTCGGAGGCGTCCTTCTTTCGAGCAGGATTCTTGAGTCACCTCTTTCAGGTTCTTGTTGCTAGCGAGTTCTTTTTCCGAGCTCAGCAGGTCTGGCCCAGCGGGTAGCTGGTTGTCGAATGAGATGCCAAGTACCTGGGCAGTAGCGATGGAGATCCATCTGGTTGTCACTTCCTGGCTGTCCGTAACTTTCAACTTCTGGACACTTTCTGACGCCGGTATCCTATCTTTGGGTAACTCGTCGATCCACGATGGTCTGCTGATCTGAGGGCTAGCTGGGACGGGGCTAGCAGGGAGAGGGAGAGGACAGTGGAATGATATTTCGGACTGCGGGAGTCTCGTAGTAACCGTTCGCTGTCCTTCCCGTTCAGCTTTCATGAAGTCGTCCCTTCTGCCGGCGTTTCGTCGATCATTCATCTGCTGTCGCCATTGTGCCTCTAGTGCAGCTTGTTCCATTTCATCTTTTGCGATTTGCAGCTCACGTCGTCTTCTCACTTCATCTTCATGACGCTTCAACTCCTCTTGCTGCCGCCTCAACTTCTCTTCTTGTTGCTGCTTTCGCTCCGCTTCCTGTCGCTCCATCTCCAGTCGTTTTTCCAACTGTTTCACATGCAGAGCCCTTTTTCGCGCCGTGAGCTGAGCCTCAGCGGATGCGCGGGAAGCTGACGAACTGGAACTCACCTCAGGGCGCGGCTGCTGCAGCGTCGAAACCTCCATGGTTTCTTCAGTTTCTATCGTCACAGGAACTCCGCCGACAGCGCCTTCACTTTGCGGTCTCCCTTCTTGTTTTTCCATTTTCGATGAAGTTTCCTCCGCTTCTGATTTCTTCTGGCCTGATCCGGCCCGGAGGACCATTAAATGTCGCCGACCCTGACGAGCCTCTGATGGGGGCCGGGACATTTATTGTAGCGGAGGAAAAACTTCGATGAATTTTGAAGAATGTATTGAAGAAATCCGGACGATAGATGATGACGAACGGTAGACGAGGGTGAAATGAGGAGCGCAGAGTAGACAGGTGGACCAGAGAAAAACACAGTGAGCACTGTCGATGAAGTTCACTGTTCAGAGTTCAGATGACACAACGGCGCCGCCGCGGACGGGGCGCCGTCAGAGCCGTTCACTGCACTGCAATACGCCGGCGCTCGTCGGGGCGCCGGCGAATTCGCGCACTGCCACTGAGCTGGGCTCAGTGGCGTTCACTGGGCACACGAACGGGGGTGCCCTCGGAATCGTGCTCGGTGGCACGACTCCGTCACTGTTCACGTTGGCAACCCGCTGGGGGTGCCGTCGGAATCGCGCACGATTCCGTCACGGGTTCACTACACCGGCGCACATCGGGGCGCCGGCGGAGCCGCGCACCGCCACCGAGGACTGTACCCGGTGGCGTTCAAGTGGAGACTGCCCGCAGCGACTCGAGGAGCCGCCGCGGGCACAAAGAACAATCAGTCGTACATCTAAAAGCAATTAGAATATGAAACGAGAAACCTGTGAGAAGAGCCAGAGCAGGCTCGCGCGGCACGTTCGGTTATACGATACGGCGGCGGCGAGCACGAACAGCCGTCAAGTGTGAAGCGATAGCGCGAGTGACAAATTGTAGGCAATTAGAACTTGAGACGAGAAACTAACACAAGAGCTGGTCCAGGCTCACGGGGCATGACCAGTACTGCGATAGATCACGCGTGGCTGTCAAATGTAAAACGAAAGAGAAGAACAACAGGGCAGTTCATTTCGTCGGTGACAGAATCATCAAGCCTCTAAATTAAAAAGCATCTTCCATCAGATGTATTTGTATGCAAGGTGGATCTCTAGACATCTCCCTCAGGTGGATCTCAACACCATCTCAAGATCTCTATCAGGTGGATCTATATCTACATCTATCTCAGGATCTCATCACTATCTGGATCTCTCTCTAGATCTATCTCGGGATCTTTTCCAAGACTCTCAAGCTCCCCTGTTCTACCAGTTCAACTATCGAGTTCATTCCAGCAGCAAATAGCTCTGTTCCTCTACAACCAGCTGAACGACAGTGGACCGCGGTGCTGGATCAACCGCAAAGAAGGCGTTTGATTACCCGCAAGGAAGCAGTTATTATCCTCTCTTTCTTCTTCTTTTCTAAATCCCCTCGCTACAAATGGCGCCCAAAACGTGGGGATTTGATAATTCTCAAATTGTGAAGCTGGTAGACTGGCACAAGCCGCCGAACCCGAAGTTGATGAATTGAAAGTCAACCGTATGGAGAAGAGGAAGAAGTTGAAGAATAGAGCAGGTGTTCGAAATACCGGCAGCAGTGGAAATGAGCGTGCTGCAGGGGTCGATATGAAGAAAGAGGATGAGCTAAAGAAAGCTGTGTGAAGATGATGAAGCTTATGATGGTGGCTGATGACAGGGAAGTTGAAGAATTGAGCAGGTGTTCGAAATACTGACAGCAGTGGAAATAAACGTGCTGCAGGGGTCGACGTGAAGGAAGAGGATGAGCTAAAGAAAGATGTGTGAAGATGATGAAGCTTATGATGGTGGCTGATGAGAGGAAGCGGTCTTACGAATACTGAAAAGGACATAGAAGAAGTTGTTGAAGATAAGATAAGGAAATGAAGCTGTCTCATGAACAAAGGATCAGACTAATACAGAAGACAGGCCGAAAATGAAACTTGACAATTGTTTGCATCAGCATATCAATTCTTCTACGTTCTGCTGTACAACAAGTCCAAGTCTCGGTCAGCTGCTGTATTGCAAAGGAGAGCTCGAACTTTCTAGAGTATGGAGGATAAAAGGACAGCAATATCAAAAGCAGAAGAGGAAGAAGAACAGGCGAAATCCTCGTGTTGTACTGAATCAAAATCAAACACGGTCGTCTTCACAACACAGCCAAGGCGATTATCATGTTGGTGAACGAGGAGAGGGTGCCAGGATGCTGCAAGACCAACTGCCAAACGATCCATTCAGATGGGCTGCTGCAGAGATCACCCACCTGGGCTGCTGCGACGGCGGTCACCTGGTCCGCCGAAAGGTCGCTACCTGAGCTGCCACGGAGGTCACCAGTGCTGCCACGGGGATGCATTGCCCTCGCGTGCTGCCTCGGAGGTCACTCACCTGAGCGGCCGCGGAAGTCGCCTACCTGAGCTGCCACGGAGGTTGTCACCGGGTCTGCCACGAAGGTCACCTACCCGGGCTGCCATGGAGGTCACCCACTTGAGCTGCCGCGGAAGTCGCATACCTGAGCTGCCACGGATGTCATCTGTGCTGCCACGGAGGATGCATTGCCCTCGCGTGCTGCCCCGGGGGTCACTCAACTGAGCTGCCGCGGAAGTCGCCTACCTGAGCGGCCACGGGGGATGCATTGCCATCGCGTGCTGCCTCGGGGGTCACTCACATGAGCTGCCGCGGAAGTCGCCTACCTGAGCTACCACGGAGGCTGTCACCGGGTCTGCCACGAGGGTCACCTACCTGGGCTGCCACGGAAGTCGCCTACCTGAGCTACAACGGAGGCTGTCACGGGTCTCCCACGATGGTCACCCAACCGGGCTGCCACGGGGATGCGTTGCCCTCGCGTGCTGCCTCGGGGGTCACCCACCTGAGCTGCCATGGAGGTCGCTCACCTGAGCTGCCACGGAGCCTGCCACCCGGGCGGCCACAGAGGTCGCGGCAGGGCCGGCCATGGAGGTCGCCTACCCGGACTGCCACAGAGGTGTCATCCACCTGGGCTGCCACGTAGGCTGCCCACACGGGCCGCCGTGCAAACTGCCCACCCGGGCTGCCACGGAACCCGCCGTCCGGGCTGCTGTGGAATCTTCCCACCCTGGCTGCCGTGGAGGCCGCCCCACCCAGGCTGCCACCCGGGCTGCCGTGAAGGCTGCCCACCCGGGCTGCCATGGAGGCCGCCACCCGAACTGCTGTTGAGGCCGCCCACCTGGGCTGCCATGGCAGCCTTCACCCTCCTGAGAAGCCACTTACCGAACGGCCACCGACGACATCGGGCTAACCAAAGTGGTTGGTGCCCGTGACCCGGATCTGGTGAACGACAAACTGAGGTGGGGACGAGGAACAACAGGTGCGTGTGTGTACTGTACTAGGTATACGATGTCATGTTGTAGGCGTTGCTGAAGATCAGATGATTGTGTAGATTTAGATGAGTAAGGGGTATGACTTTTCTTCGTATGAGTTGCGAGGACGCAACTAGGGTTGTTTGGACTGAAGATGTAGCACGCTACATCTTGAACATTTAACGTAGTATCTTTTCGGCACGGCTCGGTCCGGCAGTCCCTCTCCCTCGCAGTCCGGCCACACGCCTAGCTCGCTTTCCCACACCCAATTCCCCCCCCCCCCAGTTCCCCTAATCTATCACTGTCCGCACAGAATGGGCAGCCGTTAAACTCCCATTAAGACGCGCGCTTTTGGAGACAGCTACCGCAGGATGAACGATTCGAACCCCAACAAGTAACAGCTGGATCAGTAACATTGTCAACAGCTCATGGACCCACGCCGAGGACAGATAACGGCTGGGAGCGCTGGATCAGTAAGATATGTCAACAGATCATGGAGCAGTGTCAAGGATGGATGCCGGCTGGAGCACACAGCCTCCTTTGTCGGGTACATCAGCCCAGGGTGAGTGACCCTGGCAAAACAACCGGGTGACCGACCTCACAATGGCCTCATGAGGTAGTTCCAGAGATCTCCGCAGAGGAAGAAGGCGCTGACTTACGGCCACACCCGGGCCAGTGGGCGGAGCAAGAGTGACGTCACAAGGGGCGTTGCCGGCAGACGAAACGGAAGGAAACAAAAGTTTGAATAAAATGAAATTGAAGAATCAAAATTAAAACTCGAAAATCACAAACCTTTCGGGGATTGTTTTATGCCAGCGATTACTAAAATGATAAAGCACTCAACACGAAGACGATTCGACGGCCAAAAATTGCAGGCACAGAGGAGCAAGGTGACTAAACAGGACAGAGGGCGCCATCTTACGGCCCCACCCACCAGAAGAAGGCAGAGGAAGATGACGTCGCAAGGGCGTGGCAGTCACCCCTCCCCCCCCCCAACTATAAAAGGGTGCGCCACCCAACCAGAAGAGAATCACAGTCGAGCAGCCGAGAGTCACAGTCCACAGCTGGAGCCGGAGACGCCATCTGGGAGCCGCCGTCAGTCCGGGTCACCCGCGAGAAGCCTCTTCAGTTCGAGTGACCAGAGCCGGAGGACAACCGCCGACGCTTGAGACCACACTGAGAAGCGGAAGCGCAGAGAACTCCAGAATGTGAGTGTTGTTGAAAAGTCTGCTCAATCCCAATCCTTGCCCCCCCCCCCTCTGCCCAGCGTGCCGTGCCCGTGACGACTGCCAAACATTTTCGGTTACCATAAAATGCACTCTCAATTGGAATTGGAAAACTTAAATTACTTTGAACTTATTGGTCCAGACACCCTAGTAGCATGTTAGGATCTGAATTTCGAGGTCATGTCAGAGTCGCCAGCAAACCGTTATTGTCAGTGGGAGTTCACGATTAGGCCAAGAGCGAGATCCGAAAATTTACATAAGTAGCTCAGTGTCACGAACGCTGAAATTGATGACAGGATGCGTGACAACGTTGAAATGTCTTTGTCTTCGGTCAAGATGGTTCGTTCGATTTATTATGGGCGATGGCCAGGTGCGTTTTGAGGTTGGAACGTTTGTGAAATAAAGGGTTTAGATTCGTGCTGTACTCACTAAAAGTTGCATTGCGAAATCATTGGTAATATTGCTGTAATCTAAAATGGAAGCTAAAATGGAAGTCGAAATCAATTATAGAACAGGTAAATACGTTTGAAAGGAATGTAATGTTTTAAGGTGGCGACTGATTCATGCGATCGATCTATGAATATGGCTATGAATTATGATTTGCGACAGATACGAATGCTTGAGCGTACGGCGGAATTTTTCCTGTTACTTAGGTGCATAGTTGCGAGCAGTGGTTTGAGGTTGACGGTTTGACACTTTGCGACTTTAGATGGTCACTTTGCGTCATTGAAATTGCGAAATGTCGAGTAACAGGTAGATGTAGAAATGTTTGTGGTTAGAACTAATATGCGACTAATATAGGTACCGATCGTTGTGCTTTGTAGAATAAATACTAGAAAGGACCAGCTTTGTTGGGAAACGATCAAATGGGACAGGAGTAAAAAAAAAAAAAAAACTTACGTGGAATGGAGCTGATGAGATGTCGAACAGGGAGATATCGAAGCGATATTTTACCAGATTCACACTCACTGACACAGCCGTTGAATCTCCCGGCCCGAAGAGACCGCACACACCAGTACTGCACCGCGAGTGATGACGCGCCCATCGCGGCGCGGCCTTGACAACTGTCGACTGTCGACGCGGCGCCGGCCGGCGGCCGTCGTAATCGTCGTTCCCGACACGGGCGTTGAGCCGCCAGAGGGCGCGAGAAGCAGCCACAACAGGGGCAGTGGGTTAGCCGTAATTGGGGCGCGGGCGGTAGGTGAAGGTCACGTATAGGAGTCTGGTTAGTTGCGGAAAGTTGCAACGGGATAAGAACGTAGACAGTTAAATATGATATGCTATATGATATCTAGGACTGCACTTCGTTTGATGCGCATTGTTTACTGCTAATAGGATGATTTAAATTAGATTCCCTATGAAAGGCTAGGGACCCTATGACAATATTCTGGCACTCTATAAAGATAATTTGTTTAGGTAACTAGTAGCCCATCAGAAGCTATCGAACGAGTTTCAAGGAGGCATTTCCGTTTGAGCATTCAGTAATTCACTATGGTACGGTGGATCACAACCAGACGGCAGATCGATGCGTGTTAATTGGTTCTAGATCATATGTCTGATTAAATCAAGAGCGGTTCAAGGTCTGCTAGGATTGTATACGAGAACTGATGATAAGGTTCACGCGTGTAGCAGCAATTAGGACTTGAGATTACGATTAGATTTGGTTAAATTATGCGTTTCTGCTATTCGCGTTCTTGCGAGTTAGCGCCAATAATTACTCCAACAATATTGGCACAGGGCATTGTGAGGCACAGACGGCTTGTTTGCCCGCCTCCTATGGCGTAACGTTTACCAGCATGACTGTATGAGACACAGATGCACTTCTCGAAACCCACGTCCAGACCGGAATAATAAGAGGGACACACCGTCACGTACGCAGGGCATATGCACGTTTTCCGCCAGTGGTACCGGCCACTGTTAATTTTCCCGCTTAGGTAACACTGGGTGAGAAGGCAGTGAGAGGTTTCTACGGCAGGGGGGAAGGGGAAGATTGGCACAGTATGCAGTGGAGAGTAAGTTATGCCAAAGGCAAGAAGCCGAAGGTCAGGGGTGAGTCACCCAAAGGGCGGATAAGGCGAGCCGTAGTGTCCCGGATAAGTCCTCATACTTATTTCGTAAAGGTACTCTAATCGGTACTGGACAGCCTCAGGGGAGGGAAGAATGTACTCCAGGACACGTAAGGCCTTGAATAGTAAATCCCATGGTTAAGGATAGTTCCAGGATATGAACTAGGGTCCCTGGGTCGTGAACGGGAATGTTACACGCGGACCGGAAGAGGGCATAGGTAATCTCTCCCGGTAGAGAGATAAGTCGGATATAAATCGTGTATGTGTGTACCATAAGTCTATCGGTCGTGTAGTGAATCCCATAAATTAGTAGGGTGGATATTTATGCAATTATTCTGGACGGCCCTGCGGTAAGTATCTTTGTCGCCGGTTAGCGGAGCATGCATATGGATTTCGGAAAGAGACATTTATCTCGCCGGGGAGATCGCTATTAGTCAGGCACCTAACGCCATCGGAGGGAATTCGAGGGGCGCTAAATAAATTTGGGGTGAATATATGACGAACGAACGTAGAGAGAGGATGAGAGTGAGAATGGTAAAGGATGAATCTTAGGATAAGGCCGATGGGAGTTTAGCGAAGCTCAGTTAGGACAGTCAAACTAATTAATCTCGAGGGCAACTTAAAACTAGCAACGCTAATACGAATTAAGTGGGCAATTTTCTTAATGGGAAGGCCAGTGATATAGGAATGGGTGACTGGACGAATGATCACATTCAATTTATCAATGTAATTACCACCCATATGTTTGGCAGTGGTCATCGGGACTTCGAATGCCCTGTCCTTCACCTGCCCAACTGTGCCGCAAACCCAGCTGATCGGATACCTCTATCCCTAATCCGAGCAGTGAAGAAGCATCTCGTGCATCATGGTCTATACAATGAACAGAATCATCAAGCCTCTAAATTAAAAAGCATCTTCCATCAGATGTATTTGTATGCAAGGTGGATCTCTAGACATCTCCCTCAGGTGGATCTCAACACCATCTCAAGATCTCTATCAGGTGGATCTATATCTACATCTATCTCAGGATCTCATCACTATCTGGATCTCTCTCTAGATCTATCTCGGGATCTTTTCCAAGACTCTCAAGCTCCCCTGTTCTACCAGTTCAACTATCGAGTTCATTCCAGCAGCAAATAGCTCTGTTCCTCTACAACCAGCTGAACGACAGTGGACCGCGGTGCTGGATCAACCGCAAAGAAGGCGTTTGATTACCCGCAAGGAAGCAGTTATTATCCTCTCTTTCTTCTTCTTTTCTAAATCCCCTCGCTACACCATCAGTCGCCCTCCCGGTCATGTGTTGACACTGACACGGAGGTCTTCCAGGAACAGGCTCCAGCCGTGTCCCCACAGCTGCACTGATATACTTTGATAGGCAGACGTCAGGATCCGACAGGCAGGGCGATGGGTGGCATCATTGACGTCGTGTGTGACATTGACGGCATGGTTTGTGACAGTGATAGACGGGCCTCATCTCAAGTCTCTGCACCTACTGCAGTTTCTAACGATGTTGCCCTAAGCACTGTGGTCTTTCGTCGTCAGTTGTTGTCAGCCATTGTCCTGTATTATGCATACAACCAGCAAAGGTTGTCAGTCAATGACAAGGCTGGTAAACCCAGGTCATATAAAAGATCTTATCTGTTCCATAAATATTATCGTAAGATTAAATATAGCCGACATGTTGTAATAATTTACTTTGCGACGAAAAATAGACGGCCGAATTCAATTCGGTGTTTGATGTGTGCTGAAGTAACCATCGACTGTTTTATCGAGTTAGCTGAAAACCACATACGATCTTGGCTAAATATTGTTTTTCTAGCTTACCAAAACAAGTCCAGCTTGCATAACGCGAATGAATATTCTGCCAGATTTCTTTTTCTTCTACAGACAGGTTAACGATCGACAATTGTATATCCGAACAAGGTAATCCTATGAATACCGGATAAGTTGGATCATTTCTTCGTTGCAATTAAAGCATCATTTGTCAGCGCCCTTCCCGCCCATGACTTACGAGCCGAAGCGAAACTCACTGCAGCAACCACTGACATTCTATAAATCTATAGCCGTGGAGCTGCATCAAAACGTGCATAGATGGTTCAAATGTGTGGATGCAAAACTGGAAAGAAACGTCGAGTCGAGTAAGCAGAAGAGATGCAAAAACGGCCAATTGAAGCAAATGTCACGTCACACGAGCGAAGTGGCACTTGAAGTGAACGGGGTCGGCCGGGCGCAGATTTAGCCCTCGCAACATGGCTCATACGTCCGAGGACTCTCACGATGACCTGGGCGGCGTTCTCTGGCAGTGCTCGCTCAGTGACCCGGCTTCGGACTCCACTGGAGGCGGCGGACCATGTCCGGCAGTCGCGCCGCCGAGTCGTCCAGAAGTTTTGACGTAAAATCGATGTGCAGCTGGCGGCATAACGGGCCGTCGGCCGCTGACAAACCGGCCTATTGCTGCCGGCTGGCTGGACGATATCCCACCCGGAGACGACCCAAGCGGGCCGACCGGCGGGGGGAGGGAGAGGACCACTCCGGCGCACCCAGCGCCCCATGTGCCGGACGGCCTCATCGCCCTCCGCCCCGCAGAGACTACATACAGCGTCCCACCAGCTCGGATACTGGAGCTCCCTGGCAGTGCTAGTCTCAGTTACAGCAGCCCGAGTTTCCAATGCCCGGAGCGTAGCAACCGAGTACATAACCGGCGCCGACGCCGCGCCGATATTGCCTCCAATATATACCGAGCCCTGAAACCTGACCGGACGCTCAACTGCGCCGCGTTTAGCAAACATGCGCCACATTTGCGTCACAGGCTACTGCGCTTGCACAGCGCGTCGAACGCGTTTGAAATACAGACAAGAGAAGATGCAGCAGCGTACGAAAGCAGGTCCCAGCCCTCCGCGTCTACGCCACAGATCGTGCAAGCAACAATGCGACGTTGTGCAACCGCCGATTACAAAGGAGTACTTCAGTTTCAGAACGCTCATTCACTGGTATCAGCAAAATAAACATCATGCGGCTTTTTAATCAAATGTTGACGGATATGCCGTCTGCTCGGAGATGGGCGTATCATATATTACTGAAGCGCGGCATCATTAAGTTCATCGTTTAGCTGATTGGACTACTGGTCTCTGCTGCTTGCAGCGGCCGGCCACGACTTAACTACCGTCTGGTAGCTGATGGGTCACGGAGCGGAGTTTCGAGTTGCATCAAGTGGTCAACTCTGGATGGACAGACAGACGCGACAGACACACAGACAGACAGGCATACCTACATACAGACAGACAGACACGACAGACAGACAGATCACAGACAGACAGACAGACAGACAGACAGACAGACAGACAGACAGATAGACAGACACACAGACTAACTGATAGGCAGACATACAGCCAGACAGACATACAGACACGACAGACAGACATGAGACAGAAACACACAAACACAGACATACAGACAGCCGGTGGCACGGACGGACAGAGAGTCTCATTTCGCGGCCCGTTCCGGCAGCGTCGCCGACCGATCCGTCAATCTCGGAGCGGTATGTAGCCGGGCTGACCGTCTGCCGGCCACCATCAGATGCATGGCAATGCGCGCCGGCATGGCCGTGGAATGTTGCCAGTGGGTATTACGGAGAGTCTGCTAGTCCCGGTGCCGACAGGCCGGCCCGAGGGTCGAGGTGGACAGGTGGCCGGTCCCTGGAGACTGGCTCCGCAGACTCGATGGATTAATCGAGCGATGATAGCTCGAGTGGTTGCCACAGGTAGGGCCGAGACAATTCTGCAGTGTTGCATAGCTTGGACGTATTTGGACGGAACTGAGCCAAAATAAGACGCGAGGCATAATTACCGATGAATAAGTCATAATCGTCCCAAGCCATTGTTGACAACGGGACAAAGTATATAATGAGCCAAAAAAGGCAAAAAATTATGTAGGCACGACCTTTGGACGTAAGTGGCGAAAACCTTAGCGGTCACAATGTTGTTTACGTTCTCTACACAAGTGCTCTGGCGTAGGTAAGTGCCCGATTCCATCTCAGTGCATTACGCAGCTGGGAGGGGACACCCGCCCTAATTATCGATCGCGTTTTTCACTCAGTTCTCGTCCTCCACAGCTGTACGCCGTAACTCAGCCGGTCGAGTGGGTGGCTGTTTGTGCAGGTGTTGACAAAAACAGCCGGTGATAACAGGACCGTTAGGGGTCTCTGCGTACCACCGGTCGAGGTCCCATCACCAACACCAGCACCAACACCAGACGCACCAACAGGAGGCGCCGTCCCGCCAGCCTGGATCAGAGCAACGTCAACTGTAGGACGTGCAATCTTGTTTATTTCTATAATGTATAGCGCAGATGATTATTGATTAATTGATAGTGTAGATTGGTGTACTCACAAATCCAACCTAACCGGAACCCCGAGCCAGGCAGCGACGTCACGACGGCGGCCACGGACCTTTTTACACCTTTCGGACTTTCCCAAACGCCATAAGCCCCAGATGCTATGACGCCATACATATTGCGGCTGTTCGTTAGGGGTATTCCGAAGTCGTGAGAAATCATGGGCTGCTGGCAGCGGCTTAACAGGGCTAGGAGCTGGGCAAGACGAATTGATAAATATATAATAATAATGCATCTGATTTCTGAACGAAGCTTCCCTTGACCAGACCTAAAAGCCGTGGTGCGGCCTCGCTGTTTAGCCTGTAAGACCATGCATGGCCGTTTCGTGTAGTGTACCCGAGTCCCGTCTCCATAAGGCCCTGTGACACGTGACACCATGCCCTGGCCACGGCGCGGCGCGGCGGCCCCGATCTGGTGACGGGATCAGATAGCTGTCGACGGCTGCGCACCGCCTCCCCCTCCCCCCTGCCATAGTGCAGTGAGCAGCTGTCGGTGACGAGCGCTGACTGAGTGTAGTTATCATAAGCAGTGAGCTCTGAGCACTGAGTTTCAGAAGCAGTGAACGTAGGGCGTAGGCACTGAGAATCCCGCGCTAGGTGCACTAATAGTGCAGACGGCGTTCATGGCTAAAACGGCACATCGCATTGATACGGGGAAGGTATAAACAAAATTTGTATTTTTACTTCAAATATATTAATATACAAATATAGGTACAAATATGCAAACCAATATACAGCTATGCTACAATCGATGAGTAGCTTCAAGCGTTATTGAATGTCGGCTGCGTTGTAATGCCAAGACAGGCCGCATTGGAATCACGGTATGCCATGCCTATTATCATGGCAGTAATGAGCTCATGCAGGCTTACTGAACCACAAACGAGGCCCCGAGTCACCGAAACTGAGACCGACAGTGATGTCATGGCGGCCTATCGACGGGATAAAAGAATCCGGCTGACCGCCGCTTATAGGCACGTGGGAGTGCTGCGGCCGATTGCAACAGATAAGGAGAGTGTGTTTGCAGAACTGATGGCCCTAGCAACGAAGTATGTAAACAGCTCAGCGTTATTCACACCAAACTACGGGATAATGTCGAAGGTATATGACACAAATATCATTTAAACGATGCACCTTGTTTCCTGTTGCAATTGATTTATGCAGTATTGACTATTGCACGAATTCTTATCGGAAGCGCTGTTGGCTATTTACCCCAGTCTCCACCTCGGTGACCCCTGCTGACCGGTCACGAGCTGACGCCCAAGCCTTTGGACTCAGGTACTATAGGAAGCCACCGATCGTTCACAATAATAAGCAGACGTTCTCAGTCTGTCTTACACCCAGTGCAGTAGTTAGACCTGGTCTGGCCAGACTGACCTGACAGACATATCTGTCAGACATATCTGTCAGGTCAGTTCTCAATAATAGGTGTAATGCATATATAGTTATGGAGATACCACAAGCAGGGCCGTATAGAGTGAAGCGCGACTCGGTTACCGACCAGAAGCGGGCAGTTTTGCCCCGACTGGAGCCGGTGGACGGCTCTGATGAATGTCTGTGGACGGATAGGGCATCCATCACGGTTCAGAACCGGATCGCGCTGCAAACAGTGGCCAGTCGATAATCTCTATTTGGCATTCGGAGCCGTGGCCGCGGCCAAAACAAGCGCTCCGTATAATTTTGTCACGTTCACAGAAATGGATGGTGGTGACAAACGATAAGCCTCTTCGAAGATCTCGTCGAAGTTAGTGCCGATATACGTGACCAGTAGGTATAAGAGAAAGCGCAGAAGCAGGGCGAACAGAAATGATCGAACTGAAACGTCCGTTGTTGAAAAGATGGAGCGAACACTAGTGTAGGTATATCCAGGGGGGGGGGCGGCATTGCGGTAACTGGTCCCCTCGCAGCGGCCAGAATCGATGAAGATCTAATGTTTTTTTCTAAAATAGAAAGAAAACTCAAAAATTTTATTTTAAAAAATTGCTTTAATTTGCACAGCAGTGCGTAAGGAATCGGTCTCCGCCGAGTTTTTGGAATTTGGAGACACTTTCCAGGGGGCATGTCCCCTCCCTCCCGCAGCGTCCGAGACCGCATGTCTGGATCCGTCTAAGGGAGCGATCGGCTAATATAACGGCGTTTACGCCACCAAGTGATCCAGGTTACCTACATAACAATAACATAGGCTCACAGAATCATTTACAACCCACAAACCACAATTGTGGTTGTGGGTACATTCACAGCAATAGTTACCAAAACACGATGTTCGGCTGTACCGTCGAAGTCCGTCGCAATAACGAGCACTCAACAACGATTGCGCATAACATTTTATATGTGCAATCACCGGTAGCTAATCACGTTTCCACTAAAAGTAAATGCTTATCCTGACCACAAAAGGCCAGACACACTTCATTACGCCGTTTAATCCCCTCTATCCATATAGAGTCTCACTGCCACTCCGGCGGGGGGGTGGGGGGGCTGGGTGGCGGGCAAAGGTATAAGGGTGCAACTGGTCCATCGCTCAGTTGACCGTCTGGTCCGTGGGTAAGTTGACCAACACTCAAACGATACTTACATCGCCAATGACCTTAGCATTCAGCTGGTGTCGCGGTCACAGAAACCGTCAACCCCATTCTCATCTCTGAGAGTGGTTTCATCATTGACCGGAGCTAGAGCCGGGGACGGAGCAGGGGTACGGGACTCCCTGGCGCTCTTAGGTTCTCCTTGGTTCTCCTGAGATGCCTCAGGACAGACAGGGGCACGGGGCACCGGCGCATACTGGACAGTGGACGGCTGTTGTTAATCACAGTAGGCAGCAGAACTGTGCTCTGACATACCAATCGTGCAACACTGACTTGTGCTCCAAGCATAAAATGCATAACGTCATAACGTCTGTATGAATGTGTGCCAATGACTGAAAATATTTTTTCTCTACCCGACACTTCCGATGCTCTAATGGGACCCGCCGTTCTCTCCCGCACCGGCTCCATCGGCCTCCGTTTACTTCGGTGTCAGCACCAACAGCCCAGCCACCGCCTCGCCGGGGCGCATGGTTTGAGTCACTCATCGGCACACCCACCCGCCGCGCTGTCAGAGCGGCAGCTCTAACACCGCTGCTTCTGAGCTAGCCTGACTGGGTCTTAAGCGCCACCTTTTAGACTGCCACCTTTTTTCCACAAAACGGTTTTCACTAGAGCTGAGCCACCTATGTCCCAGACTGAAGTCGGTTTTCCGAAATTCGAGCCCGTTTGCGAGAGATCGGAGACCAAAGTTCAGTTTGATGCCATTTTTTTAGTCCAAGAAAACCGACATCTCTACTGTTTATCGATAACTTTGAAACATGAATTTTCTTATCTTTTGGTAAATATATGTCAAAACTTTGATTGTTTCGAGATCAGAGAAGAATTTCGGAGTGTCAAAATAAAAGTTAAACTTATATATTCAGTAGTTCATTTTTTACAAAAAAGTGTGGGAAATGGGGTTTAACATGGGCCAGACCCATTCCAAATGAGCCATGATTTTTAAATGTTTTACGAACTTAAATGCAAAATAAATTAAACATGGCCAATTTCTTATGAAATCATATATTAGTAAATCATAAAATACCTTACTTTTTCAAATAAAATGTAATAATCTTATGACCTTGAAGTCTAGTGATGTGTAAACATTGTCGCTAGACATTAACCGATTGATAATTGTATGATAATCGACCATTTTTTTCGCGATTCACGTGATGATACTTTGTCAGGTGAATTCTAAAATTTTGTTTTGTCCAGGGAATAAATCATAGGCCGATCTGAGAAAACTTTTTGAAGGTGGCAGTCTTCCTTTAAGCGCGCGCGCGAGGTGCTCTGGTTTATACCTCTATGCCTTATAGTTTGTTTTTGCTACACTGCTGGTGTAATTTTGTTGCTGTTTGAAACCGTATGATCAGAATAAGATATTGTACTGGCTCTGTATATGCCGGTTTGTATTTACTCATACATAATTAAAACACCGATGGGCATAAGTACTGACAAACAGACAAACAGAAGATAGGGCAAACGGATAAAATGCCCTAAAACGGTAAGCGAATAGACGTACAGACAGACAGAGGATAGACGGACAGATGAGAAGATGGACATGCGGGTGCACGAGCATCTTGTCGTAGCAATTAGCCGTTTTATAAACCGTGACGACACACAAAAGTTACTATGGCAGTTGGCTCAACGAAATAACACGTGTACGCATTTGAACAGCTCAGGATTTCTACCAGGCGGGAAATTCATGCCCCTCAGTTCTGTTATTGTCGATGTATAGACGCCTCTCGTTCATGATCGCCGTAACATCCAAGCCCGGGCTGGTGACAGCACCGCTTTTCCTGTTGAGTCCCGCAATCTGCATCTACTTGGCAGGGCGTATTTTAAGGGATTTTCACTGGGTCGGCAATCACAATTAGGGGCGGCATTTTGCACTCATAGGGGCGGCACTTGGCATCTGAGGGGGCGGCATACCTACTGATATTTAATGACCAAAAAAGACACGTTCGACGGTTCTTTTATAACTCTTTCTAAGTAATGATTTCAGATTCAACCTAAGCTCAGCGGTATTTCCGGGATATAGTTTTTCTCTCATCATAATGCGATAAATGAAATATAATTTGATTTTACAAAAAAAATAATTTTAAAATTTTACCTGAGGTCAAGTTCATGACCTCACCAGAAATAAAACATGTTGCATACCAGTCGATCCGTATCGTCAAGCTTAAAACATTCACGCGTTTTATGGCTCTATCTAGAACAGTGGTCGGCAGGTCGCACGAGTGGTGCCCACTTTATGGGCGCTGGACGGGGCCATTACCCCCACTTGTCATACCTCATTGCTTACACAGCAAGGGTCGCTGATATTCGGCCATATCCTTAGACGTCTCTATTTTTCTGCATAGGTATAAATAAAATTCAACACGTTTTAACTCTCTTTTTATGGAGAGGGAGAGCGGGTGGAGTAAGGATGAACTCATACATTTTTTATTTATTAGTTACTCGCGTAATGAACAGCGTATTGCACAGATAAGTTCATCCCTCCCCCCCCAGTTAATGAATGTTATACCTACCATACTCAAACATTTTGGTGACCCCAGTGACATTGTCATTGAGTTTTTGAAATTTGAATTACCTTCACTCGGTAACTTTCTCTCCGGCTCGGCCGGCGGACAAAACGCAAGCGGAGACAATGCGGGGAGTCCGGTGCTCTACCAACTGAGCTACGGAACAGGCAAATGCTCACCATAGATATACCGACTGAACGATCCCTTTATAACTTCAGCGATTGATAAGACAAACAGTGTGTCACTGTAAGTACATAAAATGTATGTCTCGAAATTGCGATGTCTTTGACCAAAGGTAACGACAATTTTGCGACCCTTCCATTAGGTATAAGGAAATGGGAGAAAGTCGGGGCATGTGCCTCTTTTTATAGGTAGACAAATGTCAAAGTTAACGAATTTAAACATCAGTTAAACAATTAAAAATGACACACTTAATCGGAAAAATGCCACCCACGACCCCTCGTTATGTCCTTGAGGTCATGTCAGGTCATGGATTGGTAGGCCTCCAGCAGGTTTTTTTCAATAACTTCTGATAGAGACATGCGATATGCCTGAGCGATGAAAACACCTTAGATGATTTCAGTTTGACGATACAAATCGACTGATATGCAACATGACCTTTACCAGTCAGGTCATGACCTGGACCTGAGCTCAAATTTCCCAAATGACATTTAAATGTCAAATTATAGTTCATTCGACGCATCTCGACGAGAGGAGCGCAGTACTGAAAAAAAAAAACGATGTCATAACTTTCGTGAGTCAATAATTATTAAAGTAAAAAGGTTCTTCATTAAAACAGCTCAGTAGAGGGGCGGAGGGGGCCCACTGTCCCCTTTAATCCTCCCCGGCCCGACACGGGTTAAACAAGTTGTGCTCTGGAGGTTAACCCTCGCCCGCACATGCCATTTTCCCATCCTAGAACGCACATGGGGGGGGGGGGTGGTTGCCACCCCCCGCGCCATTTCGTTCCTGTTGGAGATAGAGCTTAGCAGTAAAGACCAAAAAGATTCTTTGGGAAGAGACGAATCCAATGATACCCAGTTTTACCTTCTCAGGTCAGTCATTGACCTTCCAGGTCAGGTCAAACTAAAAAATGTTGCTGTTTTGGGTCACCGTTGGATATCAAGTGCGCTGCTTATCAAATACCGATGACGATGCTGTTTTCTGGTGCCAAGCCAGCTAGAACCTCTTTGTCACACTATCCGACCAGAATTTTGCTGCTGAGGTCATTTCAGGTCAAGTTAGGTCAAGGTCAATTATATGCGTTTGTATGTCTGTGTGTGTCTATGTGTATACTGATGTGTGCACCGATTGTTTTTGGGTCCATATCACATGAAATCATGATCTGAGAAGCTTTTACCAAAAATGCAGTCAAAAAACTTCACAAAAAGTAAATTCAGCTTGCCTAAAACGCAATTATCTTAGATGACCTAGGTTGACCTTGACCCTGACCTTGACCCCTGTACATCGTCGAACAACATGTTCCATGATAGGTGGGAGGTAAGACTGGCAAAAAAGGCCGAAATCAGGGTGTCAAAAGCTCACAAGGCCCATGGCAAACGCAAGATGTTGAGAATTGGCCATTTGGGTCATGACATGACCTGAAAAACAAGGTCATATCTCCGAAACAAAAAATCACAGAAACTTGAAATTTTCAGTGGACATCAAGAAAGGATAGACGAGCAGCTATACGAAAAATCAGCCTTCTAACTCTAAAAATGTTGAGTGCAGAGCAGAAAGACTGCCTGGGGGGGTGGCAACCACCCCCCCCCCCATGTGCGGGCGAGGGTTAAGTCGTTGATGTTAGGTCAAGTCTGAGGACTTTATAGGAACGTTGAAGAGCTATCGAATGCGCTTTTTCGCGGTGCTGTAGTTCTATGCGCCAGTTTGTCAATAAATGTTGAAACAGACAACATTTCACCCACATTTCACCTTTGATGACCTGTGGTCACCTGATATTTGACATTTGACTTGACCTAACCAAAGTACGGTTAACCAACTAACCCAAGTAGTTTTGACACTCCTTCGAATGCCGCTTACCGCGTGTCGCTACGTGGCCCAAGTAGCCAAGTTATAGGGGTCGGGAGGGGGGTTCAGACAACCTCAGCCCGGCGCCGGTTAAGGGAAGGCACTATCATTTTGGGGGCGCTGCAGATATGCTAAGGGACGGCAGCATCATTTTGAGGCGCGCCACCAATTTTTTTTTTAGGGCACTTAAACCACTTTGAGGGACACCACCGACACTGTGAGGAGCGCAATTATCTCTTTGAGCGTTGAGGGGTGGCACCATTACATTGAAGGGCGCCATGTGGGCAGTTGACAATGAGGAGCGCCTCCGATACTTAAAGAAGAGACGCCAACATTACTCGGGGGGGGGGGGGGGCAACATCACTTTTATTTTGAGGACGCCACCAACATTGTAAGGGGCGGCACTGTAACTTTAAGGAACGCCGCGGATACTTTAAGGGGCGGCTTCATCATATGGAGGGGCACTACAGATGGTTAATGGGTGGCAATAGGTATGATATTTAGGGACTCCGATACTTCGAAAGGCGCCACCGTTTGTTTGAAGGGTGACATCATCACTTTGAGGGGCACCACCGATACTGTTCGGGGCGCCACCGACACTATAAGAGGCGCCACCGTCACTGCCAGAAGCACTTTGACCGGCGTTACTATCACATTTAAGGGCGCCATGAGCACATTGGGGGGCGGCACCATGACGTGGAGGGGCGTTACGGAAGGTTTGAGGGGCGGCAACATCATTGAGGAGCGCCTCCGACACTTCGAGGGTCACCAGCATTTCTTTGAGAGGCGGCACCTTGACTTTTGAGGAGAAACCACCGACACTGTAAGGGGCGGCACCATCACTTTGAGGGGCGCCACGGATGGTTTGAGAAGCGGCACCATCATGTATATGGAGGGGCGCTACAGAAAGTTGGAGGGCGGCAACATAGTATTGATGACTGATGAGTTCCTCCAAAACTTTGAAGGGCGCCACTGACACTTTAAGGGGCGGCACCAGCACTTTTAGGGGCGGCAGCATCATTTTGAGGGGCGCCACCGACTCGTTGACAGGAGACACCATCACATTTAGGGGCGCCACTGGCACTTTGAGGGAGGCACCATCACATCGAGGGGCGCCACCGATACTGAAAGGGGCGGCATCATCTTCTTGAGGGGCGGCATCATCTGCTTGAGGGGCAGCTCCATCACAATGAGGGGCTATGTGGGTGGATACCTAGAGGGGCGGCACCATTACATTGGTGGGTTCCTCTGACACTTCGAAGAGCGTCACTGACACTATAAGGGGCGGCACTAACACTTAAGGGGCGGCAGCATCATTTTGAGAGGCGCCATCGACTCGTTAGCGGGCAGCACCATCACATTCAGGGGCGGCATCATCTGCTTGAGGGGCGGCTCCATCACAATGAGGGGCTATGTGGATATCTAGAGGGGCGGCACCAGCATATCGGTGGGTTCCTCCGACACTTCGAAGGGCGTCACTGACACTAGTTATTAGGGGCGGCAGCATCATTTTGAGGGGCGCCACCGACTCGTTGGCGGGCAGCACCATCACATTCAGGGGCGCCACCGATACTGAAAGGGGCGGCATCATCTTCTTGAGGGGCGGTATCATCACATTGAGGGGCTCCACAGATGCTTGGAAGGGCGGCACCATTACATTGAGTGGGGCTACTAACAGATTTAGGGGCGGCACTGTCACATTGAGTTGCGGGATGATCACTTTCTATAGACGGCTGGTTCACTTTAAGAGGCGGCATTATCATTTTGGAGGGCAGCAGCCTCACTATGAATGACGGCACCTAGCCTGCATGTGCGTGCTGCATCCTAGAGGGGGCGGCAACTGGGTCGGCAAACGGCTGTCACTGGGTCGGCATTCTCCGTGACTGGGTCGGCAATTGCCGACCCAGTTAACATGTTAAAATACGCCCTGCTACTTGGTCCACTTTTCGACAGTGTTGTAGCTCACATGTAAACCGGCCAGACCACGACACCCATCGGCGCGACATTCAGTAGTCATTGGACCATGAGCTGGCTAATACTCATCAGCGCCTCTGGGGAGATCTGTTCACCTGTCCCTCTCGGTCGTCTATCCCTCCCCTCCCTCCATCACCTCCACCCTCTGCGTGTGATAATCCGTGGGTGGTCACGGCGCCACACCAAGTAAGGTCGTGCTGCGCGGCAGCTCAAATCATACCCAGGTGACTCAAAGCGCGTGGGACCACGCACCTGGCCAGGCAGCTGGCCGGCCCAGAGGCCAACCGTTCCCCAAACGGACGGTGATTAACTCGTGACCGACGAGGCGGCCTGTAACTGCCAGTGGCACGCGAACGGTGCGTCACTAGACCAGAGAATAGTGCCACTTGTCAGGGTTTGTTGTAACGGCCCATTTGGTTCCATCAAACAAATGAGAGCTGCCACGGGGACGGTGGGAGGGCTGGGAAGCGGGGATGGTGCCATCAGGAACACATCTGCCTGCAGGTAATGAGGAACAGGTACTGAGTGAGGGACAAGTACTGAGGGACTGAGGGACAGGTACTTGAGGGACAGGTACTGACAACTGAGGTACAGGATACTGAAGAAGTGAGCATTCATGATTCAGGTACGGGTAGGGGAGAGTGGGGCAAAGCGGCCACCCGGGGCAAAGCGGCCACCCATCGTTTTAGCCCTTCATAGCTGGCGTCAGTTCCAATTTATGGTTTCCAATTATACTTCTCTTCACGGTCGTTCGAATGAGCCAGACCGGGGTTTCAGGCCCATCATCATTGTTCTGTGAAACACGGAAAAGCATTTCTTGCCAGGTTACTAACTATGTTTACAATTTTTAAATGTTATGTTATTCCATAACCGTTTGGAATTTTTAAAAGCGTTCTTGTCCATGCATTGCATGGTTATCGTACATGTATTCTACCAATTTTAATGTTTTTTACCCCACTAATAGCTAAGCTGGAATATTTTGTCTCGGACGGTATGCGCGGGGCAAAGTGGCCGGGGCAAAGTGGCCACCCCCCAATTGGCCATAAGTTGTTTCCATCTGGATAAAAATATTATTTATATTCAAATGTGTCGTCATGCATTCATCTTGGCCACTTTTCAGTTGCATGAGTTACCAAATAATGCAATTAAATGTTTTTTTCATGAAAATCCTTTCTTTGTTTACCTACAGGTGGAAAATGATAAAGTAAACATCCATCCTCGTTTAACCTTGTCACCATCAAATACCCTAGTCGTACACGAGGCAACTATTTTGTTTCTCATATCGGGACTTGAGAAGACGCCGGTGGCCGCTTTGCCCCAGGGTATGGGGCAAAGTGGCCAATATGTACAGGTCTAAAGTTTTGTCAATATCTTTCATATCTGAACGCCTTTGGAAATAAAACGCAGTTGAAATAAAAGGCAACTTAATAGGGATCACATTGGTATAGAAAGAATCTTTCCAAGTTTAAAAATCAAACGTTGGCATCGTGAGAAGCGTTAGGGTGGCCGCTTTGCCCCACTCTCCCCTACCTACTGAGGGACGAGGGACGGGTACTGAGGGAAGAGAGACGGGCACTGAGTGTCTGAGTGACATGTGCTGAGAGACAGTTAGGTACTGAAGGACAGGTACTGAGATACAGGTGTTTAGAACAGATACCGAGGGACAGATATACAATAAACGCTGAACGGCAGGTACTCACCGGTGCTGGCGGGCGGCGCGGCGCTGGGTGGCCGGAGACGCGTCGGAAGCGGCGGCCGGTCGACGCGGGGAGGCCGCCGGCGACCAGCCGACCTCGGCCGACGGACGGTGCCACGAGAAGAAGGCGCTGTTCTTCCAGGCAGCCACCGAGTCTCGCCAGCGCGTCTCCTTCAGGGGCGTGGCGTCGCCTCGACTGGAGATGGTGTCTCCGCGGCTGGAGAGCGTGTCGCCGCGGCCGTCCGAGCGGCCGTCCCAGTTGTAGGCCCAGATGGGCTCGCGGGTGGTGCGGGTCGAGGAACCCACCGAGCCAATGGAGGCGTCCGATCCCCACGAGTCGCGGCCCGCCTGGCGCGCGTGGCTACTCCAGGAGTCGCGGCTGCTCGGCCGCGGTGACGGCGGCAGCCACGGCTCCTTCTGGGAGCGGCTCTGCGAGGAGGCGACGCTCGGCGTCTTCAGACCACGTTCCTCACGCTCCCGGGCCGTCAGACGCAGGCTGCCCGCTCCGCTGCGAGAACGAAGCGAATCGTACCCGATGCCACTGCGCGAGCGAAGAGAGTCGTAGCCGGTTCCGCCGCGGGAGCGGAATGAGTCGTATCCGGCTCCGCTGCGGGAGCGGAGCGAGTCGTACCCCGAGCTGCTGCGGGAGAAGAGCTGCAGGCCCGAGTCGGCCGGGCGGCTCGGAGAGGCGTCGGAGGCGGCAGAGGCGGTACTCTCGGGCCTCTTGCCGCTGGGGGCGCGCTCTTTGGACGCCCGCTGACAGAAGCAGCTCTGCAGGCCGCAGAGACCGGCGCCGCCGCCGGAGGTCGGAGCACGGCGCCGGGGTACCTCGGGGGTCGGTACGGGCCGCGGCGCGCCGCTGGTCGGCGGCTTGGTCAGGTGCTCGGGCGGCGGTGGCTTGCCGGCCGGGCCGCGGCCCGTCGAGCTGCGCTGGATCTGTGAGATGGTCATGGCGTGCCGGGCGGGCGGTCCGCGCGGCACCGAGGCTCACGGCGCACTGCCGGCCGGCCGGCCGCCGGCTGACCGACCGGAGCGCCACAGTCGTCCGCCCCCCGCGCCGACCGCCGCCGGCACGGCAGACCGGCACGGCTGACCGGCACACGTCCGGCCCGTGCAACACGAGTACAGACAGCAGCTGTTTGACAGGG
The DNA here is from genome assembly GCF_019059575.1 of Amphibalanus amphitrite. Taxonomy (NCBI): domain Eukaryota; kingdom Metazoa; phylum Arthropoda; class Thecostraca; order Balanomorpha; family Balanidae; genus Amphibalanus; species Amphibalanus amphitrite. The sequence goes on from NW_024882117.1 coordinate 264,137, forward strand.
TCTCTATCTTTATACCACGTCTACCCTCGCCAGGCGAGCGCATTTTTTCATAATGCGGACGGCTGAATATAAATATAAATATAAAGGGGATCGGAGTATAAATATAAAACAATCGCTTCCACTTGTCAGAAACTTTTAAGGAATTTCGAAGTACAGGCTCTTTCATAATGAATGTTACTTTTGAACATTTAGTTAGGAGCTCTTAATTTATCACTTTCGCGTGAATTTTATATGCGTATTGTTGCAAATTGATTAGGGTTTTGTCCCAAAAAAAAAAAAAAAAATTCACAACGCCAATTTTCCTTCACGGAAAAGCAGAGTATGTCGACACCACTAAAACTTATTACGGATTAACCCTCGCCCGCACATGGGGGGTGGTTGCCACCCCCACCCCCCCCAGGTAGTCTTTCTCCTCTGCTCTCAACATTTTTAGAGCTAGAAGGCTGATTTTTCGTATAGCTGCTCCTCTATCCTTTCTTGATGTCCACTGAAAATTTCAAGTTTCTGTGATTTTTTGGTTTCGGAGATATGACCTTGTTTTTCAGGTCATGTCATGACCCAAATGGCCAATTCTCAACATCTTGCGCTGGCTATGGGCCTTGTGAGCTTTTGACACCTTGATTTCGGCCTTTTTTGCCAGTCTTACCTCCCAACTATCATGGAACATGTTGTTCGACGATGTGCAGATGTCAAGGTCAAGGTCAAGGTCAACCTAGGTCATCTAAGATAATTGCGTTTTAGGTAAGCGGAAATTACTTTTTGTCAAGTTTTTTGACTACATTTTTGGTAAAAGCTTCTCAGATCATGATTTCATGTAATATGGACACAAAAACAATCGGTGCACACATAAGTATAGGGGAAGGAGGGTGAATTGCGCCACCTTAAGGAAAAACGCTAATTGTAAGAAAACCGCTGGAGATATAAGCATGCCTTGGTAACCATTTCAAAGAGGAACTCATTGGCTACAATTTAAGAGCCTCCCGATCAATTAAGAATGTTTCGTTTGCTTCTGACAGCTGCTTTTTCAGAAACATGCAAAAGGGCGCATTTGCCAACAACTGCTGTAAATTGCGCCAGGGGGATGGCGCAATTAGAACCCAATTGCGCCCTATACTTTAACATGGCTAATCGAATGAGACAAAATGCATACACTCCGGCAGTCTAATGTCATTGCGGCTTACTTAAACATTTATAATGTTATTCAGGCTGGATAAATAATAAATGTAGATATAAATCGCGATGTTTTTTGCCGAGGTAGATAACTTGACATGTGTCCGTACGCTTGTAAAAGTGCAACGAAAACGTTTACTGTAACAGACTAGATATATGTGAACGTATGCGCTTATACGGTTAAATTTTCATTCGTTTCTCTCAAAATTAATAATTTTCTATCGTTTCGACAACTTTATGACATCAGTTTTTACTTTTTTATCATAGCTGTCACCTCTTACGCCTGAGTCCATTTTGAAAATGTCGTATTTTGTCAGTTACACCACAAGTTTGTAGCCTAAATGGCAGCTGCATTATAAGTTTGACGAGCGAATTAATTTGCGGACTGACGACAGCGGGTTGCTCCCCTGCCTGACATTAAACTCCTTCTTTATTGCAATCAGTTAATGATGCATGCATACTGTCGTGATACAATAGCTACATCATTATTCAATTTGCGTCCCCCTGGCGCAATTGCCATGGGCGCAATTAAAACTGAGGTACTTTTTAATAAAAGCGTAGAAGTTATCTTAAACATGTTGAAGGAAGTTTACTGTTTCAGTGAAATATAATTAAAAAGGGGGTTTTCTTTCTAAATATCACTCTGAAAATCACAAAAATATCACAAATTTTTATAGCCAACGGTTCAAAATACTGCAAAAAAAGTTAAGAAAACGCCGTAACATCTTTGATGGCGTAATGAGCTTTGCTGATTGGCTTCATCGGAAAGCTTGGGCCATAAAAGGAACTATCCAGTGGTGAAAATAATGTTTTCGAACACAAACTGCTAATCATACCATTGAATCCGTGGGAATGCTGGTGGGCGCAATTAGTTAGGAGGGCGCAATACACCCACTTTCCCCTACACACAGACACACACAGACATACAAACACATATTATTGACCTTGACCTAACTTGACCTGACATGACCTCAGCAGCAAAAATCTGGTCGGGTAGTGTGACAAAGAGGTTCTAGCTGGCTTGGCACCAGAAAACAGCATCGTCATCGGTATATGGTAAGCAGCGCACTTGATATCCAACGTTGACCCAAAATAGCAACATTTTTTTAGTTTGACCTGACCTGGAAGGTCAATGACTGACCTGAGAAGGTAAAACTGGGTATCATTGGATTTGTCTCTTCCCAAAGAATCTTTTTGGTCTTTACCGCTAAGCTCTATCTCCAACAGGAACGAAATGTCGCGGGGGGGGGGTGGCAACCACCCCCCCCATGTGCGTTCTAGGATGGGAAAATGGCATGTGCGGGCGAGGGTTAAGGTCGACGGACAAGTCTTAATCCATTGGTTCTCCCCTGCGTCAACACTGAACGGGGTGGCTTACCTCAGGCTGCTCAACGAATGCTTCTGCCTCAGGTCAGGGACAAGGTTCAAAGAGACGGCCTGTGGTTCCAGCAGGATGGTGCCACAGTGCGCACCACGGCAGCTGTTGCGCCAGTGGCTGATCGAAAATTTCGAAGAGCGTGTTATCAGCCACCTCACCGGGCGACCATGGCCACCACGGAGTCCTGACCTCTCCCCGCTGGACTACTGGTTTTGGGGGGTCGCATTGGCAAATCTGAGACAAAACCCTCCTGCAGCCATCCACTGCGAAACACAGTGGAGAGGTTTGCTGGAAGCCTGGACCCAGACGTTGTGAGGCGCGGGGTGCGACACCTTCGTCAGAGGGTCGAAACCTGTGCCTAAATTAAGGGCGATACAGTGGAAAATTCCTGAGGAGCATTAAAATGAAAGTTGTGTGTGCAAAAACGCTAATGTGTTTCTGTTCCATGTGATGGTACATATTACATGAGGAGCATATATGTCCTGAGAAATAGCTCTTTCAAAAGTAACATTCATTATGAAAGACCCTGTAGCTACATATTTTTTGTCAATTTTGCATCACGATTTTCATCGACCTGTGCTCTATATGTGATAGACGCTAGCTAAAATACCAGTAGTGTCATAAACTCTAAGATGTCCAGTGCTAAACAGTACCTTAATATTTCACTTTCCGTCAATATTTGAAAGACAAATAATGGTTTCATCAACTCGTTGTTAATCGCTGGAGAGGTGGCCGGCGTTACCCCTATCCCGGGCTTACCCCAGAAAAATTAATACTTTTTTAACACTCGAATTTCGCAACTTCATACTATTTCCACAAAACCAAGTTTTTGGGACAATACGGCCAATTAACTTATCTAGCTAATAGGATATCAACATTTTATACATAGGTACATCACGCAAGTCGCAAGGTATGTCATAAAAATGAAAAAGAGAGCTTACTTTGCCGGGCTTCCCCCGGCTTTACCTATGATATAAGTAAAATGGAGTAGGTCCTTGAGAATCAGATGGCAACATTAAGAAAGAATTAATAGTGCTTTTGAGTTTTGACATGTCATTCCTATATGGCTGCAGACTCAGTGATGTAGCTACCCATACGCTAACGCATACATAATATAGGTTCCAGTAAGAGAACTATCAATCAAATTGTATTATAAATGACATCGGCACCTTTTGATAAGCGGAGCTGCTTATCTGCGCTGTCGATGCCTGATCACTTTTATATGCTCGATATAATCAACAGGGACATATACGACCTGCACTGTCGGGCCCTACAGTCGGAAGACAAACCGCGGAATTCGCCTGATCAGGCGGGGGCAGACCGCCCCGATACTAAAGCGCAGTATAGGTCGAACGCCGTATATGTCTATGTCGAAAGAAAGCGAGTGATCCGATCAGCAATCCCACACTGTCCGATTGTTATCCTTTTCGTCTTTGCATACAATTTCAATTGGCATTTGTCATTGTGATAAACGTATGGTTATAAAAAGGAATCTTTAGTTCGGTGAGGGCTGAATAAAATGGTTAGGTTTTGTTCAGCATGAAAATTAAAATGGTTGTTTTATTCAACGAGCCAGCGAATAGCACCTACCTACCTTTATAAGTGATCGATTTATCGGACTCGGGTGTGTCCGGCTCACTTCAAAGACGGCGGCAAATGTGTATGCGACCAAAGTCGTCTAGCAAAGTTATAGCCAGCAATTCTCCGAAGTTAACATTCACGGCCAACATTTATGACGAACGGAAATTAAACTGAGGTGGGGCGTTATGCCCCGGCGAAACGAACCGTGCGTTTTAAAACTGTGCGGTATAAAGTAAAGAACCTGTGAATGCTTTGAGGTGAAAACGTTACGCCAACACACAGCCATCGAGTAATGCCGATGACCACAAGTGAATTACCTAACTCAGAAAACACAAATCCCAAAGTTGAACCGCATAGTTTGGGTCTGCATAGTTAGAATGGCTTAAATGAATGAAACTATAATTAGATAACCGTGACCCATGCATTAATCTGTATCGCTCCAGCCAATTATATGAGCTGATGCAGAATAGACGCTTGATCGTAATGAGAAATGCTTCAGTATTCGACGAATAAGCATCCCTTATAGACTTCTACAGTATCGCTATGAATTCATACCTACCTAAAGCGATGTGTATGTTTGCATATGTCTATGTCCAATGTCCATAAACCGGCAGATACCTAAGTAATTATTACGAAAACATTGGGCTACGTAGAGGCGTAAATCATGGTTGTATGCACCCTTCTTTAAAGAAATATATGAACCTTCGGGGTATTGAATGAGGAAATGCATGACAGCGTCAGCGTCGCTTGCTTGTGTTTCCTGATCCGCAATGCATGTAGAATTAGATCAATTATAACATTGTTTCTGATGTGGTAAAGATGTGCTGAATCCCTCGCTATCACGTGGTCCGGTGCCGTCCTGTACCCACCCGACCGGCGCCCCGTCAGTGGCCGGCCAGCTGCGTCTTCCACCGGCCCCTGATGTCTATCAATCTGCCGATATGGTCACAGCAGCCGGCCGCCGACCCGTGCCGAGAAAGGAGGGACAGCGCCGGCCGTCACCCCTGAGAGGTAGCCCCGCGCCGCCACTGCCGCGATTGTCCGCGTGAATCGAGTGCTGTCAGATCGGAAACTGACAGGCGACCAGCTCCCAAAAGGCTGGATTATTTGTATTTGTCGTCCGTCTGGTGTTCTGATTTTGTTTTATACAAAGAAATGGCGCCGCGTTCGGGGCGCCCCAAACAGCTGGATATACCTAAGTCAGCCGAAGGAGTATCCCACTAAGAAGCACTTGATTGTGCTTTCCGCATGAACGTTAGATGTCATGATTCAGGTTTCGCTTTAAACATAGCCGCTGTAACACACATAAGATCCATGGCCTAAACCAGTTGTATGGATATTCGATTTATGGCAGATATAACGTCCCCGTAGACGGTTACTGGTAAATTATATGTCGGTCTGAGGATTTTCTTACTATGACCGCTAGGTGGCGTTCAAGCAGCGACGGACTGAGACAGAGGGAGCAGCGATGAGGCGAAAGGGTGTTATGCACAACACATATATGCTCATCTCACCGAGGAGCTGGAATTCTGAGCCATGTGGCCGTCCCCACAAGCATAGCCACATGAGATCACCCGGTCGCTGCCGCCCGAGCGGCGAGCCCTCGGGCAATCTCGCTCAAAAGGTAGATCTCCAATCTCCAATCGCCAGGTGCACCCATCTGACCACGCAACCTTTCCGCGAACGCTGGCGTGCTCAGAATAGTCTCTCCACATTGCTGGAACACCGGGCACACGGGCGCACCTCTGCGGTGCCATTTCTGCGGAGTGACCGCGGCAGTACCGACTCACGGTACCCATATCATCTGACCGATCTCGAAGGACCACTCCCCGTCCGCCAGAACACCGTTTCACGACATGCAAATCGGCGGTGTGGCCGCCGGTTGGCTGCTCGCGAATGCAGGCTGCTCGCGGTGGTCAGAGACTGAAACATGGACGACCCGCCGGGTTATGACGTGTTCACTGGCCGGGAAAGGCGCGTGATGTCACACATCAGCGTCCACTGATGGCGGAGTGATGTGCGGGAGATCGGGGAGCGGTGGAACATAGCGGCGCTGCCAACTGCGGTACCGGCGGATGGTGGACGGTGCCCGTTGCCCAACTCAGCCCGACGGACTTATGCCATCTCTTGGTAACGGCAGATCGCGTCCAGCTCAGCATGACGAGTCGTCCGTCTACCGTCGTCCGTCTACCGTCATTGACGACGGTAAATGGGTGCAACTATGCAATCTCAAAATAGGCGAGCGAGAGGAAAATCGGTGACCCAAGGAAAATCTCAGTTCATATCTCGGCGACGGGCGACCTAAGATAATTTTGCGACCTCTCCGTAAGTAAAAGGAAAAAAAATAAATGCATCTCTTCCGGACGTAAATCACAGAAGCCGTGGCCCAGGGCGAAGAGTTAGAGGGTGACGTCGACCCAAAACGCCCCTCCTGGCTCAATGTGTTACAATCAGGCCACCGTCCTTGCACAGGTAAATAAATGCCTGGTCACATAATGTGACCTCACCACAATAAAGCCTACTCGTATCGATGAAAATAGTCTTCCTACAGGAAGCGCGTTGCCCCATTCATCGATGGAGGCGCGGTGCCGTCGGCCTATTCCCCTCACTTTCCCAGTTTCTTTTCTGACATCTCTTTCTCTCCTCAATCCTTCCCTCTCCTCTCCTCTCTCCTGGTCAAACTCTCGGTGTTCACGATCGGTGATATAGCTGTATTTCGACGACTACCACGGTAAATCGCCTGCCGCTCGCGGACAAACCACTAAGACAATGTGTGCTCTAGGCTAGTGCACCGCCGCGCGCGCAGACACCGCGCGCAGTTACCGCAGACAGCAGACAGACGCATCCTTTCGCGCGCTCACACAATCATTCCGCCTCCCTCGGAGGGGTACTGTAGCGCAGAGGTGGACACCGGGACCCATCAGTAGGGGGGACACACACACATACAAACAGGGCGACCCAGCTACCGCCGCTGGCTCACCCAATGGGGGGGGGGGGAGAGCCCACGGCCCTAAACGGTGGGAGACAGGGGGTCAGGGGGTGGGGGCAGACCGAACACAGTGTGGGACTGACTAGTAACCAATAGCCACTGACTAGCGGAGCCTACTCGACCGACCACTGCTATCAGACGAAAACACGTCACTGGTGCGCCTTGTGGCGTCAGTGACGGCTCGTCTGAGCAGAGGTCGGGCAGCTAACCTACCATTGAACACAGCAGTCTAGGGGGATTGGTAGGACACAACGCACGGGGCGCCGCCCAGGGGACATGGAAACAGTAGATGATAGACAGTCGGCGGTACAGCATGACACAGTCACACCGAAACGACCGAGAAAGACACAGAACAGGGGCACTAAACCACACACATTGTTAGTCAGACCACATAGCACGTACTGGCTAAAATTAGCGCGACTCGCAGTGACGCCTGTATAGTAAAAGCTATGTAGTATGTATGGTGTATAGTAAAAGTAGTATTATGGTGTAAAACCAAACAATCAAACTCACATAATTCATTCCAAAGCAATGTTTGGGCACACTAGAACCTAGCGAAGCTTATATTACTAAGGCAGTCTCGTGCTCCCTGGCAATAAAATCGAAATTCAAAACGACATAATCGGATGTCACAACTGGTCATCGGATTTCTAGGACAGAGTTCATTTCCCAAAGAAGGGGAAACAACGAGAAGAGAAATATTTTTAGGTGTTTTTAATATCTTTATCGAAGGGAAGTTTGGAAATTGGTAAGCTATCCCCTCGGAATCGGATCAAAACATATTGACGTAAAACATACGTTACGCCCTTCACTTCTGTGCCCAAACAGCCTACACTGTGCAATATTACAATAAACACTCACATTCGCACCCAGTCAGTCACACGCATTCACCCGCAGGCAGCCACCAGGCCACTACAGCGAGCCGCGCCGACCCCACAGTCACACAGACACCAGCCACCACCAGGACCGAGGACTCGCGCTCAGAAGGCGCGGACGCACAGTACTATTAATGCCCTATGTTCCCGGATGTCACCGATTCTCAGGGAAAAGGTAGACGACAAAGTGGTAGAGAAACACAAGCTACGCACGAGCACAAAGTGCATGCAGACACTCACACAAACACTGACACACAGGCATACAAACACAGGGCAATAGCACTGACTACACCGACACCATCTGGGGTCCCGTCCCGCCTCGGGTTCCGGTGCCCACCTCTGCGGTACAGTTTCACCCCCGAACCCTCTATTATCCGCGCATCCTACCGCACTCGCTCACAAACTCTCGGGGTCTAGCACGCCCTCTGCGCGATTGTGTGTGTAACAATATGGAAACATTCGAGGTCCGTCAAGGGTGCGCGTGGTTCCATCCCAGGCCATCTGCGCCTCTGGGCTGAGCCCATGCAGGTGGCAGCACCATAGCTGAGAGCTTTCACAGATGGCAGCACCGTAGGCGGCCGCCGCAGTCCGTAGCGTCCAGCGCTCCCGTCACTCGCGTTCCTTCAGTAGCAAAATACGGATTTCCGTAACGGCGCGTTCCAGACTCTCAGGTAGGTGAGGTGAATTTACGTACACATGATCAACAACTAGCGTACTTGGACGAACACCGTCCGCTTACACCTACACTCCCGACGCATACAAAACGCACGCAGGAGAATCACACATGTGCTCTTAGTTGATTCGCCTGCCTCCGCGGCACGAAAAAAAGAATATCTAGTTGCACGCGTGGCATCACATCACAATACTGCGCCTGCGCGGAGCCCGGCGGCCGGCCGTCCGCCCGCCATGGGCTACCCGCAGTGAGACACCGGTGTCAGTTTGACACGGTGTCGGTGTCACAGTGTCGCCGAGCCGGCCCACCCGCCGGCCGGCCCGCAATCCAGGACCGAGTCCAATGAACACGTGAGACTGCAGCAGCGCCGCCGGCGGCCGTCGTCGTAAGCGCTGGTTCGCTCAACGGCCACCACGCGACGCTAGCCTCGGCGTTTGTACTTGACAATTCTCAACTCGCCGTGCCTAGGTTCAGTGTGAGGGCGATCGTCCCAGGACTGCTGTGAGGAAAATAACAAATTGTTAACTGATAAAAAGGACACGAGAACAGGTGTAAATGACTATAAACAATAGAAACAGGTCAACAACGCCGATGCAGCGTAAGTTCATCAGCTCAATAACGTGGCATGCTTTTCATCAGCAATGTATGATACATTCTCGCTGTAATGCCATTTTCTTTTCTACATCTACGCTTGACCTATCCATCAATAAGAACAACCATCAACCCCACGTCCCAGTGTTTGTCTGCACCTACCTCGGCGGGCGTGCAGCATCTCGATGAGAAGCGATGTGGCGCTGTTGGTGTCGTGCTTGTGGTAGAGGTAGTCCTCGCCTCTGTGGGCCAGCTCCCGCAGCTCGGGCAGCAGGGCCATTAGACGCTGGTGTTTACTCTGTTAAGAACAAACGTCATCGTCAGACCTGAATGAAAATACCCGACTACATCGAGCATAAGGGGGCGTGATGCCTCAAGGAAAAAACGTAGGTACTATCTCGCGTACCTGCACTGTAACCGAATAAAAAGCTTGCAGAGAATTCGGAGCTGAAGAAATCGTCGGTTCTGCACATTTCACTTCCATACACTATACTGGCCTTCCATCGAATATCCCCTACTTGATGAAGAGCAGCCCTCTGTCTTTGGCTGCGCACCCTAGCGGTGCTGCCACTTGCCCTCCATTGGACCAGTGCTGCCACCTATAGCGGTCCTCACCTGGATGTCGGGGTGGGCTGCGCTGCAGTAGTCCATATGCGCCTGGTTGATCTGATCCTGTGCCTGCTGCACCAGTCGCCGGTTGCTCAGAGTCGGCAGATCTGCAAAACCAGAGGCAGCACGTCAGTGTGTCAAGGATAAGATCATGGTTTCCTCATATCGACAGTTACAGGCTGCATGGCTGATGAAATTAGGCAAAATTTAGTTTCAGTGTGTCAAGTGTCATTAAATACCGATTCCCATTAGCCTTCATGTGACATACTATCCCACCCATTTGCTGTCCAGCCTCGTTATTTATACGGGTTACACAACCATGACTAATCTCTAACAAAGTCACCGACTCCCGTGTTGCGAAAGCGTCGACACATTTTCTGCAACTGAATCCCTGAGCCGTCGTCAGCCACTAAGGCGATAATAACTTTTAACACCTGACTCTAAACCTACACCACACAAAGCTCAAAAGCCACCAAAACAAGCACCCTCCCTCCACCCCCTTGCTTGCACCTCCCGCTCACACCACTCACTCGGGTCGAGCATTACGATGAACTTGAGGCAGATGTAGTCGGAGACATCGAACCCGATCTGCTGCAGCCGGCTGGTGATGTCGTGCAGCTGCGGCAGCAGCTCGGCCATGCCGAACAGGCTGAGGGTGAGCAGGTCGAACTTCTGGCCGTTGGGCAGGACCGTGCTGTCGGGCAGGTTGTTGTGCAGCCGCTGGTGGATGTGGTCCAGGATGAGCATCACTGACCACGTGGACTGCAGCAGCTTCATCTGGTCCTCAACCTGCCGAACAGAGAGAGAGAGAGAACGTCACGGTCAGTTTACAGAAACGGCGTAGAACCAGTCAGCTTCTCTGATTTCCTTTTAGAGTTACATTCTGTGTGTCTTTTATATGCTTATACCTGGGTATGATCTAACTCATCCCCGTGCTCGACGTGATCTTCGCTTCGTTGCTTTTATCTAGTTTGTTCGATGTTAAAACGTTTATTCCGTTCCGTGAAAGAAGCAGTAGGTAAACGCGTTCACTTTGGATCCTTGAGCCCGCCCAGCACCAGACACTGCTACTCTGCCGACCGTGCACAGAGCGGCAGAAAACGACGCGGAAGGAACAGACACGAAGCCTTGCGCTGATGAAAGCCGAGGCCCAAGGTTGCCCGTCAACGGCTCGTCAAACACAACAAAAACTGTTCTGAAACGAGCTGGCGTGTCGGCTTGGCGGCCCCACCGTTAACCAGTCCGTCCTTGCCGTGCGATGTCCTTTGTTGGAATGCGAAAAGTGCAGCACCAGATTTACCCGATCTTCCCCACCGTTGAAGCCGCACGATGAGCTGACATGGACTCATGTTGCACGCTTATGCAATGGTGACCGCAGGTGTGTCCGGACTTTCTGCCGAACACGGTAAAACGGTAGGTTGCTAGAGCCGATTTTTGTGGCCGAGCCCAGAATGTCTTTGTGTTAGGTTCTGATTCCGCGCCAATCCGACCATATCTCGTATGACTGGTCGTCACGCAACGAGGCCTGAGTCGTCCGGTTTAGTGATCACACTGCGGCGGCTGGCTCCAGCGACCTTCGCTGGACGACCTTCCCTAAATCCCTACTGATGTGGTCCTTCCAGACCACCGGCCGCCGACTATATGGCCTGTGCACTGTGCAGGATGCACGCCAGCCCCCTCGGCTCTGCGGGTAACGAGCTCTATCGGCTCCTCGGGGCTTGGGATCTCCGAGATCCACACTGGGTCGGCTCATCGGCATCTGTGATCTACATACACTGTGTAGGTTCTCTGGGATCTGAAATAGCTCGGCTCATCTCCGAAGGCGTCACTAGTTACAACATATCTGGGATATTCTCGGAGCCCAGCCCTGCTCAACAGCCGGTCCGGCGCCGGCCGCAGCGGGTGGGTCACCCGCTGCGAGTAACGGGACGTCGGTCACGCACACACAGACGAACTGTTGTGACGGCACCGACAGGCCAGGGGTGTAAAAACGGCCCACCGCCGGTCCCGGAAACGACGGAGCCAGGTGCGGCCAGAAGAGCGGCGATTAATTCCATCTGCGTCAGTAATGACGGCGACGGAAGCTGCGGGAAGAATCCCTTAGGACTTGCGTTTGGGATACGGCCTGAGAGCTGCGAAATGGACCATATATGACTTATTTTTACTTATCAGCAATGGCAGCACCGTTTTGTGAACGACAGCATTAGCCACGTACTGGTCAATGTGTAGGTGTAATAAAATCGGTCTGGAGAATATGTTAGCAGTTGCTCAGACAGATCGGTATGTAAATTGCCAGTCACTTTCAATACAGTGTCCTGAGTCGCAGTTGCACCACTCACTGGGCACCTCGCTGAGCTGCAGCATAGGCGTAGGAACAGGGGGGGGCCAGGGGGGCCATGGCCCCCCCACTTTCGGAGGTGGGGGGGCCAGCAATGTTAACTGGCCCCCCCACTTTTTGCTGACTTAAGTGTCTGTCTGTACCTAGGTACCAGTGCTACCACCCGGTAACTTGACAACAATTCAGCTTGCCCTTTAATGAAGATTCCCTTTTGTTTCTACAGCGTTATTGACCGCAATTTCCTTCACTCAATGAAGGAAACCGGAAACCATATCAGAGACAAGACTGTGGGTCCTGGTGACAGCATTTTGTTGAATACGAGGCACGGGACAGCGAGCACTGAAAAGGTATAAGACAATACTAGCACGGTGCAGGAGAATGCGTATACAAACGACCAACGCTTGACCGGATCTGCTTGGGGTCGGCATAGTTCGTCAAAGGCGTACTAGCTGGGGGCCAGGGTGACCCGCCTCGGCTCAAACAGGCTGAGGGCCAGCAATGTCTGTATCTGCCCCTTCCCTTCCACTTTCAGTGCAGTGGCGGTCGCAGAGGGGGGATCAGGGCCATGCCCTTCCCCCCCCCTCCAAAGGCTAATCAGGGGGCCATCATATCATTTGCCCCCCCCCCCCCAAACAACCAATGGGCCCCCATGGGCGTATGGGGCTCTGGCCCTTATTCGATTGTCACGAGGCTCAAGAATCCCACGCTAGCTATTAACAGCTCCCAAGCCAGTCTTTGAGGGTCCTACACTGATCTTGGAGGGCACTTCAGTGGCGGTCAAGTGCCAACATTGACCGCTGAGAACCCACATTGACCTCATTTGAGGGCCTCTAAACCGGCCTCAAGGGCCCAGTCGGCGTCTGAGGGCCTCACACCGGGCTCTGGTGGCCTGATTTCTGTCTCTGGGGTCCCAAGACTAACCTTTAGGTGCCTCTGAGGGTCCTGCACTGAATTCTGATATCTGAAGACCCGATGCCGGCCTCTAAGGTCCGCATCGGCCTCTGAGGGTCCATCTTGGCCTTAGAGGTCCAACGCTGGCCCATGCCGGTCTTTTAGGGCCCCACACTGACCTCTAAGGGCCCATGCTGGCCTGTAAGGACCCGTCATTAGCCTATGAGGGCATTGTACGGGATTCTGAAGACCTGATGTCGGCCTCTGAGGCCCATCTTTGTTTTTGAGGGTCTTCTGCTGGTCTCTGGGGTCCAACACTGGCCCATGCTGGTATTTTAGGGTCCCACATTGACCTCTAAGGGCCCCGCACTGGATTCTGAAGATCCTATGCCGGTCTCTAAGGGTCCGCATCGGCCTCTGAGGGCCCACCTTGGCCTATGAGGGCCTTCCGCTGGTCTCTAGGTTCCAGGTCCCGCCCATGCCGGTCTGTTACGGCCCCACACTGACCTCGAAGGGCCCATGCTGGCCTGTAAGGACCCGCATTAGCCTCTGAGGGCCTTGCACTGGATTCTGAAGACCCGATGCTGGCCTCTGAGGCCCATCTTGGTTTTTGAGGGCCTTCTGCTGGCCTCTGGGGTCCAACACCGGCCCATGCCGGCATTTTAGGGTCCCACACTGACCTCTGAGGGCCCATGCTGGCCTGTAAGGGCCCACATTAGCCTCTGATGGCCCAAGTCGGCATCTAAATGTCTCATCCTGCCCTTTGCAGGCCCTGTACTGGTCTCTGGGGGCCTCAACCCTCACCGGCCGATGGGGGGGGGGGGGAGGGCGGGTGCCGCCCCTCCATAGTTTTTTTTTTCGCGATAGCTCCGAACACGCCGGTGATAGAGAGCTGAAGCTACCTGACCTTTGAATCAAGCCGGATCTTTTGACACCAACCGCATTTTCGGGTCAGATCAGGTCACTGACCCATGAGGTCATAAGTGAACCTCTGCACGGTCTTCAGATGTCGCAACTTCGCAACGCCCTCACTGCCAGAGGAGATTTCACAGGGAAATGAACCTTGGAGGACCTAGTATCCATTAGGAGTCTCACAACTTGTACATCTCGGATTTTTCCTAAGGTCATTTTCGTGACCTCACCATTAGGTTTAAGTCAATGGGGATAAACTGAAAACTTTTTCTGGCGCCGTAAACGATCTTCAACTATCTCAAGCACACTGAATCTTTCATGCACTCCTTGCAAGGTTCGATGCGTCACTTTTGCAATGTTGACCTTGCGCGACGTCATTTATGAAGTTATAAGGGTCATATAAGTTTGTCGTCAATAACTACCGATCAAATTGAGCTAGCGAGTCTCGGAAGCCATCAATGGACTCAGGAAGACCTGCCGAATCGAATGATATGCGACATGACCTCCTTCGACCAATTTCGTGACCTGGGGGCGCTGACCTGACCTGACCGTGACCCGTGGTCAACACCCTCAGTTTACCTCACCCAAACAAAAAGTACATCATTCGACTCGCCTGAGAGAGGCGAACGCGATGCTGGCAAAATCGCGGCTCTGCGGCCGTTTTTTTGCGAAGTTATTCACCAAAAACGGAACCGTGCCTTGAGGCACTTGACCTGACCTCAGAGGTCACCGGTTGACCTAGAACCTTAAAATCGGGTATCGATCTCTGCGTCTTGTAACGGCGCACACTCTCGTTTTTCCGCGACGCGCTAGCTCAACCTGGGGCGCAACGGTGAGGGTGGTCGTAACCGCCCCCCGCCCCCTCGGCCGGCGCGTATGTAGAAAACCTATAGGTCCGGTCCGGCGAGGGTTAAACTGGCCTCTGATGGCCCAGACCGACCTCTAAAAGTCCCACACCGGCCTCTGATAGTCAATCAGCCCAGTTGCAGTGGTCGCTGATATAAAACCTCTTAAAAACGTTGTAGGTCTGGCTGAGCCTAGCTGGGCCGTTCGTGCTGATTTTTATAGGTATATTGAAATTTGAAAAGACTCGCTTTGCACGTTTCACGCTTGCTCGTAATGAAAAAGTTGCTGGATGCCTCTGGAATTGGCATGGGTGCCAACGGCTGCGGAGGACAGGGGAACGCGTCCATCAGTTTGAGTTTATGGACGGGAGTCTCCCTGAAATTTTAACCAATTTTGTTTTTCTTTTTGTCTCGATTTTTTTTTAATCTCTGATCATGTTTGCGAAAACAAAGTGGCCGAAATCCGAGGAGAAATCGGATTTTGGGGGTAGTTTAGGTTTTGCACCTCTGGGACCTTGGCCCCCCCACTTTCGAAAACGTTCCTACGCCTATGAGCTGCAGTTTCAACACCAGCAGAGGGTATCGAAACAAAATCGGCTATGAGAAGGGAAACCGTTTTCCTTATCGTTCGGACGCTTTTACCGCTCCCCGCAGGTAATACCTGCATTCAATAACAATATGAGCCTGGAGGAAGCAGCCGCCCACCGGGCGTTATTTGCACGGCGGTCTGGAGCCTGACCTTCCTCTACCACTGCTCAAAGTCACCGGTCGGCCGCCGGCGACAAAAACCCGGCTCGGACCTGGTCAGATCGTGGTGCCTGTCCGCCGCCGAGCAGCAGGAAGCATCCTCCAGTGCCGGCGGTCGGAGTAGAGCCCGTACGCCGGAAAGTGGCGTCTTGGAGGACCGCCGCGCTCCCAGCGCTCCAGCTCGGCCGGCGGCGGCTCATGAGTCAGACGGACTCAGCGCGGCCGGACGGCCGTTTTCCGGCGGCGCGGCGGCGGTAACAGACAGCGGCTCCGTGAGCTGCCGGAGCCCTCCCTGGCCGGGGGACCGCCACCCCTGTCCGTCCCCCGTTCCCGCGCCCATCAAGCAGCCTCGGCTGGCTGGGCCGACGGGCGGCAGTGCGTGGCCGGCCATCACAGCCATTTATTCCGCCACTTTCACTGGCTCCAAGGCCGAGGCGCCGCCGCCCGGGCCGCGGCCGGGGATTCGGCTGCAGAGACGGCCGGCAGGCCTCTCGGACCACGGCGGGAACGGCCGGTGGACGGAGGCGGGCAGACGTCCAGACGGAGACGGACAGACGGAGAAGGGTAGACGGAGAGGGAAACAGGCGGACACACGGAGATGGAAACAGATGGGCAGGCGGATAGACGGAGACGAAGAGAATAAGGCAGACAAAGACAAACAGACAGACGGACACGGAGACGGATAGACGGAGACGGACAGACGGAGAGGGAAAGAAAGACGCGGAGACACAGACACAAATTAAGACGAAAAAGAACGGACAGACTCTAGTCAATGGAGATATAATATAAAACGGTTGACAAATAATGGAGGAATATAGTAAGTCGTCGAGCGGTGTTCGGAATCTAAGAAGCTGGAATCTAAGAAGTGGCCCGTCACCAAATTCACAAACGTGCTGATACATGAAGATGTGATCTGCAACTTGCAAGTGGTGTATAACATTCAAAAGCCATCAGTAACAAACGGCGGCTACGCCGTGCGGTAACGTTGCGACAACCGCTAGCCATGCCACAACTGCCATGGCTCGTGGTAAGAAAAACTTAAAACACTGCGCTACACAAAAGGTGCTGACAGATTCCGTGCATTAATTACACCGTATACCTGCTCCTTGAGAACGCTACCACAGCACGGATTGCATGTTTCGCCGCCCTCCGTGTCTCGCCAACGCCGCGCCCGACAGCACCTGTATCCTAATGCGCCAAAACCAGTTCTGGGCCGACACAACATTTGTCATCATACCAGGGCTTATTTGAACGTGTTGCCTGTTGCAGTGTTGCAGTGTTTTGGCAACGGCGACTGCCTGACTGTGCCACCTTGGTGGCAAGTGGTTTTATTTAATCATGTCGACACTCTGCCACCATAGCCCCGTGAACGGTGGCATTATCTGCATATGTCAAGACAGCCCGGCGCAGGTGACCGTTTCCCAATATAGTCTCCGTACCGTTGGTAACATCCTGTGGCCACTTTCACCCGGTGAGCAGTGCGCCGGTCCGCGCGCTGGGGTCTGTCCTCTGAGGACTGTCTCACACCGTTCTCACCCGTTAGCGCAATTCTCACACCTCTCACAGAGGTCAGAACAGCCACGCCGCAGGGTTCTACTGTGAGAACCGTTCACGTTATCTATATCCGGTATGCCACAAGATCAGTATACCTAATGTTCAGTAACCTGCAGGCTGCATACCTAAACCTATATAATAATATATAGGCCACAAATTCGATCTACCTCAGTTTTCTTTTTTGTGGACACACAAAGTATACGCATCTCGCGCATTTTATCTATATACCTATGTATATAAGAGATAAGGATATATCGCAACACCTTTGTCATTGAGACGGCGGGTGAGGGACCGAGAAAGGCCAGAGATCTGGGGGACCGGCGGACTGTCATTACACGCTCTGCCTCACACCACCTGCTCCCGAGAATCGCCAGTTGGATAGACACGCTGTTAGTCACCACTCAGCAAGGTATGACCATTGTGGCTGCATTAACAGAATGTACATAGGAAGTTGCCAAACACATGAAATTATTCTCTCGATGTTTCGCCTTGTCGCAAGAGCAGTTGACGAGCCTGACAGAAACTGTCGGTAATCAAAGCTCCAAATTCAGGACGAAATTGGAAATCACTACTATGCACACCGAAGCGAATCACCGTCCCATGATGACCGAACAAACAAACGCCCATCGAAAGCGATTAGAATCGGAGCACCTGCCCGAATGGTGAGTATCTAACTACATAGGATACGCACGGCTGAGCGGGCTTCAGCTGAAGTTAATCGTCCCTGCCTTTCATTTCTTCAGTCCGTACATACACCCCCTCACCACCCTCCGTACTCTTGTTTGCTTGTTGCCCTCCGTACTCCGTACAGTCTGTACGGAGTCCGTACACTCTTACAGTCCATAACCTCTGCGCTTCTCCCCTTTATGTCCATGCTGCGTAAGCTCGATGCAAGCGAAAGGCTGCTCGGTAGTCGACGAGCCAGCATCCATCGTCACTTACCTCACAGCCCCTCCGCTGCCCCTCTCGCACCCCTCCCCCTCCCCGCTGATGATGGTGACCCAGTTGGAAGAGTTGCCAAAGCGCGCCCGCCCGCCGTTGGTCAATGCTGTGGCGGCAGCAGCAGCAGCGGTGGTCCGTGACCCACATGGCTGTGTGCGTGACTCCACCATTACGTGTTTGGTGGGGAAACACGCAGGTGCGTGCCCTGACTGGCATAACTGAGCTAGCGACGAGCTGCAGAGGGAAGGCAGATGACAGGCCTGCAGAGGTGCAGCAGATGACAGAGCAGCGAGGTTGCAGGGTACGACAGGCCTGTATTGGTGCAGACGGAGAAAGGAGGGAGTGCAGAGGGTAAGCGTGCACCTGATGTAAGACTTCATACAAATGCAGCATGAACGAGCGAGTTATTAGGCAGAGAGTTATTATCCAAACCTACTCCCACCCCTGATGCGAGCACCCATTGCAAGCGAGTATAGGTACTGGGCACACCACGCATCAATCTTTTCCCAGTGTTCCTTGCCCTCGTCCCCCTGTTCAGGCTGTCCGTCACACACACCGTCATTATCCCGCCACATTCTGGCTCGAAGTGTCGGACGTGACGGACGTGACGGCCATGTCAGCCGCGGCGGACGCTCGGCGGCCCGGTCACGGCCAGCTCGGCCGGCGCCGCCCCGGGCCAGGCTTGGCCTTCAGCGAGCGCTCCGTCAGCCCCGGAAGTACCGGCGCCCCTCAGCTCTCCTTCGGCAGACACACAGTCAACAGTGACCTTCTGCGGTCAGCGCCGGCAGCGGCGACCTCGGCACTCTGCCCGCCTCCTGGCTCGGCCGACTGTCCGCTCTCACTGCAACTGGGGGCGCGGCTCGAGCGTCTCCGACTATCCCAGTCTCGGCTGATCCTCCCCCCTCCCCCAGATGCACTAACTCACTGCCCAGATCCAGAGCTGCCACACGTCGCGCTCATTCCATTCATTAAAACACGGAACTCCTGCACTCTGACGGACCATTGCCGCTAGGCTCATAAGCTTTTCCTGTGTTTAGACGACGGACTGAGGCCGCCGCAGCTCCCGCTCAGTAGTTTCCGGCCTAGCCGCTAGATGGCAGGCGGGCGTTCTATACGGCGGCACGCGGCTGGCAGCGCGGCCTCACCTTGTCCCATTTCGGTGCCTGTTTACCACCGCCAGAGATAAACAACAAGCGCCGCAACAACGCGGAACCGCGCCAGACCGTGACGTCACCGGCTCTGTGACGTCACAAGGCCCGTCAGCTGGTCCAGGCCACTTAGTGACGTCACGCGTACCCAAAAATATGTGCCCTGGGGTCATTACGAACGGAGACTACGCGCCCGTCTGTTTGCTAACTTGAGCAGAAGGGCACTCGTCCTTTGTTACCGGGGAGGGGTATGATAGCGTCAAAATTTGTTAACGCATATGGTGGTGCGGGTCAGCCTCAATACATGGACCACTCAATGGACCAGCGGCAGTGCTGGCATGCTTTGATGTGTGCGGCACTGGGCGGCTGCATGGATGGCACGACAGCCCGCTGCCACCGGCCTGTATCCCGCTCCAAATCGGCTCACATGAGTCATCTGCCTCATACGGGCAGTGAATCAGAGCCCGCATTACACACAGCCGTGATGCACGCTCGTCCGGCGATAACCAGCGCGCAAACCACTTTGACGACTATAGTAACGTTTGAATCCCGTGTGCTATCAAATCGGTATCAATTATCATTGAGAGCACTGTAGTACCTACTGACGCCGATATACAGCATAGCCCGGTGCCGCTGTCAGTTGTGATGCATCGTGCCAAACGCACATCTCTCTGCTCGTCCCTCGACCGTTCTATAGCGCCGGGCCTACCAGTAGGATCCTGTGGCCTTCATTCACCGCCACATTGAAGCTGTGTTTTTTTTCCACCCCGCATGTGCACTGCAGTGGACCTCGCTCCCTGTCAGCCTGCAGGCACGGAGCGAGGCACCTGTCGAAACGACTCCTCTGTGTGCTGACGAGGACCGGTCCATTACAAACTAGGCGTCTAATTGGCCGACACTGGGAACGCTTCTTGTCGGGCGCCCGACACTATCGGCTCGTCGCCAGCCCCCCCCCCCCCTATGCCCCCCCCCCGCGGCACAGTCATCGGCGGCCACCTGTGAGTGGCGCTGCTGGCTGGGAATAGCTGGGTCCAATACTGGGTCAGCCGAGTGCAGTAGGTCAGCGCGGCACCGCGGCGACCCTGACCCAGATACCAGGCGGCCGCGCCGCGCCGCCGCCGCCGCTGGCGCGTCACTTTCGCTGTCGGCCGGCGGGCGGCGCTGGCGGCGCGCTGCAGTTGGGTCAAGGTGACCCGGTGCGCGGCCGGCCAGCCCGCCCAGCCGCCGCCGCCGTACAGGGTCATGTTCGTTCCGGCGGGTTTGGAGCGGGCCACTTCCTGTCGCTCCAACCCGTCCGCGGCTGATACACCGCGCTGGGACCGCCGGCCCGAGCCACTGACGCCCTGATGAGGCTGTGTACGATCGGCGCTCTGTCTCCGGCAGCCCGGGACGGGACGGGGAGGAGAATGAGCTGGCAGCCTGCCCGGCGACTGTCCCAGAGCACGGTCCATCTGTCCGCCGCCGCAGACGGATCTCCGGATGTGTTTGCTTACGTTCATTCTGCGACATCCGGTGATACGTCAGAATGACTTCCCCAGAGTACGTCGCAGGTCAAGCTCGCGCTGACAGGCAATATACCATCGCAACTGCCCTCTACGCTTCATGGCCTCTAAAACACATCGCCGTTAGGTTGATGCTCCATAAATCTCTGAATTTAATGCTCAATGCTCATGCCTCCTGGTTCTCAGCATCCAAGATACCTACCCTTACATAACCAGACAAAAGTAAACGTGTCGATACTTTTAAAGTGAGATCGTCCATCAGTTGCTCGCCGCCTCGGGGCCTCCACCACTCGGCGCTCTGTACTCACCCGGAGGTCCTTGAAGAAGATGGAGTTGCGCGCCCAGTCCACCTGTCTGAACAGGTTGGTGTCCAGCACCTTGCAGAGCAGCTCGAACAGGTCCACCTCGCACTGGTTATACGTCTGGGTCTGCAGCAGGCTGAACAGCTGCTGTTGCCAGTCGCGGTCGTCCAGCGAGGCGACCAGCTCGCGCACGATGGGCGGTACATCGCCAGCGCGTCCGGCCGCCCACGCCTCGCCGCCGGCGCCGCCGAGCAGTGGCGAGCACGACGAGTCGGGGGACGAGGCGGACGTGGAGCTGAGCACCGGGTACTGGATCTCCTGTTTGATGGAGATGCCGGCGCCGGCGCCGCCGCCGTACGACACCGGCAGCGAGGTGGTCGGCGTGGCGTAGCTGATGGTGACCGCCTCGGTACCCACTGTCGGCAGGCTCACCCGCTGCGGCGACATCAGCTGCATCTGCCGGATCTGCTGCATCTTGCGCGCCCGGTCCCGTTTGTACATGGGGCCGAACTTGTTGCGACCGCCTCGCATCCGGTCCTGGCGCACCGCTGTAAAGGAGACAGAGCGATAGTCAGTCGTGAGGTAGGGGAGAGCTGCAGAGCGAGCGTCAGTCGCGAGAAAAGAGGACTGGACCCCCAGGAGAGTTGCTGAGGATAACTCTCATCGTTTCGACGAGCGATGAACAGTGAGAACCAGATAAATAAGTACAGGGACAGCACACACGGTACATACCACGAATGCGACAGGGAACGGTCTTCACGATACGGCAGTTGGATAAGAGATGGGCGGGCGTTCAAACGTCAAGTGGCCACTTGGATATTATCATTGACCGGTAGACGGCACACCAACGGATACGAGCATTGAAACACAGCAATTCAGCGATCTACATAGGCACAGTTGTAACATTCGATGGCTCGACAGAGCAAAGACAAACAGTTCCATGAGCAGACGCATACACACACGGACGACCTGAGAGCGCAGAGTCCACCTCAGCCGAGCCGTGACACGTCTTTGAACCGGTGCCAGTTGGACTTCCTCTACCTAGAGTGCAAATATACCGACGAAACCGTCCATCCATACATCCATCCGTTCATCCATATGCAATATACATACATACATTCATGCATCATACAAACATAGCCCATAGGGACACCAATAGGTAAAACACTTCCATGAATAGAGGACTGGGATCAGGGTCACGGGTTTTATAGGACGGAAAACGACATTTCCGACGCCTCTTTCATGCGCCCCGCCCCACTCTAGAGACGCGCAGCCTACAAATACCTACTCGCAAAGGCCCATATGTCTTGACCCAGTGACCCATATTTGGGGTGCTATCGATAAACAGGACGGTCGAACAAACGTGTACGTAAACGCACTACGATAAGCCGGCGATAAGATGTCTGGGCGACAATCTGGACATCTTATCGGCCAGATACTGGGCGACACGCTACTCGGGCTCGTCAAAACGCCCTGCGTGACCGAATGAGCCCGCAAACCTCCTGTGTAACAGCGGACATCCCGCCGATATTGCACGCGACGGCGAGCAGTGAATGCTCGCCAATGCGTGGTTGGAGTGGGTTGATTGCTGAGTTGGGTCCTGCAGGCATGCTCGTGACCTGACGCCACGAAACACCTAATCAGCTCTGTAAACAACGTACGGGGACAGTCTCATAAAGAGACAGCTACAGAAAACATGAGCAGAGGCATCTGCAGAAGCTTCCCTCCTACGATTTTCCCTATGGATACCTGCAAAGAATCTGCTTCCTAATCGTTCCACATACATTAAGTTTATCTCGGCCGGGCATTTCAATTTCATTATAACATTATTAAAATAACCCTTCAACGAGCTTCCGTTCAATATCAACGTAGCATTCTCATTACGTGAGCACGTTTGTGGATCCACATTTTATGAGGCGGTCCCACATCGACCAAACGGGCCGATCCATTGGAACTGTCGAATTTCGGACGGCGCGGTGGGTGTCGGCACGGAACTTGACAGAGAGTTGCGCAGTTAGCTACCCAGAAATGTAGCATGTGCTATGCATACGGTGGGCCGGCCCTCATTATTGCCGTTCGTGCACAGTCTGAATATGAAAACAATAAAATGAAATGGATTTATTTTCTAATTTCTTGCTTCTACTGTCATGTCAGAGGCGGCAATGTCAGCGGTTCGTCGACGTCTACCACCTACCAGTCCTATGAGACATCATCTAGCCCACCAATCTCCCATAAACCGTCCCGCCGCCGCCCTAATATCTCCACCCGAGTGAGAGACGACGGAGCCGGCCAGGACCGTCGCCGCCGGCCCCTTTCACCTGGTGGTCCGGTCCGCAGGACCACACAGCAGACCACTGTGGCACCTCCGCCGCCTGGCCGTCCTTTCCCCACCCCTCCCCCGCACCCACAGGCATGCCGTCCCGATGATCAGGGCCACCCCCGACCCAAAAGGAAAGGATGGAGCGCATTTATGATGGGGTTTATGATCGGATTTATGATGAGAGTGGTATCGGTGCGGATGGATAAAAAGTAACTGAGGCTACATGAGAGTAAACGTGCCCGTAAAACATACGCTGGAATAATGCCGTTCACCTGTCGAACGTTTCCAGCCCAGTTCAGTTGACTCACAAATACGTGAACAGTGGCAGAAAAAAAGCAGCGGTGAGCGGGTCGATCCAGCCTTCAAACACCTAGTTCTGGTTAAGTCGTGACAAAGCGACACTTATCGGCCGGCATTGCCGCACGTTTTGATGGGTCCCATGCAGAGGGTCCGTCCCGCAATATTTGCACCGTTTGTGGGGCGAGCAAAACACCGGGCAAACTAGAGCGGCCTGTTTTCCATTCCCCTCGTGTTTTCGGCATCGCGGAGCGTTGGCCCCGTACCGCAAACGGGGTCCCTCCCCGGTGGAACAACAGGTGGATAGTGGCCCGCTCTCTCGGGGTGAGGGGTGGAACGGTCGGGCCGGGGCCGCACAAACCAGGGGAGCCGAGTGAACGGTCCCCGGCCAGTACACAGGTACAGGTGGCCCGCTGGGGAGCGCGCCGGGCCGCGGAGAGGGGGACGGGTACCGCGGGTGAAAGGCGGCCGCCGCGCCGACCACGCGGCGACACGTGGTGCCACGGGACTCTGTGTGGCGGAGGGCAGGGAACGGGGTCGGCCCAGAGGTGGAACTTTTTGTTTTTCATTGGGGTTGTAGTTTGCCGGAGCCCAGGGTATACCCCCACCAAAACCCGAAAAGTCCCCGGATTCGGCCCACTATTTTTCGGGAGGGGCCCACATTTTCATTTACAAAAAAAGTGGTCCATCTTCAGGGAGAGACGGCTGACCCTGTCGTCCCTCCATTGGCTATGTGCCTGGTTGTAGGTACTCGGGTATCGCCACCATGGTCGTGGCCATAGGCGGTGGAACGGGGAGGGCACCGGGGCACCTCGCCCCCTTTGATTTTGGCATTTTAACATTAGCCCTACCTATGGGCGTTGCATGGAAAGAATGGGACCAAAAGTCGGCAGTGCCCCCTTTAATTGAGGGTGTTCCGCCGCCACTGGTCGTGGCGATTCGGAAACGGTAGGTAAACGCCCAAAATCACAGTCCCTATGAATACTTGTTTCTTTCCACATTTGACACAAACATTACTCAGTATTGGAGCAAGGCCCTTTCCCTACGAGTAACAATTTGAGCCACTCGTGGCAATTGACAAAGAAGACCTAAACAGGAATACGTTATTTTTAGACTAAAAAACTTAAAACGAGTCCATCTTTGTATATTAATGCCACGGTCGTCTGGAATACGTCTATTACGGAAACGGGTAGTAGAAACCGGAATAGTGACTGATCAGACATGAGATATTTTGCAAACGAGGACAACATACCGAACACAATGCCGCAAAGGAACCTAACACTGGATCTAAATAATCTCAATCTGAACAAAATTAAATAATAAATGCCAGAGCCTTTTCATATCACCGAATACTTCAGATGATCTTTTTCAACGAGCAAATGTAGGTATTATGCATTGTTTGGCGAATCATAAACAAAACTCATACTCTTCACAGCCACGATGGCTAGGAACACATCACGGCTTGTCTGTCTGCCCCTGAGACACTGAACGCACACCGATTTTCAGCTTAATCGAAAGACCCCACCGTTTACCGTTAAAATGTAAATTGGCCGTTAATTCGTTAACGTTGCAAAATACCACCCCAAAGAGGTACATTTTTGGAATAAGCGCATCGAGGAGGCCCTGTACACCGATTTTCAGCCAAATCGAAAGACCCGTCGTTTCCCGTTAAAATGTTGATTGGCCGTTTACTCGTTAACGGTGCAAAATACCACCCCAAAGAGGTATAATTTTCGGAATCAGCGCATCGAGGAGGCCCTGTATACCGATTTTCGGCTAAATCGAAAGACCCCGCCGTTTCCCATTAAAACCGGTAACGGTGCAAAATACCACCCCAAAAAGGTATTTACATTTTCGGAATCAGCGCATCGAGGAGGCCCTGTATACAGATTTTCAGCCAAATCGAAAGACGCCGCCGTTTCCCGTTAAAATGTTAATTGGTCGTTAACTCGTTAACGGTGCAAAATACCACCCCAAAGAGGCACATTTTCGGAATCAGCGCATCGAGGATGCCCTGAATACCGATTTTCAGCCAAATCGAAAGACCCCGCCGTTTCCCGTTAAAATGTTAACCCGGCAGTTGCTGGGGTATTTCGCCACCCACCGTTTGCTGGGGGGGGGCGTTAAACGCCCCCAGCCGATAACTCGAGAACCAATAGGCGCAGCGAAACGCACGAGGCGGCAAACGAAAGAGCGCGACGAGACGCTTCAGATGAGTACTTTAAAGTTGAATTTTGAGGTCACAGGTCGGGTCAAGGTCAGGTCAAACACCTGAAATCGGGCTTTCAGTAGCATGGACTTCAGGACTTCGCAATGGGCGCCTCTCGCCATAAACTCTGTCACAACGGTGCACAATCCATCTTATAAGGCCTACAAGAGTGTCAGCTCCATGTAGGGGTCAGTCAAGCATAGGTCAGGGTCAAGGTCAGGTCAACCGAGTAGGCACATATCCCCGAAAATCAAAACTGATATTCGCAGCCTGTGACACATGTTTGGTCGTTAACTCGTTAACGGTGCAAAATACCACCTCAAAGAAGTACATTTTCGGAATCAGCGCATCAAACAGGCCCTGTATACCAATTTTCAGCTAAATCGAAAGAACCCGCCGTTTCCCGTTAAAATGTTAATTAGTCGTTAACTCGTTAACGGTGCAAAATACCACCCCAAAGAGGCATATTTTCGGAATCAGCGCATCGAGGAGGCCCTGGATACCGATTTTCAGCCAAATCGAAAGACACCGAAATATGCTGCTGTGAGGCTGATATTCGTTGCTGCTGAATTGACAGACGTCGCCAAAACCTTGCATTTGTATCAGATGCGTCATGTTGGCTTACATGTGACTTAGTTTGCATTCTGTTCGCAAACCTGTCAGTAAGATTATCAGCACTAATTATCGCACAGGATTGGTTGTTATGGTCGTCGACGTTGGTTTTAAGTGTCGTCATTTTAGCCAAATATTCGTGCTGATTGGTGGTATTGTGCCAACTGACAAAATTGCGAACAGAGTGATATTTCACTTTAGTTCTGTGGTTCTGTGGTCGTTGACACGCAATACTATGGTCAGATTATGGTGATAGAATGCTACATAGGGTGAAAGCTTAGGTTAGGTTAATTTATTTCTGAAGCTTACTGTTGTCTGTCAAACTTTTCATATACGCTTATCTATTTGATAAGCACAGCCCACAGGTATGAAATGTTTAGTGAGAAAACCCAAAAGTACAGTGGCGGATGCAGGGGGGGGGGCAAAAATGGGCATTTGCCCCTCCCAAACGGCATAATTTAAACATTATGCCTATGGACGAGGCATGGAAAGAATCGATAAATTGTTATGGTTCCCCCCCCCCCAAAAAAAAAACTGAGCTGGATCCGCCACTGCAAAAGTATGATGAATGTTATGATTTGTTTGCTTCACATTTTCATGTTACATGTTAAGATTTTTTGGAACACTTTCAATATGATTCACTTAGTATGCTTAAGAAGTGTGAAGTGATTAACTTTCATATCATGCTCACTGTCTCAGTCTCAGCAGAATAATATGTTCTTAACAGAGCACTTTCAATGTTTTTAGCATCTGGAATTCAAAAAGATGTCCTAATTTATTGATATCTTCACTTTCTTGATATATCTCAATGATCTGCTTCTGTATGATACATATTGATTTAATACCTCATAGTCGAAAGGTGGGCTACTAGAACCAAAAATTGCTGTGTTTGTAAATAAATAAGTGATTTGAGGGCAAAGAATGCCCGGATTTAAACTTCTAAAATTATTTTGAACATAAAATATTTCAGTTTGAGGGATGTTAAGGCCTCAAAGAGTAGGTACTTTTCAGGTATCAAATAAGTTCCTCTGCGATAGTTCCGTCGTGAAAACGGCTATTTTGTTCATTTTCATGTGTTTTAGGCTGATTCTTAATTTTCCAATGTTGGGGTTGTAGTTTTGCCATTGGGGTTGTACTTTTAAAAGTTGGGGTTGTAGCTACACCCCCCACAGTATATAAAGTTCCGCATGTGGGTCGGCCGGCCGACCGACCCGGAGCCCAGCGTCCCACGCCGCGCAGGCCGCAGCTGGCTCTCCCATTGTGAAACGGTAACCATACGTGCCGACAATTGGTGGCTATGGACAAACGCCTTGAAGTCGCCGCGCAAGAGAACCCGTACCTCCCTTTTACAACTCTACCTGAATGAGACAGTGGAATCAAATTCACACAAAAATTCAAACTGAGGACTAAGGCAGCAGCGCTGTCGGCGGCAAGTCATTACCACTTTCTCTGGAACTGACCACAGCATTCCTGGCTGTGGGAAGAGGAAGCCCAAGAATCCACCTCGCACCTCCCGCAGTGAGAAACGTTCCATGGTGCGGTGGACAGAATTCGAGCGTCTCGGCCGTCTGAATAGCCTCCAGCCCGGTAATGGATCTCCGGGGATCGGATGGCGCGGTGTCTGAGGTCTGATGGTCTGACACTTCACCCCGCCGTCCTGGGGGAACCAGTGGTGAACCGTGCCCGCACACGGCTGCGGTACATCGGCGGGGTTTGGCGGACCAGTTTGAATTAACTGGGTCGGAGAAACGGCGGCGTAATGGTATAGTTTCCGCGCAAACATGGCTGGAAGGGGCTACGAATACATAGGGAGGTAGCTGCTCCGCGATGGGGCAGCGGTGGTGCCTAAAACACCGTAGGTATCCTAAATGGAAATGCAGCCCGACCTCCAGTGGTGTCCGTGGAACCGTCTATAGCATGACCAAGACAACAGGACCAAATGAGAGCAAATAACAGCCAACCTAAGTTTCAAGCTATTACTGTAAACTGTGCATAATATGGTAAGCGAACGTTTATTGGAAAAAAGTGTCTCACCAGAATATCTAAGAGAATGTAAATTTATAAAAGTTCACGCAGTAGCGTACCAAGTTTCAAATCACCGGCATGCTTTATGTCCACAGCAGTTCAACTGTCGGTGACTATGACCTCTGCACGATAAGCACCAATATTTTACGACTTATGAACAGCTTAGTCAGTAGTTAGCCGGTTCGTGCTTCTAAATCTACCCACGACCATTCTGGCGTGCGACAGGACAAGGCCGTTTCTGTGGCCCCATTCGCACACCTTTCCTATTCCATCTTTCCTGCACGCTCATTCTCATCAAAGTCTTAAAGGGACCCTCCCACCTTAACATTAGTTTTGAGTTGAGATAGCCAAGTTTGCGGCCAGGCTCAGAAACCACCATTTATCCTGGTCGCAACCCCCGCAGCTTTATGGTGTTCAAGAAATTTCTTCCCTTTACTTGCAGGGTGGGACCAGCTTGGTCCCTATCTCTTAACCATTACGGGAATCTGATGACGTCATCAGGCTTTCGAACGTCCGTTAAATGTTTGACTAAAACGTTTTGTAGCACGCGGTGGTATATGCTGCTTTGCGCGCAACAAATGCCGCACTTTCAAATAAAGTCGCTAGGAATAGCGGAGATCCCAAAAAGTAAACAAAAGTAAAAGTCTAATATCTTGAAAACCGGTGAATATTTTTCGATGAAATTTGGTAGATATTCGTTTTTGCTCTTTCTGAACCGAGCGACATCACTTTCATGCAAATTCATTAACTTTTTTGAAGGTGGGAGGGTCCCTTTAAGTCCTAGCGCCGTGAGCCTAGCCATGCCGACTGACTGCCGCTGTATTTCTGTGAGCTGAGCCGGCCCAACGGCCGATCAGCTGACTTGAACACGACGCCCAAGCGACACGACAGATTTAGGTCACCGTGCCGCCGCTGTCCGCCGTCCGCCGCCGCGCCGCCGAAAGTGAAGGTACTCGGCGAGCACTCTAGCGCGGCGCGCACAACGCCGCATCGCCGTCGGCGCTGACGTAAGAGCCACCACAATCGAGGGCCGCGTGCGGCACACACGCCGCGGCGCGAGACAAAAACCCACGGAGCGTCGCGGCGAGTCCAGGCCAGGGTCACACGCATGACGCGCGCATGACATGACTCGTGACGACGACGCGTGACGTGACGATCAGCCCCGGCGGCGCGCAGAAGGGACGGCGGGCAGATGTGGCGGAAACGCACCGGCCCTACATCGGGGGAAGCTGGGCGACAGCCGACGAGCTGCGGGTCAGGTGTCGCCCGGTGACCTATATCGACGACAGGGCGCGTCGGCCCGCACACGGGTCGCACGTGTGCTGTGCTCGAGCCCCCGCTGTCGCCCTCGCTGAGCTCACAGCACGCTGAGCCGGGTCCGACCGACCCGGTAAATCGATCGCGGAAAGTGCGGCGGCGACCGCGTCGATCGGTTTCGTTCGTCAGTTCGGAGGGCGCGGACTGCTGCCATACCGCAGGTCAGAGCCGCCGCTCCACAGGACAAGTGTGTCGACAACGAGAACGGAAATGGGTGAAGCTGGTATGGCGAGTGGGCACGGCGACATGCGAACATATTTTCATGATCATACAGTACAGCAGAGCCAGCCACCGAGCATGAGCATTGAACATGACAATTTTCCCCAAATTGACTCAACGATCAGTTTGTGCGGCCCACTAGGTAGCCTGGGAGCTGAGGCAGACCCAGACCAGTCCAGGCACATTCTGACCTAGCAACGCACCCATTTACCTGCTGCACCTGCCCCAGCCCGCGTCCCTGGCCCGTGCCGCTGGCGCTGCCGCTGCCGCCAGGGCTCGGCACTCACGCACGTCCTGTGACGTGGTCGCCGGGCGGGGGCGGGGGCGGGGGCGGGGGCGGGGGACCCGCTGACCCAGTTCGAGCTGCGCCGGGGGCGGAGGGGGGGGGGGGTCGGTCGCATGCGTGCCCTGGGGCGCCATCTGGCCGTGCGGCAGCCTGGGGCGGGCGGGCCGGGCGCAGCGACGCGTCTGGCCCGACCCGGTTACACAACGTGCCGCGGGGACGGCCGGCCCGAGTCGCCGGCGCAGCACAGAGGAAAGGAAGAGAGGGGGACTGGAAAGTGGAAATGTAGACATGGGTATGACAGTATCCGTGGACCGAGCTGAGGATAGCAGAGCTGGTAATATTGCATCGTCCATACTGGGTCACGGCAAGGCAAGACGCCGGCAGGAGACTCCCTTCGCCATCCCAATGTGATACAGATGTTACTTATCAAGCGAACAACGGCTTAGCCGTGTAGCGCGGCTCCGTGACATCAATAGCGCCTCTCCAGATCTCAGCACAAGCGGCTCTCGAGCCGAGAACATGAAGATCTAGACTGCGACACCCGGACGAACCCGTCTGACGGCTCTTAGCTCACCCCCCGGCTGGCCACAGGCGACAGGACACCGGTCGTCGGGCGAGGTGCACAATCTCGACCGAAAGCGCCATCCTCTCTCCTTCTAATCCACACGATTCCCATGAAAAGGTGTCGCACCATCAGCGCCGATTCCACAGTGGAGCATTACACAATGGTCCGGCCAGCTGTCTCCGTCCAAGGATTGCGTAGTGACAGCGTGGGTTCACGGTTCGTTTCGGTCGTCCCTGTTCTTTACGGACAATTTCGGACGTTAGCTAGTTCAGCGGAAACACGCGCACGCACATGGATAACACAATCATCCGGTCCGTCACAGTTTACGTTGGGCTCCGGCATCACGCCTTCACTGTTATTCCCTCGTAGCCCCGAGGCTCCAGGCCCAGGCCGTGACGACCTGCGCGCGCCCACGGGGTCGACACGGGTATTTGCCGAGCGTCTTGGCCGTGACGCAAGTGGAGGAGGGACGCGCGACCCGAGGCTGGGGCGACACGGGCGCTCATTGCGCAACACGCCATCCGCTATTGTGTCGGCGCGAATCCATGGGCCGAAGCGGTCAGTTGAGAAAGCCGCAGCGCATGCCGCGCCGTTTGCAAAAGTTTGCGAAAAACGTTGCTGCTAGGAGGGTGCGCGATACCGCTGCAGGAATAGAGTGGTAGGAGGCGAGGATAAACCGGCTGCAAGGTCCGTTACTTGGCGGAGTCTCACGCCCTTTCACACGCCACAGATTTGGAAGGCGCGATTTAGCTCGATTGCCCAGTTGCCGTGTGCGGTGGATATGGTCGGCATAAATTTATTACGCCATCTGTGTTATTGCAGCACACCCGATGTGGGTCGCGAAAGAAAAGCACACATTCGTTGCCGTTTCTTGCAGACTGCTGCCAGCAGTAGGTACGCACGACTGGAGCAATATTTAACACCATCGTGTTACATAGATCGATGTGCCATCCAACTCCATCGTCCCGTCAGCACCGCAGCGCTCCAGTTCGATCTCGGGCCAACAGCGAGGCGCCGGCCAATGCGGGACACGTGTGTCGTGCATGAAAACAAATCAGATAATTCACTTTCACGTTTCAGCAATGAACGATTAACTCATTGTTACATGTGTTACATGTGAAAGTGGTAAAGCCTTAATGCATATAACTCTAGCCCGCAGCCTGTCGATAATTCAACAACGACCAATGCCTCACGTAATCATTTCGAATATTAATAACTGGAGTAGACCCGGCAAAGTGGTAGGCCGCACCACGAGAGGGTGCATTAGAGGTAGCGGTGCTCTCGGCTGCCCTCGTAGCGCGGTGCCGGCTACTTGCTAACCGGGCGGGGGCGGTGGCGGGGGCGGGGGCGGCGTTACAGCCCCTCGCGGCAGGGGCGGCCGGCAGACACGCCCCTGCCATTCTCCGGTAATGGCTGGCCGGCAGTAACTCAGGCCGGGAAGGCGAGAGACGCCGGCAGAGAGCACCGCTTTCACACCGCCCCCGCCCGATCGACCGACCGGGCACGGCACGCCAGGCCGCGGCATGCCAGGATGGGCTGCCACAGTGTGCATGGTAGGGCGGGATGACTTCCTCAGAGAATACCGTGCGGCAGCTGGGCCATATAGCCGGACATCCGCACTGCTCGCTCATTACGCTCCGAAAGTGTCGTCATGGATCGCCATGAAGCACGGGTGGTCTCAGAGGCGGGAGTCTAACCTCACGAGGTCGGGGCAGGTCACCGGTGCCGGCCGGTGCGCGGCGCACTCGGTCAGGTCACGTCTAATGGGATCCAGTGTTCACCGACCGTCGGCCTGAGGCTTCCCTGTCATCGGGTTTCTGGTTGG
Source organism: Amphibalanus amphitrite (assembly GCF_019059575.1). Taxonomy (NCBI): domain Eukaryota; kingdom Metazoa; phylum Arthropoda; class Thecostraca; order Balanomorpha; family Balanidae; genus Amphibalanus; species Amphibalanus amphitrite. The sequence goes on from NW_024882117.1 coordinate 296,859, forward strand.
ACGAGTGCGCGACGCGTGCCTCAGGTCACCTCCGCCCGGTAACAACGTACCGACCGCTGGTGACGGCAGGGGTAATTTCATTCTCGAATTGCCTCATTGGACGGGCATAAAACGCCACAAACGAGGCACCAAAGTGGAGTTATGTGTACGTGACGAAACAGCTAACGAACAGGCGAGCCTAAGAGGATCCCACATAAAAGAACAACACTTTGATAGGTAATGTGTTATCATCCACAATTTATAAGCACTTAAAGACCTGACCGTGTAACCAAATGCCCGATAAAGGTAAGGCCCACTGAGCACCGATGAACGGAGCCGCATTTCACATGTGCTGGAATTTCGCTACGGTCCAGCGATTTGTCTCAGCGAAGGACACAGCTAACCGGACAATGTGTCTGGTGAGAGCAGGTCCCCGTGACGCCCAGCGGGGGTCGGCGGGGGATCAGGCCGTCCCTCACCGGCCGGGCACCCGATATTGTCACCACAAATGCCGCCGATTCCGGAGAAAGTGCGGCAGAGGACGCTGAGAGACGGGTAACGGGAGACGGAGACGGAGACGGAGACGGACCGTATTGTAAATGGGAAGTGGGTCAGCGGGAAAGGACGGAAAGATGAGATGGGGGGAGAAAATGGGAGAGACGAAAGATAAAATATAAATGAATAGGTCCAAGGAACGAGGTGGAAGAGAAAATGGGAGACCGAACATGAGCCATTTAAAGAACTGAAAGCAACGGCAGTGGAGCAGAGACCGAAATTGAAGCGGTGTAACCTCGAAATGGCTGGCGTTCGTTGGTAACTCAGCGGAACATGGCGGAGTTATGAAGCGGTCGCAAACAGCTATATATGGGTGCTCTATCAGCCCCAACGACATAAAGTTAGCAGTGACGGTTGTCGGTCTTAACGAAAAGGTATCTCTCCATGATTAAGAATTCCGGTGGGCAGCACATACGCGAGTTCGAGATGCATGATGCAAAACGGCTTCTACATGCTGGGCAACCACAAATCTCATAGGCAGAGGGGAAAGGTCGAGACAACTATTCCAAACAACCATCACAGAATTAAGTCAATCTCTGGACAGATTGGTAAAGAGCTAGCGCCTGGCCATGAAGGCCAGCACCTTCATCCATCATATTCCCTTCAGCGACCTTGAATTTCGAGCCGGCTGACTGGTGACAATGAAGACACAGTACACACACGCGCCATGAACACAGTAGCGACATGACGGGGGACAAGTGGGTCAAATTACGACACACGGGTCGGGCACAATAGTGAGTCACCAACAGAACAGAATACAGAGAAAAGACCCAAATGTGGACAGGACCCATCTAATAAACGGTGTCGTTGCTATAGATCGGTGTATCACTATAGATCGAGTGCTGTGTGAATGCAGGTTCTTTGGGTGGAGTTGACGAAAATAATAGCATGAATAAAAGCGTGCAAAATCGTTGAAATAGCATGAAACATTAACAAAGCTGCAACTGAAATCATTGCGCCAAAAAGTGAATTGATAACGCTTATGCTGAAATTTGTTTAGGCACCGTTCTGGTCCCAAGAGACATCAGAAGCAAGCAAGAGCACAGTGACCTGACAAACCGTCCACTCGGTAGGCTTCCTTCCAGAGCCTGCCGGTAACCATGGCAGCCGAGTGACGCGAGGACAGCACATACCACAAAGCCAGAACACGATGGATAGCATGCTGACCGCTCAGGTAGAAGAGTGAAGGGCCCCGTCCCTCGCCCCTCTCCACACGCTGGCCAACCAGCGGGGGAACTCACCTTCTAGTTTCATCCCGACGGAAATGCACTTCTGATACCGGCAGTAGGGGCACCGTTTGCGCTGCATCTTATCAATCTGACAACTCTTATCGGCCACACACGTGTACGCCTTTTTGTTCTGCACAGTCCGCTTGAAGAATCCCTTACAGGACTCGCACGTTAGCAGTCCGTAGTGATACCCGGAGACTTTATCGCCGCAGACGGGACACAGTTCCTCGATACCCTCCTTGGTGTCGGGCAGCTCCGGATGCAGGCTGTACTGGCCATGCTCGCCGCCCAGCCCTGCCAGGCCGCCGCCGCCGCCTCCGCCGCCGCCGCCCGCCGCCGAGAACAGACACTGCTCGTCCAGCAGCGGCGAGCCGAGCAGGCTGGCGTTGGAGACCTGCACGGGCGTGTAGACGGGCGGGTTGACGCTGGTCAGACCCGGCAGGCCGCTGGCGGAGGTGGACATGGAGCCGTAGCCGGGCACCTGGTGCACGGCGTGGCCCTGGTGGCCGCCCTGCTGGTGCGGCGGCGCGCCGTGCACCGGCAGCGGGCTGTAGCTGGGCGGCACGTGCGCCATCGGCAGCTCCATGTCGGAGATCATGGTGCTGAGGTGGTCGGTGGGCGACTCCGGCGCGCCGACAGCACTCTGGCTGAGCGGCCGGTCCAGTTCGAGCTCCAGCGCGGCGTCGGCCGACTCCAGCTCGGCCGCTCGGTCACCACTGGCGCTGTGCACGTGCGTGGCTCGCTGCGCTGCGCTCTCGGCGCGCTCCGCACCCCACGTCGGCTGGGCGCGTACTGACACCCGTACGGCGGCTAGTGAAAGTGATTCGGCGCTGACCCAATTCGGTTTCTTTAGGGCCCATCCAAGTCTGATAGCGGCTAGCCCAGTGACCTACTTCACAGCCGCGAGCAGCAAGGGCCCGCCGAGCGCCGCCGGCACCGGTCACGGGGGCCCTTGTTGCCCGTCGGCCCCCCGACCGACAGCGGGCAAGAACGGCACAGGGAGCGCCGGCGGCTGCGTCCGCGGCGGCCGGCGGGGGTAGCGCGTGTCGTTCTGTTCCGACGCGGCCGGCTGCTAATTCATTCTGTGGCCCAGTTAGTACAGCCCGCAGACGGCAGGGCCAGATCGTGACCTTGCTCCTCCCGCCTGGTTCCGAACCGGTGCAAAAGAAAGTGAACTCAAGCCGCTAGCTCGGCTATGCGCACAGTGCTTAGCAATTCCAACGGCATTTTACAATTGAGCATTGAAATGACCAAGCCCTGCTAAACGGCTCAGTTACCAGGCCAAGCGTAAAGCAAGTTTAGTTCATACCATGTCTTATGTAAAAAAAGTCGGGAAGTCTAATCTCATGACCCTCATTGTGCTTAGGGGTAAGCGACGTGAGCGAATAAGACGTTAATACAATTAAAACCTGTGATCATGCATAGCAACGCTGGAGCCAAAATCTCATACACGATAGTTTTCCTTTCTTATGACAGTTAAACCGCATAAAATCTTCGTTTCTTTTCTTTGTTTTGCCCGTCACGTCACCTTATTTTCCTGGAGCTTATTAAGGTGTAAAAATAGGTAACTGTCCTTATCGGAATGCACCTTTATTTTCACGTTTTGAGCGAAGAAAAAACGCTAGCGGTAGATGCTACAACATGGACCAATTTAGACACATCATTTTTAATTATCGCTTTTTTCACGAAATATTCGCAATAAAATGCCACTCTACATCGTGAAACGCCCTTATTAATGCTAGCTAGCGGTACAATTCATTACCATGTTTTAGACGATTCATTGTAGCAAATACACCCGTAGCTCTATAGACCAACATTTTATCAATACACCTCAAAGAAATTATGAATTCTATTATAGTTCCATTTGGCTGCATCGTCCGCATGTGACTTGGCCTGATTAACGAAATGTTAAAAAAGTAGGTTACAGCTACACAAATGTTTAGGATGACGCGGTATATCCGGCACGACATGCTATATAAATTCACCACTGCGTTCGATAACGGTGCAGCAGGCGCCCAAAACTATCATTACAAAATGGCAAAACCTTCAGATGCATCTGAGGTGTCCATAGTTAATGGCTGTATTAGCAGCGACAAACTCTCCATAGATGGCAGCACCATCGAACGCCTGAAGTTATGCTGTGCCGCCTGGCTCAGTTCGAGCGCCTGAAGTTATACTGTACCGCCTGGCTCAGTTCGAGCGCCTGGAGTTATACTGTACCGCATAGCACAGATACAGGCGCGCAGGCTTCGGCCGCACAGAGGCGCTCTGGGGCCTATGGTGTTTTCTGCAATGTTAAAATAAAACTCTCTGTCAATCTAATGATTGATTAGCTACCTAGATGCATCTCTTACAAGACACTGTTGTTCATTACGCTTGCTTGAAAATTAACAAGCCCGTTACTTGTGCTCGAATATAAATGTCAACACACCAATAAGATTTCGTGCATTGTCAGCACGAATTACATAGAGCCAAATGCCAATCGAAACCTCCAGAACAGAACCCACCTCTTGACTCCATCCGATCCTAAAACCGAGAAACGAGACCTTGGCCCAAAACTGAGAAACCAGTAACGCCCGACAGCCCAGCGGCTTTTTGGCTACTCAACCACCAGCAAACGGCCAGTTTAGCGTACCCAACCATTCAGCCACTTCATCCCAGGGCGGCAAACTATCCAACCGTGCATTATTCCAACCACCCGACTGGCCAGCTGTCCAACCATACGATACGGCCATTCGGGCGACATCACTTTCATTTTCTGCTGCGCTGCCGCCGCTGCCGCTGCCGCTGCCGCTGCTGCTGCGGGCCGGGCCGGCGACAGGTGCAGACACGCACCGCCGTGTCATCCGCTATTACACAACACGGGTCGCGCTCCATCGCCGCAGCAGGACGGCTGTAGAGCCTGCAGCACGACCCGGCTTGGAGTTCTGCCCAGCCAAACTCCTTCAGTCACCCGGCTTGGAATGGAGCCCTCCAGCCATCCAATCTCGAACAAAAGAGCCGCCCGACCTGAAGAACAGCAGCCGCCCGACCTGGAGAACAGCAGCTGCGTGACCTGGAGAACAGTAGCTGTCCGACCTAGAGAACAGCAGCTGCGCGACCTGGAACACAGCAGCCGCCCGAGAACGACTTCCTAGCGGCGGCGTGCAGACCACGGCACATCGGCCGCACAGGTAGTCCGGGTACTGAAGCCGTGGAACTGGATGATGGAAAGGTACAATGAGTATGAAAGGAGAGAGAGAGAGAGAGAGAGAGAGAGAGAGAGAGAGAGAGGGGGGGGGGCAGGGAAGGGTCGGTAAGGTAATGCTCAGCAAAACCGCAGTGGAAACTTATAAGTTTAAACTAAGTTTTTAAACTTAGAGTTACTAAATTTGCATTCAATTAGGTACTAATATTAGGAAGTCATTGGCAGTATGTAATTGGGTCTTGGGGATATCTAGAATTATCGTTCCAGTAAAACTTAGGTATCCATGAGAAGAAGACGAATACATTAACTTAGTAATTGTTTACTAGCTGTACTTCTTCAGCTTGGGGATTGTGTGACTACTGTGACTGAAGTATTGACGGCAAATCGGCGCAGGCTTCGGGAACTTCAAAGGTGTTCGTTCACCAATATAAATTCTGTTCAAGAGGTCTTAGGCTTTGGTCATTGCACCTCTCATGAATCGAATCAGAAGAACCGTCTCTTTAGCCAGCGGTCTTGCCAGCGGTGGCTCTCTTGAATAACCATTAACGACAAACTAAGCTCCATCGTTTGAATACAGGGGCAGAAGTCATTATCCAATAGCGCAGTTGTCTGTCATCGTCGGTAACGATCACGAGCGGGCGTGCTGGTCGGGTCCAATCAGTTATCGTCAGGGTCAGCCGTCACAGCGCGTGGCTCTGTCACGAGCCGTCCACGGTTGACACCGTGCGGCACCGTCCAAGGTGACAACAGCCGGCCAGCCGTATACCGCCGTGGGACCAGCGCCATCGAGCCGCGCACGACCCGGGCGCAGCGGCGCACACCGCGCGGACGAGCTAGTCAGTCAGTTCCGCCGAAATACATACAGGGAGGCTGCATTCATGCCTGAAAATAGCGTGCAATGGATTAGGGAGAACTCTATGAAAACCGTTAATGAGCGCATTTGCCCATACATTCTTGTTCAATGCATCAGCACCATCATTCATTACGACATCGAAACCACTTGCCCCTATCGAACAATGGTCCTTGGCGCTCTACTTGACCCTGTTCACTTCAAATAGCAATGACAAAAGGGACACTTTTAAACACGAACTTTTAAACGAAAATTTGAAATCTACCAAGGTATGCGATGCAGCATTTTGAAGAAGAAAGAAGAAATAGTCCGCCAAAAAAATTGCTCCTTTCCTAAGCGAAAGAGGTCATCATTAAATCAAAATGGCATTCCAACTGACGCAAGGGCTCGACCGAAAAGTATGGCTGACAGCATCGTCAGATTTCATAAAAATGAAACAATTGGAAATTACGAAGTTGTGTTTTTCACAAAGTCACTTAACGTTGCACTATTTATCAAGCACAGTTTAATATATTCCCTAAAGCAGCACCCAAACATGATTGCACGCATCTCAGAGAAGACGGATACACTGTTACCACCTTTAGAAGTCAGACCCGAAATTCCATCATGCATTTCCCTCGTGTGATTTGAGTTTCACCCAGGAAAGTCGCGGTGCGGGCACCATGCGTATAGCTCTGTGCGTAACAGGAGATACGGTGCGTGGCCGGCCGAGCCGCGCGGGAACCATCAGCTCGCGCGCGGGGAAGTATGCCGGTCGTGGTGAAAGGGGCGCCGCCGCTCTCCTCCGGTCGACACACCCCCGGCACGCCGTCACAGCGGTCCTTCCCCGTCCCGGCGGCGCTCTCAGGACCACAACAGCGTGGCGGCGCCGGTCAACACCAGCCGCCGGCGCAGTCCCGAAATAAATAGGAAAGTCGGCCGGTCAGCGGCAGTGTGCCTTTCTCCGTGCCCCGTGTGAATGACCCGGCCCGAGGGCAGTGGGAGCCGGTGCCGGCGCGCAGGTACGGTACGCAAACAGGGTGCCATGGGAGTCCGGTCAGTGACCGGCGAGAGGAGAAGGGAGGGTGATCAGAGAGCGCGGCACTGGCCGGGGCATCAGCTGATATGAGAGGAGAAGGAGGGGTGACTAGAGAGCGCGACACTGGCCGAGGCATCAGCTGTTATTGCTGTCAGCTCTCGGCGATGTGTGCGCAAAGGAACGCTGCGCGCCCACGTGGCTGCAACTGTAAGGTCGCAGTGAGGGGACAGCAGGTTCTCGGCGCAGTCCAGCGCCAGAAGGCCCTCAGGACAGCTTCCCGATTCTTTGTTTTCAGCGCAGCACCCGCGCAGCTCCGGTCAGACTCGTGGGACAGCTCCGGTCGGACTCGCAGCCGGCGGGTGCGCGGAAGAGCGCTCAATGTCAGACACGTTTGCGGAAGCCCGACAACCGCCAGGCACGAACTGCGCGGTTAACAGTGCACCCCGAATGTCAAGGTCAATGGCAAAACGAGTGCTCAGTAACCCGCATAGTTACTGCAGTTAGCATCAGGCGCGGATACAAGGGGGGGGGGCCATGGGGGCCATGCCCCCCCCCCTTGGCCGATTTTTTTCAAAAATAAAATAAAAAGTTAAAAAGTTAAAAAGCTGAAAAGGGGGCCTCCTGAAAATAAAGTGGCCGAAATCCGATGAGTTTTTTTTTTAACCTACCCACTTAGTTATTTCTTAGAAGACTAGCTGAGAAGACTTCTTTGTTAGAAGATTGGTAAAGCTTTTCATAACTTGGAGGTCTCTTATACTCACAGAGATGACCACTTTTACAGGGCCTCCTAACCTGCACAGAGGGCCTCCAAGCCTGCACAGATGTTGAGATGTTGCCTGAACAGCTAGATAAGCTCAATAGACGCAGTTTTTTTTTGGGGGGGGGGGGGGCCCAACAAGTGGGAAGATGGGGCCTCCAACAGGTGGGATTATGGGGGGGGGGCCTCCTGGTTTCTAATGGCCCCTCCCTTGGAGATTTTCTGGATCCGCCCCTGGTTAGCATGTATGTATGCAAATGAGAACGGACCATTCGTTTACATTTAAGGTACTGAGGAACTCTTTGGCGCAGCTCATACGAGTATGTCCGTGTAATGTGCAGGCATTTAAACAAATTCACGAAGTGCGCGATGTGCCGAACAGAACGAAATGTAAAAAGAAACAGATTATAAGACATGAAATCTAACAAGTAGCCTATGCTACATAAGTTTCTCGAGTACATCTACCATAAAAACCAGGGCTGCGGAGAAGGAGTCGGTGGGAGTCGACAGTTCTGGCCGGAGTCGGAGTCGGAGTCGATTTTGAACGCCGAAGCCAGAGTCGGAGTCACCGAAAATCCATCGAATCCGCAGACTTGCCACTTGCCAGGGCTGAGGAGTCGGAGTCGGAGTCGGTCGAAGCCGAAAATTCTACTGGAATCGGAGTCAGAGTCACCGAAAATACATGGACTCCGTAGCCCTGGTAGCAACTAAGCTGTTGTCATAAAACATTTTTCTATGCATGTATCTTTTTAACGGATGCGCTACTGAATGCGCCTCTGATATATGTGGGTCGTTCGGCCTGCAACTGGTTTCCTTACAGGATAGTGCGCAGCTGGATTCTCCGAACTAATTCACGTGCAGCGTCACATTGAAAATTAGCGTCTGCGAGGGCGGAGCGCAAGAGGCGGAGCGGAACCTCCTCGCAGAGGCGGCGCCGCGGGGCACCAGAACTGGTTCCGGGAGGCACACAGTCATCACTGCTGCCGCCGTCGTCTCCGCTACAGCAGCCGCCTTATCTAGATTTAGAAGCTCTATAACCAACGCTGATGACAGCGAAACCATCAGCAGCGCCGCTGCCGCCCGTGCCGCCACCTCCTCCAACACCACCCCCGTCACCGGCGTTTCGCTAACCTCCGCACCGACGCCGCGGCCGCCGCCGCCGCCGCCGCGGGGCTCATTACGCCCGGTGCGACCTAGCGATGACGTGGAGCGGAGCGCGGGCTGTTCGCAGAACCGGCTCCAGACCCGCGGTATGTGTCAGCCGGAGAACGTTCTGGACAGGTGACCCAGGAGGAGCGGATGTGATGCCGCGCACTGCGCAGCAATCATCACTCGTCAGCCCAGGGCGGCGAGCGATGTCGCTCGTATGCCGAATTTCGAATCGGAATGGCGCGCTTATTACGTTTTCACGAGAGAGTAATACCGCTTGTGGGATCGAACGATTTTTACTTAAGGACCCTCCCACCTTCAAAAAAGTTAATGAATTGGCATGAAAGTGATGTCGCGCGGTTCAGAAAGAGCGAAAACGAATATCTACCAAATTTCATCGAAAATATTCACCGGTTTTCAAGATATTAGACGTTTACTTTTATTTCCTTATTGGGATCTCCGCTGTTCCTAGCGACTTTAATTTAAAGTGCGGCACTTGTTGCACGCAAAGCAGCATATACTAGAGGTGGCAAAATGTGGACCCGGGGACCCGGTCCAAAGAACCAGTCTGGACCCATATGGGTCCAGACCGGTTCCTGGAAATTTTCTGACGGGTCCAACCGGGTCCTACCATAAACTATACATCTTGCACACTACACATAGCAAAATATGAAGTGAATGAAGTGAATGAAGTGAATGTTTCTTTGCACGAAGTAGCTCATGAGTATTCCCAGTGAGAAATAGGCTGTTTTACATGATGCAACTAATGATACCTACAAGTAGTTTGTATTAATTGACTTTTTGGAACGGGTCCAACTGGTTCCGATTCCAACTAAGACCGGGTCCGACTGGTGCCAGAAATGTCCAGCCGGGTCTGGTTCGAGTCTGGTTCTCAAAATTTTCATCTTTTGCCACCTCTAGCATATACCACCGCGTGCTACCAAACGTTTTAGTAAAATATTCAAAAATCGTTGGATCTGCGCTGACGTCACACATTCAGAGGGGCATTCAAATGTATTAGCCCCTCTGAATCCAAGTGCTGCAACTTTGAAATGAGATATTTTCGATATGAGGCAATTTCTCGATCTTGTGAGTGCTCAAACCGGTAAGTGCAAGCCAGGGACCCCATTTTAGCTTTTTCAACTCAGAACTAATGTTAAGGTGGGCTGGTCACTTTAAGTAGGCATTCATTTTGTCATCAGTAAAAAGGAAAGAACGCATAGAAGCCCATCTAAACGAGTCCACCCACAATTCTTCAGCAAAGTGCGTAAGACCTGGGACACTTCAGCTAAAAAGCCAATTCTACAAAATTCTTAACGATCATAGCACCGACCTGTGTATGTTAATTATCAGACAGGTTTTTATTTAGCACAGATCCTGTATCAGCAATGAACAGGGGAGATGCAATTACACGTATATCGAAACGTTTACTGGGCTACAATGTAATTTTTACAAGTAGGCATGAAAAGCAAAACGTGGCTGTAAATAGGACTGAAAAACAGCGATAACTATATACATGCCTACCATCATCTCATCTTGTAAAAAAGACCGTCGACTTTGCATTACGTCAGGCATGTGCATGGATCCGAGTGATGCTTCTATGATCTCAGAGGATCTCGAAGCCGAGTGAAAAGTTATTACGGAGCGAGCGAAGCGAGCGTAGTCTTTCCTTAGATTAACGGAAATTTCTGAGTATGAGCGGCCGGCCGGCCGGCCGGCCGTGGTCACACTTTTGCGAGGCTTATATCTCAGCAACCACTTGACCGATTTACACGCGGTAATTTTTGTAGGGTAGCTTCATTCCTTCTACCAAGTATTGGACTATTCCCGATGCATGTGGGTGACCCCTTATGCACGTGCCACGTGCAAAACGAAGAGGTGTCAGTTTTGTAATTGTTGCAATATCTCGGTAACTACTTGGCCGATTGCGCTGAAAGTTGGCATGTAGGTAGGCACCCACTAGGCACTGCATATACATGTGCCAGAGTTGGGGTGCTGCTGCACGTGCGCACGTGCAGGGGTCGTTTCCAGATCTCGGGAACGGCTGGACCGATTGCGCTCAAATTTGGTACACGGTTAGGGACCGGTTAGTAGGGTGCCGTGCACAAGTCAGTTGGGACCCATTTTGCACGTGCGCACGTGCAGGGTGCCGCTTCCAGATCTCGAGAACGGCTGGGCCGATTGTGCCCAAATTTGGCACATCGCTAGAGACCAGTTAGTAGGGTGCCGTGCACAAGTCAGTTGGAGGTACCCCCTCGCAATTTCGCACGTGCAAGGCCCACCCTCTCGCTCGCTCCGTTAGTCGCCCCAAAAGGCGTTATACTGGTGATATATGATGCCATTTGATCCCACTTTGAAAATATATCCAGGAGATCTGTTATCTCATAGGATCTGACAGCAAACCAAGCACATGGATCTATGATCCGAGTGGATCCCACCACACCTAACCAGTAAAACCATGTTTTCAGGTGGATCCATGTCAATAAGAGCCACAATACCTATTGTGATGCGTGAAAACATAAGATCGCTTAAACAGAGGTGCTGTAAAATGCAACGAGTGTTTCTTTAAGAATAATGTGTCAACAAATAAGCAAGGATCCATGATCTCACTGGATCTCTTTCTCTAGAAAAAGACAGGGTTTTGGTCTGGTCTCGTCGGATCTCTCGACAAATGGCAGGGCTGGATCTGTGATCCATCAGATCTGAGATCGAGGTCCATGGGATCAGATTTCAGGTCCATTTCCTGGGATCCATGACAGTGAGGACAGTTGCACTTCATATCACCTTGTTTAAGTCCTGATGATGATCTATTCTATGCGCACACGCCTCCAAGACCTTGCTAATTGTCCTGCCAGTGCCTATCCTACTATAACGATACCAAACGCGGAAATGAAGCTTTTTTATCTGGAGTAAAGGAAGGACGAGTTGACACTTCTTGGGCAATAAGCAATGAACATAGATGACCGTGATGCAGTCACTAGACCTACTGGGTGTAAAAGCAAACAACCGCTTATCATCACCCACCAGGGTTGGCAGAGGGTGGCAAAAACTGGTTTTTGCCAGTGGTTTTAACCGGTTTAAACCGGCTGGCAGAAACCATGGTGGCAAAAACTGGCAGAAACTGGCAAAAACTCAAGTGGCCAAAACTGCGTTGCTTGCCTAAAAAGCAATCGGTTGAAATGTACAAAGTCATGTCTGTCATTGGGACCCAGTAAGCATTGTCTCGCTAGTTTACCGCTGCTTGAAATGTCTGTCGGTAGTCAATAGATGTCCACCAGGAAGTGCACTTTCATGCATCGCTGTTGGTGTGCTTCTGCACATGAGCATATGCAGGAGTCGTTTCCGACCAGACCTCGAGAATGGCTGGGTCGATTGCGCTCAAATTGGGACACCGTTAGGGACTGATTAGTAGGGTGTCGTGCATAGTCGGTCGGGGTCCATTTTGCACGTGCGCACGTGCGGGGTGACGCTTCCAGATTGGGAGAACGGCTACGTCGACTAAGCACAAATTTGGCACTGACACTGTTAGGAACCGGTTCGTAGGGTCCGGTGCACAAGTCAGTGGCAGATGCCCTTTCCCACTTCTTCAATACTCGCCGCCCGCCGGCGCACTTTCTCATTTGTCTCACCAAAAAGGTGCCTTATTGGTTAATTATAGAGGACTCACGGAACTATTTAACACTAAAATGGTCAAGATACCACTTGTTTGAATGCATATTGTATTGACTGAATCCTACTTAAAACGTGTCCTGCTCAAACGCATGTAGAGGCATAGCGTTTTGACTGTTTTAGTTTTTGCCAGTTTTTGCCACTTTATGCCGGTTAAAACCGGTTTAAACCGGCAAATGGCAAAAACTAGTTTTTGCCGGCAAAAATGCCAACCCTGTCACCCACAAATCAAAATGGGCCAGCAGGTTGAATCCTGCATACCAAACAGCCGCTATCATCTCTCATGTAATTTTCAACGCCAACGCCGTTCACTGGGAAGTTGAGGTAGCCTTGAACTGCGCCGTCAGCCCCCCCCCCGCCGCTATCAGCTCCCCCCTCCCCCAGGGGGCCCCAGGCCAGGGTCAGCGTCGAATCACGGTTACCTGGCGACCGGCCGTCTGCCGACGGCGTCGTAAACACCTCGCGCTCCGGGCGCGACGACGAAACGGCCACCGACATGTTCACGGCGCTCTGACACGACCCAGACTCTGCACCGGCGGACTGACACTGCGCGGCCGTGACACTGACACTGAGGCACTCTCCACAGCCGCCCGTGCCGGTGGTGTCGCGGCGCAGCTCCGGCGCACTGAGTTTGCCGCGCGGACGGGCTGCGGCAGCCGCCGCCGGTGCCGTCCGCCCTGCCGGAAATTCCCGCCGCCGGCGCTCCGCCGAGCGAGGCGCACTTCAGGTGCGTCACCGGGCGGCGGCGGGGGCGGCGGTTGCTGACCCTGACCGTGGCGGCGCGGCGCCGGCAGCGGTCACGGTCGAGTCAGCACGCCGCGTCATACTGCGCCGCGGCAGTGCAAACGCCGCCGGTCTGTCCGGGTCGTCATCAACAGGTCTGAGTGGAACCAGTCGCGCAAGCCCCGGTCACCGGAAGCATTTACCGCCGCCGTGTCTCTGCTTTGCCATCCTTCTCACCTACCGCTTCGGTGGTCATCGGAAGCTATTAGCGTTCGCCAGTACCCACCTGTGCGAACTGCAGTTCGCGGAACGCTCCATGCGGCCGGCGTGTCCCGGAACTGGGTGGTGAATTTCCTGGGCCTTGGTGCGGGTGCGCCGGCGATTCTCCGGAGAGTCCCCACTTGCGAGAAGAGGAGCTCATGAAGCTGGAGCTTCCCGCAGCTCGCAGCTCACACGGATGATCTGGTCAGACGACATTCCTTTGAGAAGACGTGGGCTGCATGACTCTTGGCACGCTTTGTGACGTATTTGGTTTTCACTGAGATGACTACATAAAAAATCCAATCACTTTATTAAAATTCAATGCGTAAGAAATCGCAGCTCTTTTAACCCCAACCATGAATGAATTAAGTTGTTCAAAAGTTAGTGGAAGAAGTGACTCTCTGACACTCGAAAATGAGTTACAAGAGAGGAAAGAGACTCTAGCATTATCTGCGAAAGCTGATGTTCGGCAGGTAAATACGTCCTGCTGCTCTGCTGCCCGCAGCCCCTAAAATGCTGCGTCTATTGCAGAATCGTCTTGGCGAAGGGAGTATTGACAAAATGGAGTTACCAGTGATATCGCACTGTCGCCGCATATCGCATATGTACTGCGATCAGTGCTCAGGCACTCGCACATAGCCAAGGATTTGCCCAAAGGGGGGCTATTTCATTCTGAGGAGCCACACGCTATATTTAGTCATGCAGCTGTTTTCAATTTACTTCAGAGTAAAATTTAGATGCAGAAATACACATACCAAGAATGCAAGTTCAGGAAATGCAAACGGTTATTTGGTAATACAAGCGAAGACATATATGATATAGGGTAATGTTGAGACTTGCATTCTAAAATCAAACGACTTTTTGTATGGAGAGCCACCCTCAGGAAGGGGACCATACTCCCCCGTGACCCACCCCTTGGCTTCGTCTCTATTCATGCTGCTGTCGGCCGCCGAAAACACTCGTAAGCAGCAGTACGAGTAGAGTAGCATATATCACTGGCTGAGTTGACGGGGCAAAAGAGTGCATCTAAATTCTAAACGAATGTGAACGAACGATCTTTTGTTTGAAAGCAGCGCTACAGCTACACATAGGCGGCAAAACGACTGCGAATCAAGGAAGGACATAGCACCTCTATCACTGACAAATAAGCACGTTGGTACGCCGCGCCGGTCGTGCGGTGGCTGACGGTGAGGACCGACGGGCGGGCGAGCCGTGCACAGTGCCCAGCCAGGTCCGTTCGACGGGCGACACCCACGGCTACCGTAAATGCCATTCGGTGACGGCCCGACAACCGATCACGACCGGACGGCTGTGACAGATTGGGGTTCCTTGCGTCATCCGTGCACAGTGCGGAGTCGGACTCAGCGGCGGATGGGGCCGGCGCGGGACCGGGGACGGGCCTTTTGGTCAGGGGTTCCATGGGCAAGTCTATTTATTATCCGCCTAATGTAATGTAGGCATAAAGGAGAGATGGTAAACAATGCATAATGTGCATTGTTCAGATTCCATTATTCAATGTTCCTCCAAACACCAGGTAATAATAACAAAACTTGTCAAAGCAAAGCCCCAAGCTCGATAATAGGAAATAATCGCAACGGTGAACATAATATACAAGATGTAGGTACGGTCTCGTGGGTTTTAGCGGAAGGTTTTGCACCTAGAAAATTTAGTGTACTTCAGGCTATATCTTCGTCGTCTTAAGCTTTTAAGGCTGGGGGGATCCGTCCTATCGTAAGTTATATCGGACGTGGCTGCGAAACTTCTCTCGGTACGAAACTTCTCTTGATCGGAAGAAAATCGGAGGGATGAAAAAGAAAGAGCGGCCCATCGGAGCTACGTTGTACGTAAGTTGTTTCGCAGCGTTTAAATGCCAGTTTTACTACGATTTAAATGCCAAGCAGATCAGCTGACCTCGTAGTACCATGTCGATAAGGTCGAATTCCCCATACGTCTATAGTGTAAAAGTGACCCCTATTGCAAATGGGCTGTCAGGGACATCTCCTCCTCTGTAAATTTGGAGGGATGATGTGTCGGCATTCCCACGTTCGTTTCGGAGTCCATCTGTTCCATTTGGAGCCCGTCAGTTGGCGTCAAGAGCTGGCGCAGCGAGCGCCCCGAAGACTGCGTCTGCGCACGAGGCTTCGCGATGGAGGAGTATTTTGACGAAATCGCCCTCGCTGCAGAAGAAATAGAGGGACTTGAGAAAGAGGAGGCCGCAGTGTGCCGACGACTTTAAACTGTACGCCAACGCCAAGACCAAGGCAATCAGGGGGCGCTCAGATGATCGGGAGGTTTCAATTGATCAGGGACCCACCAGGTGACCAGGGAACCCTCTGATAACCAGGGGCCCTTCCAGTTACCAGGGACTCCTTCAATAACCAGGGGCCCCTCAGTAAACGTGGGCCACTCAGGTTACTGCAAGAGACAGGAGTCCCTTATAACCAGGGACCGGCAAGGTCCCTCAGGTCCGTTTTTGACAAAGCTGTTATTGACGTCATATGCGAGCCCTTTGCCACCAGCAGAGGGCCCTTTCAAGCCTTTTTAGGGCCGTTTAACGTCTCTTGAGTTTCCTTTGAGGCTAAGGGCCTCTTCAGCAGCCGAGGGGTCTTTGAGGCCTTTTTGAGGGCCTCTTAACGTCAGCTGAGGACCGTTGGACGCCATCTGAGGACCGTTTGGGGCCTTCTGATGGCCAGTAGATGCCAACTGAGGGCTCTCTGACACCAGCTGAGGGCACGCTGACACCAACTGGAGGCCTCCTGACACCAGCTAAGGGCGCTTTTATATTTGACACGAGCTCAGGACCCTTTGACGCCCTTTGAGACCTTCTGAGGTCCGTTTGACGCCAGCAGAGGACCCTTTGGGGTCATATGCTGGCGGCATATGACCTTTGAGGATTTTTAAGGGCCGCTTGACGCCACCTGAGGACCGTTGAGGTTGGACTCGAGTTACGGACCGTTTGAGGCCTTCTGATGGCCATTTTGCGCCAACTGAGGGCCCTCTGACACTAGCCGGGGGCCCTCTGACACCAGATAAGGGCCCTTTAAGGCCTTCTGAAGTCCGGTTAACGCTAGCGGAGGGCCTTTTGAGGCCAAATGAGGGCCCTTTGAGACCTTATAAGGGCTCCTTGAGGCTTTTGAGGGCCGCGTGACGGCATCTGAGGACCGTTGTACTCCAGCTGACGACCGTTTGAGGCCTTCAGATGGACTTTTGGCGCCAGCTGAGGAGGGCTCACTGACACCAGCTGGGGGCCCTCTGACACAAGCTAAGGACTCTTTAAGGCCTTCGGAGGGTCGTTTGACGCGAGCTCAGGGCCCTCTGGCGCAGGTTTAGGGCCCTTTGACGCCCTTTAAGCCAAGGTCTTCTGAGGTAGGTTTAACGTTGGCTGAGAGCCCTTTGAACCCATCTGAGGGCCCTTTGAGGCCCTCAAAGGGCCATCTTGTGGCCCTTCATTTGGCCATCTGAGGGCCCTTTGACACCAGATGAGGGTTATTTGACGCTAACCGAGGGCCCTTCGAGACCATCTGAGGACCCGGTGACCCCATCTGTGGGCCCTTTGAGGTCTTTTGAGGGCCATTGAAATTTCACCACAATACCCCTGGCTGCAGGGGCGGATCCAGAAAATCTCCAAGGGAGGGGCCATTAGAAACCAGGAGGCCCCCCCCATAATCCCACCTGTTGGAGGCCCCATCTTCCCACTTGTTGGCCCCCCCCCCAAAAAAAAACTGCGTCTATTGAGCTTATCTAGCTGTTCAGGCAACATCTCAACATCTGTGCAGGCTTGGAGGCCCTCTGTGCAGGTTAGGAGGCCCTGTAAAAGTGGTCATCTCTGTGAGTATAAGAGACCTCCAAGTTATGAAAAGCTTTACCAATCTTCTAACAAAGAAGTCTTCTCAGCTAGTCTTCTAAGAAATAACTAAGTGGGTAGGTTAAAAAAACTCATCGGATTTCGGCCACTTTATTTTCAGGAGGCCCCCTTTTCAGCTTTTTAACTTTTTAACTTTTTATTTTATTTTTGAAAAAATCGGCCAAGGGGGGGGGGCCATGGCCCCCATGGCCCCCCCCCCTTGTATCCGCGCCTGCCTGGCTGCGCTACTGGGCATTTATGGACTCGTATGGGCCTGCTGGGGAACGAGATGGGCCCTCCCGGTCTTTTCAATCATTATTTCAGTTCATTTTACATGGTCTTCGGCGGTCTTAAGATTAGGGGCCCCAACTCGAATGGGGGGGAGGCCCGTGTGCCCTCTCCTGTGTGCGGCCTTGCCGACACTACACCGCTTCCCCTCCCTCCGCCATAAACGCACCGCTGCACTGTTAGGCGCCGACAAATACGGACCGGCGCACACTGGTCGGAAACGCTCCAGCGAGAGGCCAGCGGCCTTTCCGCAAACGTTTTTTGCTTGTTATTCAAAAACTAGTGAAGCAAACTTCATAAAACTTTGCATACCTTCTCTGTCATATGTAAGCTATCATTTGCCTGTCAAGCACTAAATATATGACGTGAATCTGTTAAGTTATGACGTCATAATTGAGTATAATACAGGATCTAGCACCACTTTAGGTGAACAAGGGAAATTGGAAGCTGCTATTCGGGCACCGGGAATGGTTTCATGCACTCCTTGCAAGGTCCGGTGCTTCACTTAAGCATTGTTGACTTTGCGTGACGTCATTTATGACGTCACTAAGGCCATATAAGTTTTTCGTTAATAACTCCTGATCAGATGGAGCTAGAGAGTCAGGAAAGCCACCATTGGACTCGGGAAGACCTGCCGAATCGAATGATATGTGATATGACCTCCTTCAATCATTTTCGTGACCTGAGGGGCTCCGACCTGACCTTGACCCGAGGTTAACACCTTAAGTTGACTTCACCCGAACACCAAGTATAGCATTCGACGCTCCTGAGCTAGACAAACACGATGATGCCAAAATTGCAGCAGTCCGATCATTTTTGGCAAAGTAATTAACCAAAAACCGAGCCCGTGCCTTGTGGCACTTACCTGACCTAAGAGGTCACTGGCTGACTCAAGACCTTAAAATCGGGTAGTACTTGTTGCGTCTTATATCGGCACACAAGCTCGTTTTTTCCGCGAGGCTCTAGCTCAATTAGAGGCGAAACGGTTAGGGAGTTGTATGTACCAACCCTCCCCGGTCAATATAGAAAACCAATCGGTCCGGCCAAGGTTAAATACCGGAATTGTGATCTAATGTAAAAAGACGGCCCAAGGTAACCTGACGCCAGTGACAGGTGTCGCAGCGTCTTATATTCTATATTTGCAGCGTCTTATATTCACGAAGGTTTCAATTTCCACTTTCTTCATCCGAGTAATGGTTACCAATAGCAAGGCTCTCTAATGCCTGAAAGGCTGAAACAGACTCTTTCCGCAGTCAGGAAATCGCATGCGAGAGCCTATTCAAATACATGGAAGCACGCTCGCATCAATCGCACGCACCTCCCGGATGCGATTGATGCGGGAAGAATTATAATGTATTTGAATAGGCTCTCGCATGCGATTTCCTGAACGCGGAAAGAGTCTGTTTCAGCCTTAAATGCAAGCCGTACTCGCCACGCAATATGTGGAAGGCTTTTGACGTCAATACATACATAAATGCATACATAAACCATATTGTATGCGCTTTCCACAAAATTCATAAACTCAAGCGCATCTGTTTTTAATGACCAGTCAACTACGCATGGATGCGTGCAGGCCACACAGGTCAGCGTAAGCCGGGCGCGGCGGCCGAGCCGCCGAAACTGGGGCGGGGCGGGCGGTAGTTGGGTAGGAATAGCGGCTCCTGCAAATTTTGCGCAAATATGCGCAGTTAGCTTTTATGTTGCCCTGGTGTAAATTTAAATCCTGCTTCATGTCACAAAAAATCAGAGTGGAACTAGATGGGACTACCTGTTGTTTCCTTACCTAAACTTTGCAGTTATATTCCAGAATCACTGTAGGAGAGCCTTCATAAAAAGCTACAGTAAATCTTAGTTAGGGAAAATGTATACCAAAAATTTTTCACTGACCAGTCGGCAACTTCATAACGAACATTTTGATGCATAATATGTGAGATTTCAATTTGGTGTCTATCAGCAATAAGACTCTGAATATCCGGCTCAAGAAACCTCTTGCTCCGCGTCAGTTTCCGAGTTCTGGGATACCCCATCTTCGGGGGCTGATTACAATTATTTTTGGTCACCCGGATTAGTTTTTTTGGCCTAATTATAATAATTTGATCAATTTCAAATCGATCTATATAAAAAATAATCCGAAACTCCGGAATCGCCCGTGGCCTCTCGTGAGGGCGTTTCCGACCAGTGTGCGGCGCCGCAACCGGCTCCCCCGCGGCCTGCCTCGCGTTGACATAGCCCTTCCCGAACACCAGTGTACCTAACCCTCACGCGGCCTAGGTATCGCCGCGCCCACCTGTCCGCGGCGCGGCCTCTGATGGCGTATCGGATCATTGATGGTGCGATACATGTTTTGGTCAGATTTTCGCAATTAACGCGAAAAATTGCCCAAAACACTTTTTAATTTTCAAAATTGAAAAAAAATACAAAAATGACGTGAAAGTGACCGTTTTCAACGTGTAAATTTAAAACGCTCTAGCGCAGCCATTTTTGAAGAAATCGACTTCAAATTTTGCACAAGTGTTCATCAACCATATTTGTTTAACATATATTTCGGTTTTGTGAAAATTTTGAAAATTTCTTATATTTTTCTCTTGAGAAAGAGGTAAAGCTTCGCTACGATCGGCCTTCCGATCGACCGAGAAGATTCGTAAAGTTATTTCGTATCTTCACCATTTGCGATACAACTTGCGTATCTACTTAGCCTACGATGTGATGGATCCCTCCAATATCTGTTCCGATTCAACTTACGTTTGATCGCAACTGCGAGGTGCCTTGCGATCACATGGATCCCCCCAGCCTAAGTGTTTAAGATGCGATCGACTTGTTGGTTCACAAGCCGACCATGATCGTGTAAAATGGCTTCATCGTAGATCCATTAGTTTCTGAGATATAACCGGAAACGTAAAAGTGCAAAACCCACCGCTTAATCTCGCGAGAGCCGTACCTACTCACTCGTCTTATAAGCGAGCTTCGATCTAAGTTTAAAATTTGTCCTCTGCGTATCATGTAGTCGGTTCATTTTCGTAAGCTGACAGAGATGTCACATTTAACATGCTATGCATAGAAATATAGAGTGATCCACCAATCGATCGCCCCGTCGCACACATGGCGCGGTCGTCAGGACAGACTAGTGGCTCCCTGACGTGGCGGAGCTAGGTCAGCGTCTGGCTCCGTCCCGTCGGCAGTCCCAGCCCCCTACAGACAGCGCGAGGACATGGGAACCAGGACAGGGGCCACATGGCTATACAGAGCGGGACCACGTGTGCCAGTGCTGCCCACTCCGAACCTGTTCGGTCGCAAACGGGAACACTTGCACGCAAGTAGCTAGTCACGTCTACCAAACATGGTCTTTACAAAGCTACCAAACGACCACAAAATGCAAGGTAGGCACGCCACTGCTATATAAGCAATTTGGAATCCAAGATGTTTTTTCAAACAACGTATGAAAATAAAAAAGTTTAAGCTACAGATGAGCAGCAAACACAACCACAAGGACCGGGTCAGTGGGTAGATGGGCGTATTATCAGACGGTTTTAAGGTCTAATAAATGCAGCATTAAACCAAGACAGAGAAAACAATTTATGTAGCACAATCACGAAGTGAACATCTTCACGTCTTTCAGAATGCGGATATCAAGCCTCGCTAAAAAGAAGAAAAAAAAAATATGTGTCGGCAGTAGGTGGTTATGATATTAGGAGTACATACCTAAGAACTAAATGTTGACCTCTAAGGCAAAAAAGATTGAAAACACATCTTCTCCAAGATAAATTTAAAATCAATTGGCCAATAATTCCTCTGTATTTGTAAGCCACTTTTATCCGAGTCGCTTATGACATCCTGAGCCAAAGGTCACCCTGGGTCATCTTAGGTCATTCTGATGTGACCATAAAATGACTGCAAGAGATCGCAATAATGATATGTTGAGATAAAAGGGCATGGGTAAAGTTGTCCGGTAGCAAGGTAGCAACAACCAATAATAACAAATTATCTCCATAAAACGACCAAAATAGATCATTCAGAACCATGTGCACCAGAAAAGAAGACTCTACACAACTGCAGCGCGTCTTACTCACACCATACCAACAATGTGCAAGTCAGTGAAGCGTGCCGCGACCCGCCACCCGCGACGTCTCATCAGCGGAGATGGATTGCGCTGCACATCTGGAGCCGGGCAGTTTTTGGGCCCCCCGGAGCTAATCATCTGTTGTCGACAACACGCACCACAATACCTAACGGTGTCGGACTCCCGGGGAGGGGAGTCCTCTGGATGCTTCTCTGCACCTGTTCCGCTCCCGTCCCCAGTGTGCCGGTGTGCAGCAGACCTGCCAGCCGATGAAATGATGTAACGCCGCCGTAACGGGGCCACGGTCACCTGAATCACCGCCCTCCCTTTCCTGTCATCCCCGCATAGTTGTGTTGCGTCAGCGCGGCCACCGCGTCAGCCCATCCCGGCACCGTTTCAACGCGGCGCGGGTGGTGCCGGGTCACCAGGTCCGCCCAGCAACGTCCACCCACGCCGCTGCACCGATGTACGTGCACGACGCGAGCACGGCTCGACACCGGTCTCCGTGCCGACCCGACAGAGCACGGAGCTTCCGCGTCCGCTCCTGCAAGCGGCCACTCGAGAGAGCGAGTGCGGGGCGGGGCGGGAAAAGGCGCGGACCGCCGGACGGAAGAGTGGACGTAAGAGTGCAAGACACTTCTTGGTATGGACGAGAAAGTGCACCCATTCTATCGGAGTCCTTTCTCTATGGAGGATTCAGATGGCAGGTGACAGTGCTGCGGAGGGGGGGGGGGGGTCGATCATCCAGGTCTCATTGCGAGGACAGCTCGGTCTCCAGCGGCTCAGCGGCGGATCTGGGCTACTGGACCACGCCAGACATCGATTTGTCCTACATGGCGGTGACCGGTCGGGGCGCCCGCGGCGGCATCGGGGGCGGTCGATAGGGGGGGGGGGGGGTCGGCCGGTCTCGCGCGGCACACACCCGGCCGCCGCCAGTGGGGCACTGGGTCACCGCTGTCACTGGGGCCCGCGCGCTGACACACTGACACACAGACGGCCGACCGGGGGGCCGGGGGGCAGGGCCGCGGGCAGGGGGACGGGGTAACATCAACGGTTGGCTGGAAATAGCGGGACGGGAATAGGCTGGTCATCGAATTAGCATCAATTGCATAAACTCTTTCACATATACAGGGTGAGCCATAAAGATTTACCCATCGATAAATTCACTTTATTTCCAAACGGGTTGGCGTAGGTATGCCATCTTTTGCATATATGTCGCAAATTTGTCTCCAATCCTGACAGTGTAGCTCATTTTGTATATGCTCGTCCACTGTCTCTGCTACGCTCCTGAAATGCGAGGTCGTCTTAACGCACATCCGCCGCTCCTGAAATTCAGGAATCACCACTGGGTGTTGGCTGCTGAACACTCCTTGGTCTAAAGAATGCTGGGCACAATTTATCTCCGACTTCAGCCCCACGGGCTTCGCAAACTGAAATATCCTGAAAACCCGACTCTACCGAGTCCCTGAAACACCGCAAATGACATACGGCGCAGCATTGTTATAGCATGGGTGATCGAGGAAAATAAGTGAAAAGACGGTGCGGCGGCCGCGTGCCTTGCGTCTCGGGCGCGTAAGGCATAATTAAGAATGCAAGCATACAGAAAACAGACTATATTTATTAGTTAGGAGATGACGTTGTTATATGTATGTAAAAGATGACATATTATGTCAGCGCGCCTTGAAACAAAGGTAAATTTTCGATGGGTAAATCTTTATGGCTCACCCTGTAGGTATTCCAATAAGTTGGGTCAAACCTGACATTTTTTTTATTGTAGGGCAATTCAAGGCAAGCCACATGTATGGCTAATCATAGAATCGAGCTCGAAGGTTCTAAACTAAATTACTTTTATCCAGACAGCAAATCATAAAAAACAAATTCACTGGCGGCACGATTAAGTAACATATGTTGTCAATGCCTATTGCCTAACACCCATAAAAACATCCTGTTTAAATCCTGACGAATGCTATGAACTATCGAAACATGTTCAAAGGTCTCGCGTTCGGTGTTTATCTACTATTATAGGTACCTACTGTTTTCTTGTCTCTACTTGGGTACAATTCATTGATTTCTGCAATAGAGCAACAGAAGCGACAAAGGAACTTCCGAGTTCGCCTCCGCCGTGCTGATGACGATACAATTTTAGTTAAATAGGTAAACAGACCAGAAACATATTGGTATTTACAGAGCCCATTTGCTCTGATTGATGAGGACAAGGACCAATTTAAAAGAAATAACGTCATTCCGTTTGGATAATGTCGGACACTCTTAACCCTCGCCGGCACAGGGGGGGGGGGTTGATGCAACCCCCCTAAGGTTTTTGGCGAATAACTCGCGTAAAAAGCGGCCGATCGCGACGAAACTTTCAGTACCCTCGCATTGATCAATTTTACACCTACCCTGAAAATTTCATGACCCTGACCCGAATGATCTTTGACCTGTGACCTCTTTTCTGTGACCATGTTTGGCCGAAATCGCGGTTAGGCGCATGTCGGCTCGCATTAACCGCGCGTTTGCAAGCTTTTCGTGGTTTCAAACGTTCAGACATGTGATTTGATGTTGCTCCCATGCATTAGGGTGGGTGTCAAGGTCACCTGAAGGTCAGGTCAGGTCATTGACCTTTGGTGACCTCGGGTGACCTCGGTTCACTTTTTCGAGTTTTACATGTTTCTAGGCTAGTTTTTGGAGCTGAATTCGAATTTAGCAACCATTTGAACATTTACGAAGTAGTTTTGGCGTCTTCGTAACATGTTACGAAGCTGTCCGAGGCGGTTGACACGTATTACGAATACCCGTCACATCCCCTACCGATTGACCTGACCTGACCTGACCCGACCTGGTCTAAATGCTTAAAGACATCATCTCTGATCAAAACTAACACGATATTCGTGATCAGCACCCCGGAAAACCACATAGCAGCCACACTTTACGGCTTTCTAACAGGTCCCGATTTTCCCGGTTTTCGGGTCATTGACCTGACCTGGAAGGTCACCCGATGACCTAGGACCTTAAAATTGGGTATCATCGGCTTCCTCTCGTGACGGGCAGCACGCTCGTTTTTTCCGCGAAGCTCTAGCTCGATCAGGAGCCAAACGCGAGGGGGGGGGTCGTACCCCCCCCCCCCCTTGTGCCGTCGAAGGACTCAAAATGGCCTGTGCCGGCGAGGGTTAAAGGCGAAGTTCATGAAAAGACCGACACCGTTTGCACCCTAACGGCACCTGAGTATCAGATCAAGGCAATCGGGTTATTATCCACTACAGCAGACAAATGACTCTGGTATTATTAATGGCTTTCACAACCCTATAAAATCAGCGATATGGGAAAATGTAGGTTAATCTTTCACCGACGAATAGCCTTAAGCGATTGTGACATTATTACATTATCTAGCTTCAGTTATAATGTGAAGGCGATGTGAAGTGTAAAATTTGCGCAACATGCATGGAACTTAATACCTACTTTTTAAGAAACTTAGTCTGTACTTAGCTTCGGCGCTAACAATACCAGCAATGTACCTATGCAATAATATCTCATTCATTTGTCGTAGCGACACGTATGTAGCGTGTAGGTACTGTTGTCTGTAGGTTATAGGTATAGGTAAATGCCAGCTCATCAGCCATCAGGGGGCAAGCTGCCCGATACAAGCAGGCGCACAAAAAAGGCGCAAAAATGAATGGGAGGGGTCAACGTCCAGACTGGTCCCCCTCCGTGAAAAAGGTCTTCATTAGAAACGTGCTCCCGTTTTTTAACTAGCTTAGATAGAACAATGCAGGAAAAGGCAAGATCTAGCTCAATTAGGGGCGAAGCGACAGGGCTGCCCGCTTCAGAACATCGTTCCTTTAACCCTCGCCCGCACATGCCATTTTCCCATCCTAGAACGCACATGGGGGGGGGGGGGGTGCCACCCCCCGCGCCATTTCGTTCCCGTTGGAGATAGAGCTTAGCGGTAAAGACCAAAAAGATTCTTTGGGAAGAGACGAATCCAATGATACCCAGTTTTACCTTCTCAGGTCAGTCATTGACCTTCCAGGTCAGGTCAAACTAAAAAATGTTGCTGTTTTGGGTCACCGTTGGATATCAAGTGCGCTGCTTATCATATACCGATGACGATGCCGTTTTCTGGTGCCAAGCCAGCTAGAACCGCTTTGTCACACTACCCGACCAGATTTTTGCTGCTGAGGTCATTTCAGGTCAAGCTAGGTCAAGGTCAATTATATGTGTTTGTATGTCTGTGTGTGTCTGTGTGTATACTGATGTGTGCACCGATTGTTTATGTGTCCATATTACATGAAATCATGATCTGAGAAGCTTTTGCCAAACATGCAGTCAAAAAACTTCACAAAAAGTAAATTCAGCTTGCCTAAAACGCAATTATCTTAGATGACCTAGGTTGACCTTGACCCTGACCTTGACACCTGTACATCGTCGAACAACATGTTCCATGACAGGTGGGAGGTAAGACTGGCAAAAAAGGCCGAAATCAAGGAGTCAAAAGCTCACAAGGCCCATAGCAAACGCCAGATGTTGAGAATTGGCCATTTGGGTCATGACATGACCTGAAAAACAAGGTCATATCTCCGAAACCAAAAATCACAGAAACTTGAAATTTTCAGGGGACATCAAGAAAGGATAGAGGAGCAGCTATACGAAAAATCAGCCTTCTAGCTTTAAAAATGTCGAGTGCAGAGCAGAAAGACTACCTGGGGGGGGGGGTGGCAACCACCCCCCCCCCCCATGTGCGGGCGAGGGTTAAGAAACGGACTACCACCGCGATGGCTCTGACGATTGAGTCGTCTCAAACTGACCCGTATATCTGCGCTGTCGGCGGGCTCTGTGGTTCGTTTTTACCCGGCGAACACAGATGTCTCGCTAATCCGAGGCGCCGCGGAGGCTGTTGCAACTATGGTCGTGCGCCGCGAGCCGCACCGTGTCTGAAGGGTGTGCCGGTCAGGTCACGGGACCGCGGTGTCCTTCCCCGTCCACGG
Organism: Amphibalanus amphitrite; assembly: GCF_019059575.1. Taxonomy (NCBI): domain Eukaryota; kingdom Metazoa; phylum Arthropoda; class Thecostraca; order Balanomorpha; family Balanidae; genus Amphibalanus; species Amphibalanus amphitrite. The sequence goes on from NW_024882117.1 coordinate 323,407, forward strand.
GAGACGGCCCAGTTTTCACAACCTGAAGAGAGTGCTCGCCGCTTAGCGCGACCACACACTTTGCTACATAACCTGATAATCCTTCGATGGCAAAAAAGGCCACATGAGAAATCAGGATGTGGGAGACTGGAGAGACTGGGCGTTCCATGACTGCATCGCTATTTTCCAACCGCAGTGTTGCACGATCACGACATTAAAATAAGGGGAAACGGGTGATACCTGCGCAAGAAAACGGAGTAAGATAAGTCCTTTTGTTCCAGCCGCAACTCGTACGTAATTCAAGGGGATGTGGGTGAATACGCTTTATAGATTTATTCAAGCATGGAAAATTGTTTGATACATTGTCAATGAGCAATGAACAAACAATTAAGACCGTAATGCGACAGCTGATGTTCACTCCAGAAGTTAAACAAGTAGGTAAGCAAACATATCAACGCTTTTATGAAAAGGTTTTCGGTATAAGTTCGTTTGTGATCCCTATTGCAATGAGCTTGCTCCACATTTACTTTCCTCATATGTTTGATACTGAGGGTATGGACTAGCATAAGTTACCGGAAGACGGCAAGAGACGGGGGGAAACAGCATCCCACCCCGGACATAAACTCTCCTATTTGTATGTATTTTGTATGCATATAGTTCAGCGGCGGCGGGGGAGGCGACCGGGCGTCTCGCGCAGTCCGGACGCGGAAGCGATGCACGCCGTCTCCGGCAAGGTCCCTCGGTTCACGATTGCCTCCAAACATGTCCGTAATTACGGCTGTGGCCAGCCGGTGGTCACGCTGTACCGCCCCCTTCCCGGCCGTCACGGCTCGGTATACAGTATACACCCCCTGCAGAGGCGCGCTGCCGCGGGGGGAGGCTGTTCAGCGAGGTCACAGCCGAAAAGTTTTGGGCGGATCCCGAACCTAACGGTTAAACGCTCGTTACTTCAAAAGAAGCAAACTGAAACAACATAGCAGTGGCCAGTGGTATAGGTTTATGTTCTACTCAACTGCGCTCATCAGTGGCCCCACATAATAAACATCCGTGATCCGTAGTTAACTTCCGGAAACTCTTCGCATTATTGTAGCATTGTTTTTTTTATTGCTTCACTGCTCCTCCGATCGGTGTTATCTTTCCTTTTTCTTTATCTCCATTACCGTGATGGTTGTATGGCCATTGGGCAACATTTCATCGCCGAAAATTAAACGCTTCTCACGCTTCAAGGGTACCATTATGACATTTGCTGTTTTTAATGACTTTTTTGCTACTTGTCTTTCTGTTTTGACTGCTTACATTACTCATGGAGGCATCACTGGTTGGAGCTCATCTGTTTCAATCTCACCGCGCAGTTAGTCTGCGAACATTTGTTGACATTGGAACATTCCACAGCAACAAAGTTGAGAAAAAGTAGTCAACGGTTGGCTGGTGGTAGAAATTTCAGACAATATTCGAACAGCTTCTTAAAAATGTTTTAGGCTTCATCTGATAAAATTTCACAAAAAGGGGGCTGGGCTGAGGGTGGGGGAACTCCTGGTCACTTATTCATGAAAAAAGAACTGCAATTGAAACCGCATGGTTCGTGCAATCAGAGGCGGATCCAGCTCAGAGTTTTTTTTTTTTTGGGGGGGGGGTCAAACCATAACAATTTATCGATTCTTTCCATGCATCGTCCATAGGCGTAATGTTAAAATCATGCCGTTTGGGGGGGGCAAATGCCCATTTTGCCCCCCCCCCCCCTGGATCCGCCACTGCGTGCAATCGTTGGTTAACCATCGGGAGTTGGAAAACCAAAGGATACATTGAATTGCGCAATAAAATGTGTTGTTAGGCATAACCATTCGATTAGGCACGTGCCTGTATTCCCAAGTTATTGGAAGTACAGGTCATTAAAAAATAGTGATTGCAGTGCACCAGACATTACTTAGATAAATTGTACTTAGCGTGTTCATCGATCATTGACTAAAATAGCATCATTGCCACTTCCACTGTAACTACATATAACAGCGACAATAGCCCGTAAATATGTATCAGCACTCAGCCCAGAGACGATCACACTTCATTGTCAGCTTTGGAAACGCAAAACGTCCTCTCAATGTCTAACTCGTGCACCATTCATAAGCATGAGGTGTGAAAGAGTTGCTCAAGGTACCGGTCTTCAGGGGAGGAGCGGTCCGCAGTGCAGTCCGCCCAGCAGTTGCCACATCGTGAGCTGATGCCCCAGCGATGGCGCCTATCTGCAGTCCGACCCTGGTCTGCAGGCTCGGTGTCAGAGCTGCCGACGTGCAGAGAAAGCCGCTCCGATCTGCCCGCCACCGTCTCCATCGGCCCGGGCGCCCCGACGAGCGAGTTACATCACGGCTGAATGGCGCCCGAACCGAACTGATCGGCACCGGAGCTGTGCGGAGATCACGGCGGCCACTGCAGAACCGCCAGAGCAGCAATAATTCCACAGCCGCCAGCAAATAGGCTTGACCACACTGGTCATCGGCAATGGCGTCGATATCAATCCCAAGAACTGAGAAGCTTGTCCATTGTCACTTTTGAGATACGTTGCTCTCTCATTTATCAATATGAGATATTTCCCGTCATTATCATCGTATTTCTAAATACTGCAAGCAACGTTAGACATACATATGTATTTTACATATGTATTTTATGTAGGATGAATGCATTGATTAACAGCTTATGCAATATGCATACTCAATGACACTAGAAGTTTGACGTGGAATCTTGATAGGAATACTTCAAAAACCAGCTACATAGGTACACGTAGTAGGCAATATCAACTTATTTCATTACGCAATTCAAGGTATCCTTCGGTTTTCCAACTCCAGATGTTCAACCAACGATTGCACGAATGACGTGGTTTCAATTCAAGTTCTTTTGTGAAATGTTATCCGATATGAAGCCTGAAACATTCTGAAGAAGCTGTTCGAAAATTGTCCGAAATTTTCTACGGCGCCAGCTTACCTAGCTTTGCCTCAGCTTGTTGCTGTGAAATGTGCCATGCGAACAAAAAACTCCTCAGTTTTGTCATGTTCCATCTGCTAGTAGCCTTTTAGTTAAATGTCCCCGCCGGTATTTATTTAACCTGAATAGTGTCCCCACGTGGGTGCCCTATCGGATGGCCGAGTGACAGCCCACATGGGTTCCACCATGCCCCGTCGACACGCCGGGGCAGCAGGCCGCTGGTCCCGTCGACCATATGGTGCCGCCCTTTCAGCCCCGGTCCCGCGCGCGGCGCGAGTTGCTAGGCCGTCGAAAACGAAAGTGGAATTACAAAACGAACGGCCGCGGCGCGCTGCCGGGGCCGGACGGCCGCCCGAACCGTCACTTTCACCACGTTTTCTCAGTCGGCCGCCGCGAGAGCGCGCGGGCTCAAAAACCAACACCAAGTGCAGTGTGTCAAGGCCGCGCCGAGCGCGCGCCGCGGGTTAGTGGGTCACACGGCGCGGCCAGCCGCGGCGCAGCAGCCACAATTGCCGCGCGCGCTGACGTCACTGTAGACACGCGGCGCGACTGAATACCTGGCGGGCCCCGGCCCCCTCGGCGGAGCGGGGGGGGGGGGCGGCCTTGGACCGCTATTGGAGCGGCCGGCTAATGGGACGTTTTCGGGCCACCAAACACGGGATATAGGGAGGCTCATTGGGCTAGGTTTGGGACCGGAGGACTGAAATGACGCTAAAAGAATCACGGTATCTTGCGTAACCACGGAGGGAACACCTCTGTCGAGAAGCGTTCGACAGTTTTACGATTTTTCTTTTTGTCTACAACGTTTACAAAAATCATGAAATCAAAGAAGTAACTCGGACATAACAGTTAACTACGTGTTTAGGTATGTACATCAGCAAGTAGAGGAAGAGGGTGGAACTGGATGCGACCCATCCCCCACGCGGCACGTTCGGTTCTACACAAACATCGCTTCGCCCATAATTGAAGTAGAGTTTCATGGATGCAGCGAATGTCTGTGCCGTTGCGGGACGCAGCGACTGGTATCCAATTTTAATGTCTCAGATCAGCCGGTGGCCTCGGAATCTCTGATTCTAAGTGTCGAATAAACTATTGTATGACCTTAACAATCAACATGAAAATTTGATCACAGGTTAACCCTCGCCGGACCTATTGGTTTTCTACATACGCGCCGGTCGAGGGGGGGGGGGCGGGTACGACCCAAGTTGACCTGACCCGGACAAAAAGTATATCATTCGACGCGCCTGAGTGAGACGAACACGATGCTGCCAAAATCGGCGCTCTGCGGCCGTTTTTTGCGAAGTTATTCACCAAAAACTGAACCGTACCTTGGGGCACTTGACCTGACCTCAGAGGTCACCGGTTGACCTAGGACCTTAAAATCGGGTACCAATCTCTGCGTCTCGTAACGGCGCACACGCTCGTTTTTTCCGCGACGCGCTAGCTCCACCAGGGGCGAAACGGCGAGGGGGGGTCGTACCCGCCCCCCCTCGACCGGCGCGTATGTAGAAAACCAATAGGTCCGGCGAGGGTTAACCTGTGATCAAATTTTCATGTTGATTGTTAAGGTCAAGGTCAGGTCAGCACCCCCAGGTCACGAAGTTGGTCGAAAGAGGTCATGTCGCATATCATTCGATTCGGCAGGTCTTCCTGAGTCCATTGGTGGCTTTCCCGACTCGCTAGATTAATTTGATCAAGAGTTATTGACGAAAAACTAATATGACCTTGATGACGTCATAAATGACGTCACGCAAGGTCAACATTGCAAAAGTGACGCATCTAACCTTGCAAGGACTGCATCAAATCACGATTCTGTGTGCTTGAGATAGTTGGAGATCGTTCCCGGCGCCAGAATAGCAGTTTTCATTTTTCCCCATTGACTTATAATGGTGAGGTCACGAAAATGACCTGACCTCATATGAACTTTAGGAAAAATCCGAGATATACAAGTTGTGGGACTCATAATGGATACTAGATCCTGCAAGTTTCATTTCCCTGTGACATCTCCTCTGGCAGTGAGGGCGTTGCGAAGTTGCGACATCTGAAGACCGTGCAGAGGTTCACTTATGACGTCATAGGTTAGTGACCTGACCTGACACAAAAATGCGGTTGGTGTCAAAAGATCCGGCTTGGATCAAAGGTCACGTATGCCAAGTTTCAGCTCTCTATCGCCAGCGTGTTCGGAGCTATCGCGAAAAAACCCTATGGGGGGCGGCACCCGCCCCCCCCCCCACCTCGGCCGGCGAGGGTTAAAGTCATTAAGTGCATCGTTCACTTTCTGGTCATGACCGGAAAAAGGTATATGTTGCATGTCAATCGATCCGTATTGATAAGGGAAATAATAGGTACATTTTAGGTGCTTACATTGTTCTAATATGTTTTCATCATATATTGTCGAAAAACTTATGGTGAACTTTTGCGACCTAACACGATCATTTGAGTGACGACTGGTTATCAGCTGCACTCTGCCTAATGTCTATATGGTCAGACATGTTATGATTCTGAAAAGTGAAAATACTTAACGGCCTTTTGTTGAATTGGCTAAACAAGTATAGTGGGCTAGTTTCCTCATTCGTTTATAATGGTGAGGTCACAAATCTGATTCCCAGGTGACAGGTCACAGATACACCCCCGGAGAGCGGATTAACCCTCGCAATTCGCATGTGTGCGGCGTTTGCCAGCTGGGGCATTCCACGATAGATCGTACCACTTTTTTCCAATTTGACACCCTCATCTCTCGGATTTTAACAATAATTGGTCTAAGGGGTAATCAGGGGCTCTGAATCCTCCTGTAACAATTTCAGGCTTATCAGATGAGTGGTTTTTGAGTTATAGTGTATAACATGTTTTGGATCTTGCGTTGCAGCCCCAAGTTTGGCGGGCTGTAACTCTAAGACGGATAATCCAAATGCCAAATGCTATACGGCATTGAACTTGCATTGAAACAAAGAATAATATGCATTTTTAAAATTTTGAAATATATACTATTTTTGATTTATAACACCTTGAGTTTCCTTTCATTTGCATTTTTATTCCTTTGGGACCAAATTTTTTTGAATTTTTATTTGCTTAAAAACATTTTTGGATCATTTTTAAGTAGTATGCAAAAATTTAGGAAGGTGTTCTTACTATAAATGCACTTATTTTGCGTCACCGTAATGGTCTCGAATTGCGATTTCGGAAGAGAGCCTACAAATGGTGTGGTAAAGCTGCCTAGTGACATCACTGGTTACTGAAAGTTCAATTGAAGTCATTTTTGCCTCACTTTTGCATTGTTGACCTTGCGTGACGTCATTCGTACGTCACTAGGGTCATAAGAGTTTTTTGTCAATAACTCTCGATCAAATTGAGCTAGAGAGACGGGAAAGCTACCAATGAACTCGGGAAGACCTTGCGAATCGAATGATGTGCAATATGATCTCATTCACCCAGCTTCGTGGCCTGAACCGACTGTTAACCATCTCTGTAGCGGCGTTGTTTGTCCAGCGCCGCGCTGGTTGGCTTTGCCGCGGACTCGGGCGGTCACGTGATGCCCGGGGGCTGGCTGCCGGCTGGGCCGCCCGGTCAGGGAGCGGAGCCAAATACACGGCAGTGTGCTGACCCGAGGTCAGCGACTTAAGCTGACTTCACCAGAACAAACAGTATACCATTCGACGCGCCGGAGCTAGGTAAACACAAAGATGCTAAAATCGCGGCTCTACGACCATTTGTTGCGAAGTTATCTATCAAAAACCGGACCCGTAATTTGGGTCACTTGAAATGACCTCAGGGCTCACCAATGAACCCGAGACCTTAAAATGTGGTATCATTCGATGCATCTTGTAACGGCGCACACGCTCGTTTTTTCCGCAAGGTTCTAGCTCCATTAGAGGCGAAACGGCGAGCTGGGGTCGTACCGAACCCCCGGAAACCCATTTTGTATACATTTAAATGAAGATCTTATAGAAAGAACACCTTTCTAATTTTTTGCATGTCGATTTTAAAGGACCTGAGGTTTATTTTGAAGAAATAAAAATGGCAAACATTTTGGTCCCAAGGGCCATTATAGACAATTTCAAAAAATACTACGCATTTTTTAAATATGTAAAGCTTTTCTTTCCAATTTTAAAAATACCGTATTAATCTTTGATTCATCGTTAGTTCAAAGCTGTTTACCGTTTGTTGCTTGCTTAGCTCGTTTTTGAGTTATAGCTCATCAAACTCACCCTTACAATCTGAAGTTTAGAAAATATTATGCAATGTAACTCAAAAAGTTTTCATCTGAGAAGTCTGATATTTTGGCAGGTGTTTTTGGAGCCTATGATTACCCCTTGTACCAATTTTCATTCAAATCTGAGAGATGAGGGTGACGGGCCTGGTACGATCTATCGTGGAATGCCCCAGCTTCTAATGTGTAGGGGGGGGGGGTTGGACCCCCCTTGCCGTTTGGCCCCTGATCGAGCTAGAGCTTCGCGGAAAAAACGAGCGTGTTGCCCGTGACGAGAGGAAGCCGATGATACCCAATTTTAAGGTCCTGGGTCATCGAGTGACCTTCCAGGTCAGGTCAATGACCCAAAGTCGGGAAAATCGGGACCTTATAAAAAAACGACAATGTATTCAAATACACAATTAAAAAACAGAGCTTTCGGTAACAAATACCTTGATCACTGTGTGTATGCTAAAATGAAGGAATATTTTCAAATATTTCAAAAGGCAAATTGACTTCATCGCACGGGATACAGTTCAGGGACTACCTATTACTAGACGAACAGCACCAGACGCTAAAGGAATGAACCCACTCCTAGTATTAAATGTTTCGCGTGAGATGATATGAGCGGCTTCGATGATTTTTTTCGTTTTGTCATGTTCTTTCCTAAGATATGCGTCCCATCCCAGTCAGGCAGATGGTTACACTTTTCAATGTGAAGTACGATCGCATTCGATGTGCGATGGAACCTGACGTCATTCTTGTGCTCCTTTACCCTTACATAGAAATTTACATTTACATATTTACATATATTTACATAGATTTACCCGTACGAAAAGAAAGGGTCTGGTTTCAATGACAAAGAAAACAAAGTGTTCAACAAAGAAGCAAGAAAAATCCTGAAACGGTCCGAACGGGGAAAGAAGTTACAGCATGTCTTAGAGGAAGCACCCACCGCTCCAAAAATGAGGGGTCTTCCTAAGGTACACAAAAGTGGTACTCCTATGCGCCCAATCACATCCGGGATAGGAAGCGCTCCACACAAGCTAGCAAAAATATTGGCAAAGTAAATAATACCAATGCTTTGGGGTCTATCAGTGGAGCGCACATCAAAAACACTGCGGAAATGATGGAAACGTTAAAAGAAGTACGACAAGTTGACGACAAAAAGCTAGCAAGTTTCGATGTTCGGTCACTTTTCACAAATGTTCCGGTCGATGAAGCACTAGAAGCAATAAAAGAAGTCGTCGATGAAATGGATGAAAACGCTCTGCCGCTACCAAAAAGCGATTATCTAAAGCTGGTGTCCATGTGTATGCACTTCGGATCATTTACATTTGATGGTATCGAATACCTTCAAAAGAGTGGACTAGCGATGGGGTCACCTCTCAGTCCGGTGGCTGCCTGTCTATTTATGGAAAAGTTAGAAAAGTCAAAATATAGCAACATTATCGGAAGTGACTCGACCTGGACTGGATACGTTATGTTGATGACGTCCTCGTAGTAGTACCGAAGAACATGAAATTTGAATGAGGTCCACGAAAAGATACAATTTACTATAGAGAAGGAGGAATTACAGGGTTGTATACGACTCAACCAATAGCAATCAATTCAATCACGACAAATTTGGGAAACCAATCAAATCAATCAAGTCAGAGCAGTTTTCGGGAATTGATTCAATCGACTCAAACGCGACAATGAAAGGAATCAATCAACTCAATCAAACGACTCAAACCAAGATATACATTAGGTTTTTTGCCCCACCAACTTGGAAAAGTGTCCATAGCAGTCTGGTGTACCTACCTACCTACCTACCTACCTACAGAAGAAACAAAAATATTGTCATTTAAAATTATAAATTGCCATGCCATTCAAAGTTTCTATGTAATAAGGAAGGTGATGGACAGGTGGATCATGATATTGAGGTTCAATGGGTAGAATTGGAGCAGAAGTTTCATTTAATGGGTGCAAAATAACCCAGTAGTTGACTTCAACAAACGCCCCTTAACCCAAATCACCACCTTTCACCTAAAAGTTGTCAATTTAATTTTGGCCATATTCCAGCTAAGTCATCAGGCCATCTACCCCATGTAAAGCCCCCGTCTGTCTCTTATGTGAGTTATGCGGAGCTCTTCTGAATTGAACCCTGAACATAATGAACCTAGCTAGGCTACATGCCACACTAACACCATAGAAAGTGTTGAAAATGTGCTATAAATTTGACAACTTCATTAGGTATGCTTTATGAAGACAGCAGGAAAGCAGGTAGGTACCTACTTACCTGCCTAGATGTGTCACTGGCGTCACTGGCTACCAACAGTACCAACGAAGGTCAAGGTAGATAGGTTATATGTGAAGAATTCAAAACATTTTATTGCAATACAATTTGAAACTGTTAGGACTGGGGGATAGGGATGAGCATTAAAAATACGCCCGGTTATATATGACAAGATATAACCGGTTTTTCCGCGACACTACGAGCGTCTTCTCTGGGTCGGCCCCGGAGCCGGGCCGGCATCTGCGAGCAGCGTTCGGCGGCAGGCGGGCGGCCGCCTGCGCCCCCGGGCGGCAAGGCCGCTAAGGCGGCGGCCTCCTCTGATTGGCGGAGCGACTCGTGTCACGTGACGGTGACGGCGCGGGGTTTGAGTGCATTTGCGCGGTCACTCTGTTCTAAGCCGCCCGGTCTGACGCAAGTCAGCAGTGTTCTCGCTCTGTAATGTTTTTGCGTTTACTGCGGTCGTGTTCAGTGGAAACTGGAAGACATCAAGGGGAGTATAGGTTCAGTTTTTATATAAATGCTATATTGATTGACGAGGATGTTTTTTTTCTTTCGGGGTTTTTGTTTATTTTTTACTGGTTTGTTGTTTCTATCTGATTTTTTTTTTTCATTTTCGGCATGAGGTTTGGTTATTTTGTGCTAATGTTATGCTATCACGGTAAGAAAAGGGTCGATGAGCAATGGGTCGGCAAATGCCCGGTATTATAGGTTCTTTGAAGGTTAGATAAAACAACGAAACTTGGACTGCTGGTAGGAATAGTCTTGGTGTGTTTTTTTTTCAGATTTTGGGAGATTGAGTGTAGGTATTTGCTAGGTGAAACATAGCTGTAACTGTTTTTTTTTCTTCCCTGGAACGGAACGCCCGGACTTTGCCATTCTACACTCCGTGTGAGTGAAATCAGCTCATGCTTTCTCGGTGTAGCAGCTCAGAGTGCACGGCCTGGCCGGCGTAGGGTTTGGTGGCCACGTGGTGTTGGCCGGTGGTTGTGCAGAGAGTTGGTAGAATTGCCGTTTTGTGGTGCCTGGTGTTGGTTGAACTGTGGTTCCCATACAGGTGAACGGTTACTGGCGTAAGGTGTGCCAGGTGGGCGTACCCCGTGGAGAATGAGCTGCTGGTGATGTTGGCTCTGTCCGAGCGTGTCCGAGCGGGGTTTTCATTAGTGGGTTAGGGATTGTTGATAACAAGGGTACCAACTGCCGGGTGAGACTTGAGAGGGTAAATGGAGTTCATTGTAAGGATAACCAATGCAATGGTATTGGTCTAAGATGGCATTGTTATCTGGTGTTAGGTTGGGATGAAAGGTTTAGTGGGTGATACAGAGGTACAGAGGTGATGATACAGTGGAACCCAGTTTGGGTGTGATAAGTCTCGGCGGACTAAGATATTATGGATTAGATGGGGAATTATGTAAGGTGGTTTTGGGATGCATTAGCGATAGCCTAGTAAGTTACAGGCTATTACCCAGAGGAAGTTTTCACACCCATGTTTAAAGGCTGCAGTAGGTATGCCATTTTCTAGGATGCAGGTTTAGGATAGCCCGTGATTGTGTGGCTCTCAATCTGCATTGAGGTACGAGTTAACTGTGTTTCGTTTTTTATGGTAGTGGCGTTTGTAAATAGTTTTTTTTTTTTGTCAGAGTGAGGTGCCTTCCTTGTCGTTGGTCAATAGGGCATTGCCAAGGCATGCATAAGCGACATCTGCAATATGCATATCCTGCCGATATGTCATCACACGCATTGTCAGATAAATGGCGCCAGTATACTCGTATATAGCCCCTTTTTGATACGAGATTTCGGCTAAAAATGGTTATGTGACACAATCTATTTTTTTTTCTTCCATGGCTTGATGGTTGGCATCAGACTCTGAACGGCGACGGATCGGCACACTCGGCGGGGCCGGCCCGCTTTGCCAGAGTCTTCTTCGGCCGCTGGAGGATTCCTTCACAGCTCCCACGTCAGCTGAGGGAGTCCGACCCCTCCCAGCTCATCTTGCTCCAGTGGTGCTGCCTAGCAGGTCTTACGGGACATCGTCAGGTATAGGCCAAGGTGGCCGGGGTTTTGAAAGGTACGTTATTCCATGTACGGGGCCCGGAACATATCTGTTAATGGAGGTTCTAGGGGACCCGATAGGGTGGATAGTGAACGCTTGGGCATGGCGATATCGGCATTTTTGAGGGGATATCTGGTTCCACCAATAGGGACATGAGGGCAATGCTGGTGGAAAGTAAGATGCTAAGATAGTAATAACATTGTGATAAAATCGTTAGGCGAAGCCCGAAGAGAAAAAATGAAATCTTGTCAACTCTAACGTTAGACGTGTTTTCAACATTGGTTTGCTGCTGCTGCTGCTGCTGCTGCTGCTGAGGGTTTTTAAATCGTCTGTAACTATCTTCAAAGCGGTCTATTTCTTAGCAAATTATTTCTACTTGTCGCTATAGAATATGATATGACCTTTCTCCTGCAAAACAGCGAATGAACATCGAACATACAGGTCAGTTACTATCATTAATAGCTAAAATGAAGTAAGTCAGTATGCGTTGTTAGGACTGGGAGTTCCCCTCAGTGTCCCAAAATTGTATTTTGGCTTGGGTGTCAAAGGAAAATTCCTAGGGGCCCGGGAACGATTTTCAAGGGGGGCGAGCATATAAAATACCTGACATGATGCATATGAAACGGTGGCGTTCATCGCCACCGTATGCCATATCGAAGGGCCCCATGGGGCTCATTAGAGCACCTCATGGACCCTAAATTGCCACACTAAGATCTTTTTAAGGGCCCCACGCCGGATTCTGAGGGCCTCTTGTGCTTGTGCTTTAAGGGCCCTTCAATGGTCTCCACAGGCCCCTTACTGGCCTCTGAAAGTTCTTACCGGCCTATGAGGGCCCAGTTCTAGGGGCATTTCCCGCCTGTGATGGTCCCACAATTATTTTTTGAGAGCCCTATAACGGCAACTGTGGGGGCCCTCGTCGGCGCCTATGGGGGCCCACACCGGTGTCTCTGAAGGTTTCACACCCCCAATTCTGAGTGCCTACACTAGTGCCTATTAATGCCCTATATCGGCGACTCTGAGTGAGGACCCGAATCCCTACCCAACACCGGCGCATCTAAAGGCCACCCACTGGTGACTTCTGAGGGCCCCACACCGGTCCGGTGACTCTCAGGGCCCCACCGGCGTCTGATAGTACCATGCCGGTCTCTAAGGACCCCGCAGAACTTCTTCTGCTGGCCTAAGGGCCTCTTGCCGGTCACTGAGAACCCCCTGCCGGCTTGTAGAGGGTTCGCGTCCGCAGCTCAGGCCCCACACCCGTCTGTAACGGCTCCACACCAGCGTCTATGAGGGCCCAGAGCAACGCCTGTAAGGACCCTCACCGGCGCCTCTGAGAGAATCACACTAGCACCTCTGAGCGCCCACACCGGCACCTGCATGACATTCCCACACCAGTGCCTCTAAAGGCCCCTTACCGGCGGCTCTGAGGGCCCTACGCCGGTGATTCTGAGGATGCTAACGATATCCGAAGGCACCATACAAGCGCTTAGTGTCGCTGAGCTTTTAATCCCATACCGGCCTTCCAAGGGCACCACGTCAGTGCACTCATTGCCCCACACCCCTCCCTTACACCCGGAGCGGGTAAACTGTTATACCTATAGCAACGATTTTACCACAGTTGTACGTTAGGTATTTCTCAAGGTTGACTCAAAATGGTCCAATGTAAAAGCTGGCCTGCCAAACTTATGGCCAAGGCCAGGCCCAAACAAAAGCGGGATGACAACAGCAGATGTCAAATCGACACTGTAACAGCAGAAACCATTCAGATGGCAAGGAAAAGGCCGTGTGTTTATGTTTAGATATATAAAGGAAAAGAAGTCCGGAAAAGGGAGGGAAGATCCTTTCTCGCTGCCTCAATGTTGAGGGGGCGCCGCCCCCTCGGCTCTCAGGTTGGGGGGGGGGGCAAGCGCCCCCGCTGCCCCCCCTGTTTCCCGGGTCTATGAAAATTACTCACCAAATAAGGGAAAAGGGTGGAAAATTGATGGGTCAGATAAGGCCTAAAGAGTGGAAAAATAATGTACAGCAAAATTTAATACAAGGCTGGTATGTGGGAAGTAAAATGGCTATCGGTCCATGCAAATGCTTTTTCTTGGCAAAATTGGGAGTGGAAAATGGGCTTAAATAATGGAGGCGAGTGAAAAGTGATTTTCATTTGGATGTCGTTTCCCACCTAAATCAACAAACTTTGGAGCACTGGTACGGGGTACCCCTCGCCAGAATCAGGGTTCACGTCACTCAGGACCTGCCTATGGTTGGTTGGTGGGTGAGTTACTGTACCTTCTATGGGTGACATTGAGCCAGCTCGGCGTTTGGAGGCAGTAAACACCTCCAAAACGTGTCGAGCTAGGAAGCAACGGCAACCTTTATACCCATATTGGCCTGTTTACAGCGTAGGGGCTGTCTGTATGCCGGTCATTTGGTCCCTGATCAATCCGGAGCTTCGCGGAAAGGCAAGCTTGTTGCCCGTGGCGGGTGATGCGGATACTATCATATTTCAAAAACGGGTATTTTTGGTATTCAGGTCGGGTAATTGCCTTGAACATTCGGAGAATCTTGGGATGCCAAATTCTGCAAGTCCCGGGTGAAGCTCGCTAGTCTGCCCGGGGGTGTCCCCTTCTACAACGACCTCGGGGCAGCTCGCTAGTCTGCCCCGGGGGTATCCCCTTCTACAACGACCCCGAGGCAGCTCGCTAGTCTGCCCGGGGGTGTCCTCGCCTACAACGGCCTCGGGGCAGCTCGCTAGTCTGCCTGGGGTGCCCCTTTCTACAACGACCCCGGGGCAGCTCGCTAGTCTGCCCGGGGATGTCCCCTTCTACAACGACCCCGGGGCAGCTCGCTAGTCTGCCCGGGGTGTCTCCTTCTACAGCGGCCTCGGGGCAGCTCGCTAGTCTACCCGGGGATGTCCCATTCTACAACGGCCTCGGGGCAGCTGTCTAGTCTGCCGAGAATGTACTTTTCTACAACGGCTTCGGGGCGGCTTGCTTGTCTGCTTGGAGGTGGCTGCCGCTAGGACGCCCGGTAGCGCGGGTAACCTTACGGCGGCTTAGAGCGCTGATTCCTGGAGCGGGCCGAGAGCCCTCCCCTTTTTTGCTGGGCGGCTGTCAACGACCTTCGTTGATACTGTTCTAACCCCTTCCAAAGTTCTGGGAAAATTAATGGTCGCGCTGATAGGCATGTGGTGCATAGGGTTCAAGGTAAAGGAAAATACGGCTTCTGTTGTCAGATGCCTCAGAACTCATGGATGGTTGTTTTTTCGGCGGGTATATCGAGGGCCTTTAGTTGATGGAGGCTATCATCGCGGTAGTGGCTAATGCTACTGGTTGTTAGTCCTGCTGAAAGGGCTTCGGTATAAATGCCGTAATATTGTTCTTCAGTGGTGACCGCTGTGTCGCTCACATTCATGTTGGCAGGTTTTAGGGATCGTGGCGTTTCTGGTAAGCTTCGGGCCAGGTTGAGGAAATAATTACCTACCTTCAACCAAGTACGTATTTGAGTGGGTTCCGCCGCTGGTCTCGACACTGGCGGCGACTATAGGTCTTTTGTGTTAATTTGTATCCCCCATTCGGTCTGCTGGTCTCGGGAAGGGGGTGTTTTATTTTGGCGCATTGGTGTCTGGGTGGATGTATTGAATGGGTGGGGACACCATTGCGCCGCGCGGGGGGAGGGGTGGCGGCCCGTTGGCAGGGCAGTCTCGGTTGAGACATGTATACTTGCTAGTATGTTTGTGTCGTGTTCATTTGGGCTGAATATACCAATAGCCCCTTTTTGTACAGCTACAGTGTTTTCCTGGAGGGACTTGGTTGTGAGGTTTGCGCTGAGATTGGTAACGCATAGCATAGCTAATTGTCTCTATGTTTGCTGGCAGCTCTAAGGGGAAGCGGAAAATACGCCCGGTTATATATGACAAGATATAACCGTTTTTTCCGCGACACTACGAGCGTCTTCTCTGGGTCGGCCCCGGAGCCGGGCCGGCCTCTGCGAGCAGCGTTCGGCGGCAGGCGGGCGGCCGCCTGCGCCCCCGGGCGGCAAGGCCGCTAAGGCGGCGGCCTCCTCTGATTGGCGGAGCGACTCGTGTCACGTGACGGTGACGGCGCGGGGTTTGAGTGCATTTGCGCGGTCACTCTGTTCTAAGCCGCCCGGTCTGACGCAAGTCAGCAGTGTTCTCGCTCTGTAATGTTTTTGCGTTTCCCACCCACCCACCACTATTTTTGGGGCTTTTTTTTTACACGCACCACACTCTTAAATAAAGATGGGTTTTTTCCACAAAATGTGGTTTTTCCCCAACTAGGTCCCCCGGTTTTTTTCTAGTTAGGACTTTTTCCGGGGGAGGACACACACGACAGGGTTTCTAGTTTGGGTGGGGACACCATTGCGCCGCGCGGGGGGAGGGGTGGCGGCTCTGTTCTAAGCCGCCCGGTCTGACGCAAGTCAGCAGTGTTCTCGCTCTGTAATGTTTTTGCGTTTACTGCGGTCGTGTTCAGTGGAAACTGGAAGACATCAAGGGGAGTATAGGTTCAGTTTTTATATAAATGCTATATTGATTGACGAGGATGTTTTTTTTTCCTTTCGGGGTTTTTGTTTATTTTTTACTGGTTTGTTGTTTCTGTCTGATTTTTTTTTTCATTTTCGGCATGAGGTTTGGTTATTTTGTGCTAATGTTATGCTATCACGGTAAGAAAAGGGTCGATGAGCAATGGGTCGGCAAATGCCCGGTATTATAGGTTCTTTGAAGGTTAGATAAAACAACGAAACTTGGACTGCTGGTAGGAATAGGCTTGGTGTGTTTTTCAGATTTTGGGAGATTGAGTGTAGGTATCTGCTAGGTGAAACATAGCTGTAACTGTTTTTTTTTTCTTCCCTGGAACGGAACGCCCGGACTTTGCCATTCTACACTCCGTGTGAGTGAAATCAGCTCATGCTTTCTCGGTGTAGCAGCTCAGAGTGCACGGCCTGGCCGGCGTAGGGTTTGGTGGCCACGTGGTGTTGGCCGGTGGTTGTGCAGAGAGTTGGTAGAATTGCCGTTTTGTGGTGCCTGGTGTTGGTTGAACTGTGGTTCCCATACAGGTGAACGGTTACTGGCGTAAGGTGTGCCAGGTGGGCGTACCCCGTGGAGAATGAGCTGCTGGTGATGTTGGCTCTGTCCGAGCGTGTCCGAGCGGGGTTTTCATTAGTGGGTTAGGGATTGTTGATAACAAGGGTACCAACTGCCGGGTGAGACTTGAGAGGGTAAATGGAGTTCATTGTAAGGATAACCAATGCAATGGTATTGGTCTAAGATGGCATTGTTATCTGGTGTTAGGTTGGGATGAAAGGTTTAGTGGGTGATACAGAGGTATAGAGGTGATGATACAGTGGAACCCAGTTTGGGTGTGATAAGTCTCGGCGGACTAAGATATTATGGATTAGATGGGGAATTATGTAAGGTGGTTTTGGGATGCATTAGCGATAGCCTAGTAAGTTACAGGCTATTACCCAGAGGAAGTTTTCACACCCATGTTTAAAGGCTGCAGTAGGTATGCCATTTTCTAGGATGCAGGTTTAGGATAGCCCGTGATTGTGTGGCTCTCAATCTGCATTGAGGTACGAGTTAACTGTGTTTCGTTTTTTACGGTAGTGGCGTTTGTAAATCGTTTTTTTTTTTTGCTCGAGTGAGGCGCCTTCCTTGTCGTTGGTCAATAGGGCATTGCCAAGGCATGCATAAGCGACATCTGCAATATGCATATCCTGCCGATATGTCATCACACGCTTTGTCAGATAAATGGCGCCAGTATACTCGTATATAGCCCCTTTTTGATACGAGATTTCGGCTAAAAATGGTTATGTGACACAATCTGTTTTTTTTTCTTCCATGGCTGATGGTTGGCATCCGACTCTGAACGGCGACGGATCGGCACACTCGGCGGGGCCGGCCCGCTTTGCCAGAGTCTTCTTCGGCCGCTGGAGGATTCCTTCACAGTTCCCACGTCAGCTGAGGGAGTCCGACCCCTCCAGCTCATCTTGCTCCAGTGGTGCTGCCTAGCAGGTCTTACGGGACATCGTCAGGTATAGGCCAAGGTGGCCGGGGTTTTGAAAGGTACGTTATTCCATGTACGGGGCCCGGAACATATCTGTTAATGGAGGTTCTAGGGGACCCGATAGGGTGGATAGTGAACGCTTGGGCATGGCGATATCGGCATTTTTGAGGGGATTTCTGGTTCCACCAATAGGGACATGAGGGCAATGCTGGTGGAAAGTAAGATGCTAAGATAGTAATAACATTGTGATAGAATCGTTAGGCGAAGCCCGAAGAGAAAAAATGAAATCTAGTCAACTCTAACGTTAGACGTGTTTTCAACATTGGTTTGCTGCTGCTGTTGCTGCTGCTGAGGGTTTTTAAATCGTCTGTAACTATCTTCAAAGCGGTCTATTTCTTAGCAAATTATTTCTACTTGTCGCTATAGAATATGATATGACCTTTCTCCTGCAAAACAGCGAATGAGCATTGAACATACAGGTCAGTTACTATCATTAATAGCTAAAATGAAGTAAGTCAGTATGCGTTGTTAGGACTGGGAGTTCCCCTCAGTGTCCCAAAATTGTATTTTGGCTTGGGTGTCAAAGGAAAATTCCTAGGGGCCCGGGAACGATTTTCAAGGGGGGCGAGCATATAAAATACCTGACATGATGCATATGAAACGGTGGCGTAGCTAGGGGTCTAAGGGGACACGTATGCCATTTTCTTCTCTTAGATCGCTGGACTTAGCCGTTCCACACTCTGTATGGGTGAATTCAGCTCATTTTTTTTTTTCACGGGATAGCGGCTCCAAGTGCAGAACCTGGCCGGGTTACGTGTTGGGTGGCACTGGCCACTGATGTGGGCCAGTGCGGTTCACCAATGAGGTGGTGATGGTGTTGTGAGCGGTGGTTGAATTTGGTGAGTTGTCCGGTTATGCCTGGCTATGGTTGAACCTTGGTTCCCATGCAGGTAAACGGCTACTGGCATAAGGTTTGCCATGGTGAGCGCACCCCGTGAATGGCGGGCTCAGCTATAGTGGCGTGGCGCTGTCGGAGCGATGAGTTTTATTAGTAGTTTATGGCGCTTCACTGATCAACGCCAATTGCGCTTAGGTTATTTTGGGTAAATGGGGGTTAGGTATAAAAAATGTAGGTATATGAAATAAAAAAAAACTAAAAGAATTATAAAGTAAAAATAAAAATAAACAAACAATATAAAAAACAATTTATTGATGGCGCTTCACTGGTCAACACCAAATGTTGCCCAGGATATTCAAGTAACTGGGGGGTTTACGTATCGCTCCGGTAGGTAGGTACTTGATCACTTTAGATGGAATTTGTTATACCTTTGCTTTTGCTTAGAACGCTGGATATTGGCATTCTACACTCCGTTTAAATGGATTCAGCTCATTCTTCCAAGGGGTAGCAGCTCCAAGCGCGCGACCTGGCCGGCTTAGGTGTTGAGTGGCCACTGAGGTGGGCCGGTGTTAACCGGTGGTGTTGGTGTTGAGGGTTGGGAGTTGAGTTTGTAGAGTTGTCGTTGGTTATGCCTGGCTATGGTTGACACGTGGTTCCCATACAGGACAACTGATACTGGCGTAAGGTTTGGCGTAGTGAGCGTACCCCTTGGGAGGTGAGCTGTTTTTTGTGATGTATGGCCTTTTTCCAAGCGTTATATATTTTTTATTAATTTATTCGGGGGCGCGCTGTCAGGGGTCGCGCGCGGTTGCTGCGTGCGCTGTCGGCGTCACCGGGGGTCATTGAGTGGTTGGAATTTTAATTTTACCATACGATGTTCCGAGTAATTTCTAACATTTTTATGATAGCAACCTGGTTGTGTGTACTCAGGTTGTGTACTTTTGTCACTCAGGACCTGCCTATGATTGGTTGGTGGGTGAGTTACTGTACCTTCTATGGGTGACATTGAGGCAGCTCGGCGTTTGGAGGCAGTAAACACTTCCAAAACGTGTCGAGCTAGGAAGCTACGGCAATTTTTACCCATATTGGCCTGTTTACAGCGTAGGGGCTGTCTGTATGCCGGTCTTTTGGTCCCTGATCAATCCGGAGCTTAGCGGGAAGGCAAGCTTGTTGCCCGTGGCGGGGGGATGCGGATACTATCAGATTTCAACAGCGGGTATTTTGGTATTCAGGTCGGGTAATTGCCCTAAACATTTGGAGAATCTTGGGATGCCCAATTCTACAAGTCCCGGGTGAAGCTCGCTAGTCTGCCCGGGGGTATCCCCTTCTACAACGACCCCGAGGCAGCTCGCTAGTCTGCCCGGGGATATCCTCTCCTACAACGGCCTCGGTGCAGCTCGTTAGTCTGCCCGGGGGTGTCCCCTTCTACGAACCCGGGACAGCTCGCTAGTCTGCCCGGGGGTGTCCCCTTCACAACGGCCTCGGGGCAGCTCGCTAGTCTGCCCGGGGGTGTCCCCTTCTACAAAGGCATCGGGGCAGCTCGCTAGTCTGCCCGGGGGTGTCCCCTTCTACAAAGGCATCGGGGCAGCTCGCTAGTCTGCCCGGGGGTGTCCCCTTCCACAACGACCCCGGGGCAGCTCGCTAGTCTGCCCGGGGGGTGTCCCCTTCTACAACGACCCCGGGGCAGCTCGCTAGTCTGCCCGGGGGGGGGGGGGTGTCCCCTTCGGGGGGTGTCCCCTTCTACAACGACCCCGGGGCAGCTCGCTAGTCTGCCCGGGGGTGTCCCCTTCTACAACGACCCCGGGGCAGCTCGCTAGTCTACCCGGGGGTGTCCCCTTCTACAACGGCCTCGGGGCGGCTCGATAGTCTGCCCGCGGGCGTCCCCTCCCACAACAGCCTCGGGTGTAGCTCGCTAGTCGCAAGTCTGCCCGTGGTAGTCCCCTTCTTCAACGGCCTCTGGGCAGCTTTCTAGTTTGCCGGGGATGTGCTTTTCTACAACGGCCTCGGGGCGGCTTGCTCGTCTGCTCGTTGGTGGCTGCCGCCAGGACGCCGGTAGCGCAGGCGTCATTCCGGCGGCTTTGAATGTGGATGCCGGCGGGCGCTGAGAGCTCTCCCCTTTTGCTGGTCGGCTATCTATGACCTGATTACCTATAGTTTCGTGGTCACTGTTTTAACCTTTGCAAAGCTTTAGGTAACATTCATGGTCGTTATCATTGCCACGCATATCACAGGGATTAAGGTACACGTAACAGTAGCTGTGGCCTCTGTTGTTAGTTGCCTAACAACCATTGGGTTACCATGTTTTTTTTGGGGGGACGGCGCTAAAATAATAACAATAATAATGACAATAATAATGACAATAATAATGACAATAATAATAACAATAATAATAACAATAATAACAATAATAACAATAATAATTAACATTAGCAATAATAAAAAAGCAGCTCGCTAGTCTGCCCGGGGAAGCCGTTTCTCACGGCCCCTGGTGCTGCTCGGGATGCTCCCTTCTTCCACCTTCTACAACGGCCGCGGGGCGGCTCGCTAGTCTACCCGTAGGTGGCTGCCGCTAGGACGCCCGGTATAGCGCGGGCGTCATTACGGCGGCTTGGAGCGCTGATTCCTGGAGCGGGCTGAGAGCGCTCCCATTTTTTGCTGGGCGGCTATCAACGACCTTCGTTGATACTGTTCTAACCCCTTCCAAAGTTTTGGGAAAATGCATGGTCGCGCTGATAGGTATGTGTATAGGGTTCAAGGTAAAGGAAAATACAGCTTTTGTTAACTGCCACAGAACTCATGGATGGTTGTTTTTCGTCGGGTATATCGAGGGTCTTTAGTTGGTGGAGGCTATCATCGCAGTAGTGGCTAATGCTAATGGTTGTTACTTGTTAGTCTTGCTGTAAGGGTTTTGGTATAAATGTAATATTGTTCTTCATTGGTGACCGCTGTATCGTTCACATTCATGTTGGCAGGTTTTAGGGATCGTGGCGTTTCTGGTAAGCTCCGGGCCAGGTTGAGGAAATAATTACTTACCTTCAACCAACTACCAAGCACGTATTTGGGTGGGCTCTGCCACTGGTCTCGACACTGGCGGCGACTTAAAGTCTTTTGTTGTTTATTTGTATCCCCCATTCGGTCTGCTGGTCTCGGGAAAGGGGTGTTTTGTTATGGCGCATTGGTGTCTGGGTGGATGTATTGAATGGGTGGTGACACCATTGCGCCGCGCGGGGGGAGGGGTGGCGGCCCGTTGGCAGGGCAGTCTCGGTTGAGACATGTATACTTGCTAGTATGTCTGTGTCGTGTTCATTGGGCTGAATATACCAATAGCCCCTTTTTGTACAGCTACAGTGTTTTTCCTGGACGGACTTGGTTGTGAGGTTTGCACTGAGGTTGGTTACGCATAGCATAGCTAATTGTCTGTTTGCTGGCAGCTCGAAGGGGAAGCGGAAAATACGCCCGGTTATATATAACAAGATATAACCGGTTTTTCCGCGACACTACGAGCGTCTTCTCTGGGGCGGCCCCGGAGCCGGGCCGGCCTCGGCGAGCAGCGTTCGGCGGCAGGCGGGCGGCCGCCCGCGCCCCGGGCGGCAAGGCTGCTGAGGCGGCGGCCTCCTCTGATTGGTGGAGCGACTCGTGTCACGTGACGGTGGCGGCGCGGGGTTTGAGTGTATATGCGCGGTCACTCTGTTCTAGGCCGCCCGGTCTGACGCAAGTCAGCAGTGTTCTCGCTCTGAAATGTTTTTGCGTTTGAGTGCACTGAGTGCACTGACGTGGTGCCCTTGGAAGGCCGGTATGGGATTAAAAGCTCAGCGACACTAAGCGCTTGTATGGTGCCTTCGGATATCGTTAGCATCCTCAGAATCACCGGCGTAGGGCCCTCAGAGCCGCCGGTAAGGGGCCTTTAGAGGCACTGGTGTGGGAATGTCATGCAGGTGCCGGTGTGGGCGCTCAGAGGTGCTAGTGTGATTCTCTCAGAGGCGCCGGTGAGTGTCCTTACAGGCGTTGCTGTGGGCCCTCATGGACGCTGGTGTGGAGCCGTTACAGACGGGTGTGGGGCCTGAGCTGCGAACGCGAACCCTCTACAAGCCGGCAGGGGGTTCTCAGTGACCGGCAAGAGGCCCTTAGGCCAGCAGAAGAAGTTCTGCGGGGTCCTTAGAGACCGGCATGGTACTATCAGACGCCGGTGGGGCCCTGAGAGTCACCGGACCGGTGTGGGGCCCTCAGAAGTCACCAGTGGGTGGCCTTTAGATGCGCAGGTGTTGGGTAGGGATTCGGGTCCTCACTCAGAGTCGCCGATATAGGGCATTAATAGGCACTAGTGTAGGCACTCAGAATTGGGGGTGTGAAACCTTCAGAGACACCGGTGTGGGCCCTCATAGGCGCCGACGAGGGCCCCCACAGTTGCCGTTATAGGGCTCTCAGAAAAATAATTGTGGGACCATCACAGGCGGGAAATGCCCCTAGAACTGGGCCCTCATAGGCCGGGAAGAACTTTCAGAGGCCAGTAAGGGGCCTGTGGAGACCACTGAAGGGCCCTTTAAAGGCACAAGAGGCCCTCAGAATCCGGCGTGGGGCCCTTAAAGAGATCTTAGTGTGGCAATTTAGGGTCCATGAGGTGCTCTAATGAGCCCCATGGGGCCCTTCGATATGGCCATTGTTAACCACCAGTGGTCAAATGGCGCCGCAGGGCCCCTCGGACCCGAGGCTCCCTTTGAACCCGATGGGGAGGTGGGGTACGTGTCCCCTTAGACCCCTAGCTACGCCACCGTTTCATATGCATCATGTCAGGTATTTTATATGCTCGCCTCCCTTGAAAATCGTTCCCGGGCCCCTAGGAATTTTCCTTTGAAACCCAAGCCAAAATACAATTTTGGGACACTGAGGGGAACTCCCAGTCCTAACAACGCATACTGACTTACTTCATTTTAGCTATTAATGATAGTAACTGACCTGTATGTTCAATGTTCATTCGCTGTTTTGCAGGAGAAAGGTCATATCATATTCTATAGCGACAAGTAGAAATAATTTGCTAAGAAATAGACCGCTTTGAAGATAGTTACAGACGATTTAAAAACCCTCAGCAGCAGCAGCAGCAGCAGCAGCAAACCAATGTTGAAAACACGTCTAACGTTAGAGTTGACTAGATTTCATTTTTTCTCTTCGGGCTTCGCCTAACGATTTTATCACAATGTTATTACTATCTTAGCATCTTACTTTCCACCAGCATTGCCCTCATGTCCCTATTGGTGGAACCAGATATCCCCTCAAAAATGCCGATATCGCCATGCCCAAGCGTTCACTATCCACCCTATCGGGTCCCCTAGAATCTCCATTAACAGATATGTTCCGGGCCCCGTACATGGAATAACGTACCTTTCAAAACCCCGGCCACCTTGGCCTATACCTGACGATGTCCCGTAAGACCTGCTAGGCAGCACCACTGGAGCAAGATGAGCTGGGAGGGGTCGGACTCCCTCAGCTGACGTGGGAGCTGTGAAGGAATCCTCCAGCGGCCGAAGAAGACTCTGGCAAAGCGGGCCAGCCCCGCCGAGTGTGCCGATCCGTCGCCGTTCAGAGTCTGATGCCAACCACCAAGCCATGGAAGAAGAAAAAAAAACAGATTGTGTCACAACCATTTTTAGCCGAAATCTCGTATCAAAAAGGGGCTATATACGAGTATACTGGCGCCATTTATCTGACAATGCGTGTGATGACATATCGGCAGGATATGCATATTGCAGATGCATATAGAGACATCTATGTCTCTTATGCATGCCTTGGCAATGCCCTATTGACCAACGACAAGGAAGGCACCTCACTCTGGCAAAAAAAAAAAAAACGATTTACAAACGCCACTACCATAAAAAACGAAACACAGTTAACTCGTACCTCAATGCAGATTGAGAGCCACACAATCACGGGCTATCCTAAACCTGCATCCTAGAAAATGGCATACCTACTGCAGCCTTTAAACATGGGTGTGAAAACTTCCTCTGGGTAATAGCCTGTAACTTACTAGGCTATCGCTAATGCATCCCAAAACCACCTTACATAAATCCCCATCTAATCCATAATATCTTAGTCCGCCGAGACTTATCACACCCAAACTGGGTTCCACTGTATCATCACCTCTGTACCTCTGTATCACCCACTAAACCTTTCATCCCAACCTAACACCAGATAACAATGCCATCTTAGACCAATACCATTGCATTGGTTATCCTTACAATGAACTCCATTTACCCTCTCAAGTCTCACCCGGCAGTTGGTACCCTTGTTATCAACAATCCCTAACCCACTAATGAAAACCCCGCTCGGACACGCTCGGACAGAGCCAACATCACCAGCAGCTCATTCTCCACGGGGTACGCCCACCTGGCACACCTTACGCCAGTAACCGTTCACCTGTATGGGAACCACAGTTCAACCAACACCAGGCACCACAAAACGGCAATTCTACCAACTCTCTGCACAACCACCGGCCAACACCACGTGGCCACCAAACCCTACGCCGGCCAGGCCGTGCACTCTGAGCTGCTACACCGAGAAAGCATGAGCTGATTTCACTCACACGGAGTGTAGAATGGCAAAGTCCGGGCGTTCCGTTCCAGGGAAGAAAAAAAACGGTTACAGCTATGTTTCACCTAGCAAATACCTACACTCAATCTCCCAAAATCTGAAAAAAAACACACCAAGCCTATTCCTACCAGCAGTCCAAGTTTCGTTGCTTTATCTAACCTTCAAAGAAACTATAATACCGGGCATTTGCCGACCCATTGCTCATCGACCCTTTTCTTACCGTGATAGCATAACATTAGCACAAAATAACCAAACCTCATACCGAAAATGAAAAAAAAAATCAGACAGAAACAACAAACCAGTAAAAAATAAACAAAAACCCCGAAAGGAAAAAAAACATCCTCGTCAATCAATATAGCATTTATATAAAAACTGAACCTATACTCCCCTTGATGTCTTCCAGTTTCCACTGAACACGACCGCAGTAAACGCAAAAACATTACAGAGCGAGAACACTGCTGACTTGCGTCAGACCGGGCGGCTTAGAACAGAGTGGCAGACTAGCGAGCTGCCCCGGGGTCGTTGTAGAAGGGGACACCCCCGGGCAGACTAGCGAGCTGCTCCGATGCCTTTGTAGAAGGGGACACCCCCGGGCAGACTAGCGAGCTGCCCCGAGGCCGTTGTGAAAGGGACACCCCCGGGCAGACTAGCGAGCTGTCCCGGGTTCGTAGAAGGGGACACCCCCGGGCAGACTAGCGAGCTGCCCCGAGGCCGTTGTAGAAGGGGACACCCCCCCCCCCGGGCAGACTAGCGAGCTGCCCCGGGGTCGTTGTAGAAGGGGACACCCCCGGGCAGACTAGCGAGCTGCCCCGAGGCCGTTGTAGAAGGGGCACCCCCGGGCAGACTAACGAGCTGCCCCGAGGCCGTTGTAGGAGAGGATATCCCCGGGCAAACTAGCGAGCTGCCTCGGGGTCGTTGTAGAAGGGGATACCCCCGGGCAGACTAGCGAGCTTCATCCGGGACTTGTAGAATTGGGCATCCCAAGATTCTCCAAATGTTTAGGGCAATTACCCGACCTGAATACCAAAATACACGCTGTTGAAATCTGATAGTATCCGCATCCCCCCGCCACGGGCAACAAGCTTGCCTTCCCGCTAAGCTCCGGATTGATCAGGGACCAAAAGACCGGCATACAGACAGCCCCTACGCTGTAAACAGGCCAATATGGGTAAAAATTGCCGTAGCTTCCCAGCTCGACACGTTTTGGAGGTGTTTACTGCCTCCAAACGCCGAGCTGCCTCAATGTCACCCATAGAAGGTACAGTAACTCACCCACCAACCAATCATAGGCAGGTCCTGAGTGACAAGAGTACATAACCTGAGTACACACACCAGGTTGCTATCATAAAAATGTTAGAAATTACTCGTAACATCGTATGGTAAAATTAAAATTCCAACCACTCAATGACCCCCGGTGACGCCGACAACGCGAGCAGCGACCGCGCGCGACCCCTGACAGCGCGCCTCCGAATAAATTAATAAAAAATATATAACGCTTGGAAAAAGGCCATACATCACAAAAACAGCTCACCTCCCAAAGGGTACGCTCACTACGCCAACCCCTACGCCAGTATCAGTTGTCCTGTATGGGAACCACGTTTCAACCATAGCCAGGCATAACCAACGACAACTCTACAAACTCAACTCCCAACCCTCAACACCAACACCACCGGTTAACACCGGCCCACCTCAGTGGCCACTCAACACCTAAGCCGGCCAGGTCGCGCGCTTGGAGCTGCTACCCCTTGGAAGAATGAGCTGAATCCACTCAAACGGAGTGTAGAATGCCAATGTCCAGCGTTCTAAGCAAAAGCAAAAAGGTATAACAAATTCCATCTAAAGTGATCAAGTACCTACCTACCGGAGCAATACGTAAACCCCCCAGTTACTTAAATATCCTGGGCAACATTTGGTGTTGACCAGTGAAGCGCCATCAATAAATTGTTTTTTATATTGTTTGTTTGTTTTTATTTTTACTATACAATTCTTTTAGTTTTTTTTTTATTTCATATACCTACATTTTTTATACCTAACCCCCATTTACCCAAATAACCTAAGCGCAATTGACGTTGACCAGTGAAGCGCCATAAACTACTATTAAAACTCATCGCTCCGACAGCACCACGCCACTATAGCTGAGCCCGCCATTCACGGGGTGCGCTCACCATGGCAAACCTTATGCCAGTAGCCGTTTACCTGCATGGGAACCAAGGTTCAACCATAGCCAGGCATAACCGGACAACTCTACAAATTCAACCACCGCTCACAACACCATCACCACATCATTGGTGAACCGCACTGGCCCACATCAGTGGCCACCCAACACGTAACCCGGCCAGGTTCTGCACTTGGAGCCGCTATCCCGTGAAAAAATGAGCTGAATTCACCCATACAGAGTGTGGAACGGCTAAGTCCAGCGATCTAAGAGAAGAAAACAATAAGACCCCTAGTTTGTAAATGATGAGTTGTAACCGATGAGTTTTTTTTTTTAACCTACCCCTCCCAGAACAAATTAATATTTTAACTGGAAATAAACCATACCCAGCCATAAACCACTCCAAATAACTCCGCAACTAGCCCACTTTCCACCTCTTACTAACCATACACCCGGACCAGTTAGGCATCCCACCAACCCCTCCATTATTAACAAATTGCATACGAACTTTATCAGCCATCAAAGTATAAAAAACAATCAACGTCCTTGCAAAAGCAATATTGCATACAGAACACACATTAATTATTGAAAAATACTTCTTAGCGAAAGAACCCACAAAAAAAAAAACTGAATTTCATACTCCCTTTGCTCTGCGACGGTTGCACTAGATCGCCAAAAAAACACGGCCAAGGCGGCCACAACCGAGCTGCGACCATCTGGACAGCTCAACACTCAGTCAGTACTGAGTGAGTGACGTCAACCCTGATGCTGGCGAGGGGTACCAGTGCCCAAAAATTTGTTGATTAAGGCATGGGAAACGTCACCCAAATGAAAATCACTGTTCACTCGCCTCCAATTTTTAATAGCCCATTTTCCACTCCCATTTTTACCCAGAAAAAGCGTTCGCATGGATGGATAGCCATTTTACTTCCCACATTATACCAGCCTTTTATGAAATTTTGCCGCGCATCCTTTTTCACTCTTTTTAGGCCTTATTTGACCATCAATTTTCCACCCCACACTATTCCTTTTTGGTGAGAAATTTTCATAGACCCGGGAACAGGGGGGGCAGCGGGGGTGCTTGCCCCCCCCCCCAACTTGAGCCGTGGGGGCGTCGCCCCCTCAACATTGAGGCAGAGAGAAAGGACCTTTCCTCCCTTTTCCGGACTTCTTTCCTTCTTGTTTCCTTTATATATCTTATCAGGACACGGCCTTTCCTTGCCATCTGAATGGTTTCTGCCGATACAGTATCGATTTGATATCTGCTATTGTCATCCCACTGGTTTGGGCCTGATTGATTGGTAGTTTGGCAGGTCAGCTTTTACATACATATACTGGACCATTTTGAGCCAACCCTGAGAAATACATAACGTACAACGGTGGTAAAATCGTTGCTATAGGTATAACACAGTTTACCCGCTCCGGGTGTGAGGGAGGGGTGTGGGGCAATGAGTGCACTGACGTGGCGCCCACGGAAGGCCGGTAGGGATTAAAGCTCAGCGACACCTTGGGCCTGTATGGCGCCTCCGGTTATCGGTAGCATCCTCAGAATCACCGGCGTAGGGCCCTTAGAGCCGCCGGTAAGGGGCCCGTAGAGGCACCGGTGTGGGACTGTCATGCAGGTGCCGGTGCGGGCGCTGAGAGGCACCAGTGTGACTCTCTCAGAGGCGCCGGTGAGGGTCCTACAGGCGTTGCTGTGGGCCCTCATAGACGCTGGTGTGGAGCAGTTACAGACTGGTGTGGGACCTGAGCTGCTGACGCGAACCCTCTACAAGCCGGCAGGGGGTTCTCAGTGACCGGCAAGAGGCCCCTGTCACCGGTGTGGGGCCCTCAGAAGTCACTAGTGGGTGGTCCCTAGATGCGCACTGCGCAGGTGTTTGGTAGGGATTCGAGTCCTCACTCTCAGAGCCGCCGATATAGGGCTTTAATAGGCACTGGTGTAGGCACTCAGAGTTGGAGGCGTGAAACCCTCAGAGACACCGGTGTGGGTCCTCATAAGCGCCGATGAGGGCCCCCACAGTTGCCGTTATTGGGCCCTCAGAAAAATAATTGTGGGACCATGACTCAGAGGCCGGAGTGGGGCCTTAAGGAGATCTTAGTGTGGCAATTTAGGGCCCATGCGGTGCTCTAACGAGCCGAATGGGGCCCTCCCGAGTCGAAATATGGCCATCGTTAAGCCTCAGATCAAATGGTGCCGCAGGGCCCCCCGGACCCGAGGGTCCCTGTGAACCCGATTGGGGGGGGGGGAGTGCGTGTTCCCTTAGACCCCTAGCTACGCCACTGTTTCATATGCATCAAGTCAGGTATTTTAGGCTCGCCTCCCCCCCCCCCCCCCCACTTGAAAATCGTTCCCGGGCCCCCAGGAATTTTCCTCAGACACCCCAGCCAAAATACAATTTAGGGACACCGAGGGGTACCCCAGTCCTAACAACGTATACTGACTAAATCCTTTTTACCTATTATTGATAGCACCTGACCTGTATTGTTCATTTGCTGATTGCAGGAGAAAGGTCATCCCATATCCTATAGCGACAAGTAGAAAAAAAAAATCAAAGAAACAGACTGCTTTGAATATAGTTATAGACGATTTAACAAGCCTCAGCAGCAGCAGCAAACCAAGGTTGAAAACACGTTGAACTTAGAGTTGACTAGATTTCATTTTTTTTTTAATACCTTCAGGCCTCGTAACGATTTTATCAGAATTTTATTACTATCTTACTTTCCACCAGCATTGCCCCTCATGTTCCTATTGGTGGAACCAAATATCCCCACAAAAATGCCGATATCGCCCATGCCCAAGCGTTCACTATCTACCCTATCGGGTCCCCCTAGAACCTCCATTAACAGATATGTACCGGGCCCGGCATACATGGAACAACGTACCTTTCAAAACCCCGGCCACCTTGGCCTATACCTGACGATGTCCCGTAAGACCTGCTAGGCAGCACGGGCAGCACCACTGGAGCTAGATGAGCTGGGAGGGGTCGGAACTCCCTCAGCTGACGCGGGAGCTGTGAAGAAATCCTCCAGCGGCCAAAGAAGACTCTGGCCCAGCGGGCCGGCCCCGCCGAGTGTGCCGATCCGTCGCCGTTCAGAGTCGGATGCCAACCACCCACCAAGCCATGGAAGAAAAAAACGGATTGTGTCACATAACCATTTTTAGCCGAAAGCTCGTATCAAAGGAGGGTATCGGGAGGGATTATACATACTGGAGCCATTTATCTGACAATGCGCGCGATGACACATCGGCAGGATATGCATATTGCATACCAACATTACCATGATGATTGATGTCGCTTATGCATGCCTAGGCAATGCTCTATTTATTGACCACGACAAAAAGGCACCTTACTCTGGCAAAAAAAAAACGATTCACAAACGCCACTACCATAAAAAAAAACTGAAAACAGTTAACTCGCACCTCAATGTAGAGTGAGAGCAAAACAATCACGGGCTACCATAAAACTGCATCGTTATAGAAAATGGCATACCTAATGCAGTCTTTAAATATGAGGGTGAAAACTTCCTTTGGGTACTATCCTGTAACTTACTATATTATCGCCAGTGCATCCAAACTACCTAACATAATTTCCCATCTAATCTAAAATATCCTAGTCCCGACTCCCGAGACTTACCACACAAGTGGTTTCCACTATCACCTCTGCACCTCCGTACCTATATCACCCACTTAACCTTTCACTCCAACCTAACCAGGTAACAATACCATTTTAGACCAATACCATTGCATTGGGTATCATTAGCATGAACTCCATTTACCCTCTCAAGTCTCACCTGGTAGTTGGTACCCTTATCAACAATCCCTAACCCACTAATGAAAACCCCGCTCGGACACGCTCGGACAGAGCCAACATCACCAGCAGCTCATTCTCCACGGGGTACGCCCACCTGGCACACCTTACGCCAGTAACCGTTCACCTGTATGGGAACCACAGTTCAACCAATACCAGGCACCACCAAACGGCAATTCTACCAACTCTCTGCACAACCACCGGCCAACACCACGTGGCCACCAAACCCTACGCCGGCCAGGCCCACCTGGCCCACCTGGGCGTACCTCCACGGGGTACACCCACCTGGCACACCTTACGCCAGTAACCGTTCACCTGTATGGGAACCACAGTTCAACCAACACCAGGCACCACAAAACGGCAATTCTGCCAACTCCAACCACCGGCCAACACCACGTGGCCACCAAAAACCCCACGCCGGCCAGGCCGTGCACTCTGAGCTGCTACACCGAGAAGCATGAGCTGATTTCACTCACACTGAGTGTAGGATGGTAAAGTCCGGCGTTCCGTTCCAGGGAAGAAGAAAAAAAAAACAGTTTCAGCTATGTTACACATAGCAAGAACCTACACCCAATCTCCCAAAATCTGAAAAACACCACCAAGCAAATTAGCAGTCCATGTTTCATTCTTTTATCCAACCTTCAAAGAACCTATAATACCAGGCATTTGCCGACCCATTGCTCATCGACCCCTTTCTTACCTCGATAGCACAACATAAGCACAAAAATAACCAAACCTCATGCCGAAAATAAAAACAAACAACTAACAAACAACAAACCAGTAAAAATAAACATAAAAAACCCGAAAGGAAAAACATCCTCGTCAATCAATATAACAACGATATAAAACCGAACTTATACTCCCCTTGATGTCTTCCAGTTTCCACTGAACACGACCGCAGTAAACGCAAAAACATTTCAGAGCGAGAACACTGCTGACTTGCGTCAGACCGGGCGGCTTAGAACAGAGTGGACGCAAAAACATTTCAGAGCGAGAACACTGCTGACTTGCGTCAGACCGGGCGGCTTAGAACAGAGTGACCGCGCAAATGCACTCAAACCCCGCGCCGTCACCGTCACGTGACACGAGTCGCTCCACCAATCAGAGGAGGCCGCCGCCTTAGCGGCCTTGCCGCCCGGGGGCGCAGGCGGCCGCCCGCCTGCCGCCGAACGCTGCTCGCCGAGGCCGGCCCGGCTCCGGGGCCGCCCCAGAGAAGACGCTCGTAGTGTCGCGGAAAAACCGGTTATATCTTGTCATATATAACCGGGCGTATTTTCCGCTTCCCCTTCGAGCTGCCAGCAAACATAGAAACAATTAGCTATGCTATTCGTTACCAATCTCAGCGCAAACCTCACAACCAAGTCCCTCCAGGAAAACACTGTAGCTGTACAAAAAGGGGCTATTGGTATATTCAGCCCAAATGAACACGACACAAACATACTAGCAAGTATACATGTCTCAACCAAGACTGCCCTGCCAACGGGCCGCTTAGACCCCTAGCGTAGCTAGGGGTCTAAGGGGACACGTACCCCAACTCCCCATCGGGTTCAAAGGGAGCCTCGGGTCCGAGGGGCCCTGCGGCGCCATTTGACCACTGGTGGTTAACAATGGCCATATCGAAGGGCCCCATGGGGCTCATTAGAGCACCTCATGGACCCTAAATTGCCACACTAAGATCTCTTTAAGGGCCCCACGCCGGATTCTGAGGGCCTCTTGTGCCTTTTAAGGGCCCTTCAGTGGTCTCCACAGGCCCCTTACTGGCCTCTGAAAGTTCTTACCGGCCTATGAGGGCCCAGTTCTAGGGGCATTTCCCGCCTGTGATGGTCCCACAATTATTTTTCTGAGAGCCCTATAACGGCAACTGTGGGGGCCCTCGTCGGCGCCTATGGGGGCCCACACCGGTGTCTCTGAAGGTTTCACACCCCCAATTCTGAGTGCCTACACTAGTGCCTATTAATGCCCTATATCGGCGACTCTGAGTGGGGACCCGAATCCCTACCCAACACCGGCGCATCTAAAGGCCACCCACTGGTGACTTCTGAGGGCCCCACACCGGTCCGGTGACTCTCAGGGCCCCACCGGCGTCTGATAGTACCATGCCGGTCTCTAAGGACCCCGCAGAACTTCTTCTGCTGGCCTAAGGGCCTCTTGCCGGTCACTGAGAACCCCCTGCCGGCTTGTAGAGGGTTCGCGTCCGCAGCTCAGGCCCCACACCCGTCTGTAACGGCTCCACACCAGCGTCTATGAGGGCCCACAGCAACGCCTGTAAGGACCCTCACCGGCGCCTCTGAGAGAATCACACTAGCACCTCTGAGCGCCCACACCGGCACCTGCATGACATTCCCACACCAGTGCCTCTAAAGGCCCCTTACCGGCGGCTCTGAGGGCCCTACGCCGGTGATTCTGAGGATGCTAACGATATCCGAAGGCACCATACAAGCGCTTAGTGTCGCTGAGCTTTTAATCCCATACCGGCCTTCCAAGGGCACCACGTCAGTGCACTCATTGCCCCACACCCCTCCCTTACACCCGGAGCGGGTAAACTGTTATACCTATAGCAACGATTTTACCACAGTTGTACGTTAGGTATTTCTCAAGGTTGACTCAAAATGGTCCAATGTAAAAGCTGGCCTGCCAAACTTATGGCCAAGGCCAGGCCCAAACAAGAGCGGGATGACAACAGCAGATGTCAAATCGACACTGTAACAGCAGAAACCATTCAGATGGCAAGGAAAAGGCCGTGTGTTTATGTTTAGATACATAAAGGAAACGAAGTCCGGAAAAGGGAGGGAAGATCCTTTCTCGCTGCCTCAATGTTGAGGGGGCGCCGCCCCCTCGGCTCTCAGGTTGGGGGGGGGGGGGGGCAAGCGCCCCCGCTGCCCCCCCCCCCTGTTTCCCGGGTCTATGAAAATTACTCACCAAATAAGGGAAAAGGGTGGAAAATTGATGGTCAGATAAGGCCTAAAGAGTGGAAAAAGAATGTACAGCAAAATTTAATACAAGGCTGGTATGTGGGAAGTAAAATGGCTATCGGTCCATGCAAATGCTTTTTCTTGGCAAAATTGGGAGTGGAAAATGGGCTTAAATAATGGAGGCGAGTGAAAAGTGATTTTCATTTGGATGTCGTTTCCCACCTGAATCAACAAACTTTGGAGCACTGGCACGGGGTACCCCTCGCCAGCATCAGGGTTCACGTCACTCAGGACCTGCCTGGTTGGTTGGTGGGTGAGTTACTGTACCTTCTATGGGTGACATTGAGCCAGCTCGGCGTTTGGAGGCAGTAAACACCTCCAAAACGTGTCTAGCTAGGAAGCAACGGCAACCTTTAAACCCATATTGGCCTGTTTACAGCGTAGGGGCTGTCTGTATGCCGGTCATTTGGTCCCTGATCAATCCGGAGCTTCGCGGAAAGGCAAGCTTGTTGCCCGTGGCGGGTGATGCGGATACTATCAGATTTCAAAAACGGGTATTTTTGGTATTCAGGTCGGGTAATTGCCTTGAACATTCGGAGAATCTTGGGATGCCCAATTCTGCAAGTCCCGGGTGAAGCTCGCTAGTCTGCCCGGGGGTGTCCCCCTCTACAACGACCCCGTGGCAGCTCGCTAGTCTGCCCAGGGGATGTCCCCTTCTACAACGACCCCGGGGCAGCTCACTAGTCTGCTCGGGGGTGTCCCCTTCTACAACGACCCCGGGGCAGCTAGCTCGCTAGTCTGCCCGGGGATGTCCCCTTCTACAACGACCCCGGGGCAGCTCGCTAGTCTGCCCGGGGGGGGGGGTGTCCCCTTCTACAACGACCCCGGGGCAGCTCGCTAGTCTGCCCCGGGGTGTCCCCTTCTACAACGACCTCGGGGCAGCTCGCTAGTCTGCCCCGGGGGTATCCCCTTCTACAACGACCCCGAGGCAGCTCGCTAGTCTGCCCGGGGGGTCCTCGCCTACAACGGCCTCGGGGCAGCTCGCTAGTCTGCCCCAGAGTGTCCCCTTCCACAACGACCCCGCGGGGCAGCTCGCTAGTCTGCCCGGGGGTATCCTCTCCTGCAACGGCCTCGGGACAGCCCGCTAGTCTGCCCGGGGTGTCTCCTTCTACAGCGGCCTCGGGGCAGCTCGCTAGTCTACCCGGGGATGTCCCATTCTACAACGGCCTCGGGGCAGCTGTCTAGTCTGCCGAGGATGTACTTTTCTACAACGGCTTCGGGGCGGCTTGCTTGTCTGCTTGGAGGTGGCTGCCGCTAGGACGCCCGGTAGCGCGGGTAACCTTACGGCGGCTTAGAGCGCTGATTCCTGGAGCGGGCCGAGAGCCCTCCCCTTTTTTGCTGGGCGGCTGTCAACGACCTTCGTTGATACTGTTCTAACCCCTTCCAAAGTTCTGGGAAAATTAATGGTCGCGCTGATAGGCATGTGGTGCATAGGGTTCAAGGTAAAGGAAAATACGGCTTCTGTTGTCAGATGCCTCAGAACTCATGGATGGTTGTTTTTTCGGCGGGTATATCGAGGGCCTTTAGTTGATGGAGGCTATCATCGCGGTAGTGGCTAATGCTACTGGTTGTTAGTCCTGCTGAAAGGGCTTCGGTATAAATGCCGTAATATTGTTCTTCAGTGGTGACCGCTGTGTCGCTCACATTCATGTTGGCAGGTTTTAGGGATCGTGGCGTTTCTGGTAAGCTTCGGGCCAGGTTGAGGAAATAATTACCTACCTTCAACCAATTACGTATTTGAGTGGGTTCCGCCGCTGGTCTCGACACTGGCGGCGACTACAGGTCTTTTGTGTTAATTTGTATCCCCCATTCGGTCTGCTGGTCTCGGGAAGGGGGTGTTTTATTTTGGCGCATTGGTGTCTGGGTGGATGTATTGAATGGGTGGGGACACCATTGCGCCGCGCGGGGGGAGGGGTGGCGGCCCGTTGGCAGGGCAGTCTCGGTTGAGACATGTATACTTGCTAGTATGTTTGTGTCGTGTTCATTTGGGCTGAATATACCAATAGCCCCTTTTTGTACAGCTACAGTGTTTTCCTGGAGGGACTTGGTTGGGAGGTTTGCGCTGAGATTGGTAACGCATAGCATAGCTAATTGTCTCTATGTTTGCTGGCAGCTCGAAGGGGAAGCGGAAAATACGCCCGGTTATATATGACAAGATATAACCGGTTTTTCCGCGACACTACGAGCGTCTTCTCTGGGTCGGCCCCGGAGCCGGGCCGGCATCTGCGAGCAGCGTTCGGCGGCAGGCGGGCGGCCGCCTGCGCCCCCGGGCGGCAAGGCCGCTAAGGCGGCGGCCTCCTCTGATTGGCGGAGCGACTCGTGTCACGTGACGGTGACGGCGCGGGGTTTGAGTGCATTTGCGCGGTCACTCTGTTCTAAGCCGCCCGGTCTGACGCAAGTCAGCAGTGTTCTCGCTCTGTAATGTTGCGTTTCCCACCCACCCACCACTATTTTTGGGTTTTTTTTTTTTTACACGCACCACACTCTTAAATAAAGATGGGTTTTTCCACAAAATGTGGTTTTTTCCCCAACTAGGTCCCCCGGTTTTTTTTCTAGTTAGGACTTTTTCCGGGGGAGGACACACACGACAGGGTTTCTAGTTTGGGTGGGGACACCATTGCGCCGCGCGGGGGGAGGGGTGGCGGCCCGTTGGCAGGGCAGTCTCGGTTGAGACATGTATACTTGCTAGTATGTTTGTGTCGTGTTCATTTGGGCTGAATATACCAATAGCCCCTTTTTGTACAGCTACAGTGTTTTCCTGGAGGGACTTGGTTGGGAGGTTTGCGCTGAGATTGGTAACGCATAGCATAGCTAATTGTCTCTATGTTTGCTGGCAGCTCGAAGGGGAAGCGGAAAATATATTTAAAAGGAAATGGAAAGGACAGGGACTCTGGAACCACAGGATAAGTTAAGGACAAAGGAAGAAGAACAAGGAAAATTAAATGCCGTTGGTGCGACTGCGAAAAAACAAAGAAAACGTTTTGCCAAGAAGTGTGCTAAGCTTTTATAAATCCTTATTCTACATCTTTTGATTTTTTGGTAAGATGACGTCATTGATTATCATGTAGTATGGTAGATCATCATAAAATAAATCGGTTGTACAACACCAATTTCTTTTTAATTATTATTTCATTTGAAATAAAACCACTTAATAATATTCGGTAAAATATTTTAAGGAAAATAAAATATATTAAATATGTTATGCCTAGGCTCTCAGGAGAAAAGGATCAACAAACGTTCTGCTGCAAATTAAACAATGCAGCAAATTAGCTATTAATAGGGCTGTTCACGACGTCGGTTTATGTGGTTTACATAAACTGCCCTCGGGGCACGTTCCCGGCTGTGACGTCACACGGCGTTTACGTTTACGAAACACAAGTGTTTACTTAAACAGTGACAACTAATAAGCAATTGAGACGATGCTGTAAAAGGTGCAAAGAAAAGATAGTCTGATGGAATATGTCCCATATCATGACATATTGCAAGAATAAGGACAGTTTTCACCACAAAATACCCACGACGCTAGACGCTGGTTAGCAGAGAACGATTCTCAAAATAGGTCTTAATTACAAAAAAATAATAAAACCTACCATTCCAGTCCTCTGCAACCCGTGCAGGGTTATTTTCAAACTCATTTATTCACCTACCAGCCCCTGAACTGTCCGAATTCAAATTTCCTAACTCACAACTCGCCTCACGAGTTTGCCGCACATCGCCATCATTGTCATATAAACGCGTTTACGCGCCATGTTGATGCTCTGAGGCATCAACCGCATAAACAGTTTACGGCGGAGGTCTGACGTCATTGATGAGATGTGACGTCAGGATCAGGTCGACGCTGATTGGTCCTTCAAAAAATAAACATGTTTACGGTTTCGTGTCGGGTCGCGGCCGGCCGGCCGCGGACCATTTTCAGAAGTGGCGGGCAGACCGTGCGTCGAGTACTTGCTTTCTCGCGCGGCGGTACTGGGGTTCACTAGCATTGATTAAAATATTTTCATTTGCCATGAACTTGAAACTATACACTGTAATTAACGATCATTTGTCAATTTTTACAAATTCTTCGAAATTCTTCTTTGAAAGCAAATGATTTCATTTCATTTAAGAATTGTCTTGTCCACCACTACAACCACCACCCAGCCGCCATCCATTGGAAGAGATAGGCTCTGCGGCACAAAGTGTCGTTTTAAACTGGACTGGGAACCAATGTGTGATGCCATTTCGAGCTAAATTTATGCTCATTATGTACCTAGAAGCATTGGGAACAACGCTCTGACTGTACATTTTTAGATTTTTGCCTCTAAATGAAAATATTTACAATCAAGTACTTTGCGAGCGCAGTTTAGAAGCTCCCGTAATGTTAAAGTCCTATCTCCTACACGCATGTAAATACTGCTCTAGGGAACCAACAGTTCGCATCGTACTAGCTTTAAATTATGTCCATATTGTTCCCAGTACTTTCCTGAACACTGTGGTGAGTGTACATTTTTCGTTTTTTGCTTTACAAGCGTAAAATTCGTCTGGTTTTACACCACTTCATTCGCCTCCATAGCCCCGTAACGGCGCCGCGCGGCCCAGCCGGCCTGCGCCCGCTGTAGTTCCAAACACTGCCCGATAGATGGCAGGCGCAGAAGTGGTCCCAGCCGTCCCGGTACGTTATTAAACGGGATAAACCGACGTCGTGAACAGCCCTAATGTAAACGTTATTAGCGAGACGAAAACGGCGCTTTTGTTTCAGTTATTTTTGTAGGGGTTTCAGATATTTATAGAGTTCAGTGGGTTGTTTCTGAGCATTTCTGAGGAGATGTGGACTGTGGAGATGTGAATTAGTAATTAATCACACTTTATTAGTATATAGGCCTTGCACTTTATCATCTGGATTAAAAAAAAAGTTTCCTGCTGAGTGCAGACAGGTAGGTAGGTGCATCGCCAGGTTCTATCACAGGATTGGAGCAGTTATTGCAGTTGAAAGTCAAAGTTGGCTGTTCATGTTTAGGCCCTGTTCTTTATTTGGCCATCTACCCCATATTGCAGTTGTGATGACAAGCAGTTTTCAGTGTAGTTTTGTGATCTTTGATGTCATCAATTGGTGTCATTATTTTTCGTCAACTAAAACTTATTTCAACTTTCCATTCAATCGACTCAATCATACGAGTCACTCTAATTTTCGGGAATCAAATCAGTCAACCAGTCGCTAAAGTCAAACGAGTCAGTCAACCAGTCATCTCGAAAAGTCAATCGACTCAATCCAATCAACTCAAAATACGCGTTGAATCAAATCAATCAATTCAATCGACTTGATTGGTATACAACCCTGGGAGGAAAACGATGAACTGCATTTCCTCGATACATGCATCATCAAAAGCGAGAGCCGTTTCAAATTCAAAGTGTTCCGGAAACCAACCAGCAAAGAAGACTATGTCCACTTCTACTCAGGTCACAGTGAGAAAGTAAAAAGTGGAATAGTGATTGGGTTCTTTTTGCGTGCTTTTCGTGTATGCGACGACGAATATTTACAAGATGAGATCGAGCATATCTACTCTTCGTTTATGAGGCTCAAGCAGACTTGTAAACGACTCTGAGTTGATTCGTGAATCGACTCAGAATCAAACCGTTTTTCGATGAGTCATGAGTTGATTCGAATCACTTCATCGAGGAACTTGATGAGTCATGAGTTGATTCGAATCAATTAAATTTAACATCATGAGTCAATTGATGAATCGATTCAAATTTTCAGACTCAAACAAAGAATCGACTCAAAAAAAAATTTGAGTCGTTTACAAGTCACCATCAACACCCTAATAATCAATGCTAGATCACCCCCTCACCTTTAGCCATCACTTAACTCCATATTTCAGACTTACAAGAGCCTCAGAGGCTCAGGCACAGGCGCCTAATGAGCCAAAAGCATTTGGCAGTTGGTAGGTACTTAGTCTTACCAAACCAAGTGCCTGCTACACTACCTAGGTACCTACATTTTACATGTCAGAAGTCAGAATTGACACCTGCGGCTGCCTCCCCTTATCCCAGTCCCAATTTGGTCCCAATAATCAATCAACAGCATAAGAGTTTGGGCGTCTATTGAGTCAAATACGCCCAAACTACCTATAGCCTATAAACTACCTATAGGCTATTCCATAATATAAATAACCTCACCTGTAAACCAAAAAATTGCGATGCTCAACTGCCAATAAACTACAAAATGCACATTTTCCCATGAAATAGAAGTTTAAAAAGAAACTTGTTTTATGACATCATAGAATCTTCAGAATAATGTAAAGAAGCGGCTTTGAAATATTTTATCAGCGATCTCCATTGGCCTAAAATATGTACTATGAGTGACGTCATGAATTCGAGAATAGAATGTGAAAGTCATAGTAGTTTTAAGAAAACTACATTAATGGCGCAGTTGATAACTTTCACGTCTGAATCTCGTGAAAAATTGGCCGGATGACGTTGCCCGAAATAATCACAATTTATTTTTACCAAAAGAGCCACTTGGTCAGTGCTCCGGTGCTCCTGATATCGATTAATATTCAATGACGTCATTTTTTTAATCTAAAATTGCTCAAGATCATATCTGATTCTGAGGCCTGAGCCACTCATGCAAGGTCATGGACTCCTCGTGGCCCATGGAGCCCTGTTGATGCTGAATGTTTCACAGGTGGGATTAATCATATTTTTGAGGTTGTACTGTTTGAATAATTTTATCTGATAAGTAAGAAGTAGTAACATTTGTCTCATTATCATGTAGAAAAAGTTTGATTAAAAGAAAACATGAATGCCTCTTGGAACTTGTGCTTTTGAATTTTCAAATAAGACTTTCTAGGTAATAATAAGAGATAGGTTACTATGCTACTCCTTAGTCCTTACTTATATTATAATTGTCTCTCAGAGTTACTTACAAATTTATCTAACATTGCACTGTTTACTGTTGAGTGTTGAAGATAGACCTATGTACCTAGTCCTACTAGGTAGCTGCTTGAATCTTTGGTCAAGGCTACTATGACTATGCTGCTTAATACAATTGTGGTATGCGGCATATTCATTTTATCATAGCTTTGAGTCAAATAATCAACAAATGCCTATAGTGAGTCATGGGTTGAATGAAATAAGTTCAATAAAAATGTCGTGTGAGTCATGAGTTGATTTGAATCGATTCATCAAAATGTGTGAGTCATGAGTTGATTCGAATCATTCCGTTGGCTAGTTGCTCGAGTCATGAGTTGATTCGAATCATTTTATCGAGGAACTTGATGAGTCATGAGTTGATTCGAATCAATTAAATTTAACATCATGAGTCGTTTGATGAATCGATTCAAATTTCCAGACTCAAACAAAGAATCGACTCAAAAAAAATTTGAGTCGTTTACAAGTCTGGGCTCAAGTACCCAAAAGGATTTTTGATCAAACAAAAAGAAACGGCCAAGAAGATAAGAAACAGGTCTCAGAGGGAAGCGAGGCCAAAGTCGAAAAGATGGATAACGATTCCGAACTCGAAAGAAGCCAACGAAATATCACGAACTCTACAGAAGGGAGGTGTGAACGTGGCGATCAGTTCTGGAAAGAAGATAGGCGAACTGATCGAACGACGTAAAATGAAACATGGTTCCGAAGCGAATGCGAAAAGTGTTGTGTATGAAATTCCATGTAAGGGGTGTGGACAAAGTTACGTGGGGGAAACGGGGAGGGGGGTAGATGTAAGGGTAAAGGAGCACAAGAATGACGTCAGGTTCCATCGCACATCGAATGCGATCGTACTTCACATTGAAAAGTGTAACCATCTGCCTGACTGGGATGGGACGCATATCTTAGGAAAGAACATGACAAAACGAAAACGCAAAATCATCGAAGCCGCTCATATCATCTCACGCGAAACATTTAATACTAGGAGTGGGTTCATTCCTTTAGCGTCTGGTGCTGTTCATCTAGTAATAGGTAGTCCCTGAACTGTATCCCGTGCGATGAAGTCAATTTGCCTTTTGAAATATTTGAAAATATTCCTTCATTTTAGCATACACACAGTGATCAAGGTATTTGTTACCGAAAGCTCTGTTTTTTAATTGTGTATTTGAATACATTGTCGTTTTTTATATATATCTGTCATGGATAACACACAAATCGGGACCTGTTAGAAAGTCGAAAGTGTGGCTGCTAAGAGGTTTTTCGGGGTGCTGATCACGAATATCGTGTTAGTTTTGATCACAGATGATGTCTTTAAGCATTTAGACCAGGTCGGGTCAGGTCAGGTCAGGTCAGCCAGTAGGCGTCGTGACGGGTATCCGTAGTACGTGTCAACCGCCTCTGACAGCTTCGTAACATGTTACGAAGTCACCAAAACTACTTCGTAAATGTTCAAATGGTTGCTAAATTCGAATTCAGCTCCAAAAACTAGCCTAGAAACATGTAAAACTCGAAAAAGTGAACCGACGTCACCCGAGGTCACCAAAGGTCAATGACCTGACCTGACCTTCAGGTGACCTTGACACCCACCCTTATGTATGGGAGCAACATCAAATCACATGTTTGAACGTTTGAAACCACGAAAAGCTTGCAAACGCTCGGCTAATGCGAGCCGACATACGCCGAATCGCGATTTCCGCCAAACATGGTCACGGAAAAGAGGTCACAGGTCAAAGGTCATTTGGGTCATGAAATGTTCAGGGTAGGTGTAAAATTGAACAATGAGAGGGTACTGAAAGTTTCGTCGCGATCGGCCGCTTTTTACGCGAGTTATTCGCGAAAAACCATGGGGGGTCCATCCGACCCCCCCCCCCCCCCTACACATGCGAGGGTTAACCCGTGCCCTGCTGGGGAGAGGAGGGGGCGTTTGAACACCCCTTGCAGTTTTTCGCGAATATCTCAAAAACGGCGACGCGGAGGGCCACCGTTTACGGTAGGGGAAGATGGGGTAAGACGGCCCAGCGGGGCAAGACGGACCACCAGCCCTCCCGGCTGAACCGCTGCTGTTATCTACTGCTTTATGCACTCACTACCTTTGTTTCCCTTCGTAACAATGGCCACCTTGAGCTCATGAGGCTAGGATGCATAGCTTTTGAGTTATTGAGAAAAGTGTTGTTTTTCGTCAAACCGATCTAATATAAGAGGTCTACGGGTGATTCAATTTCGGCGCCTTTGTTGCATGATTAGCCCGCGAGTTGCTGGGGGGGGGGGGGGGCGTTAAACGCCGGCCCACTTTTTTCGCCGGGCCATAAAATTTTGGGTAACTGTAGGGAATTGATTGAAGTTTATTGTGACAAAGTTTCAAAAAAATCGGTCGGAAAATTTTTGAGATATCGAGGTTTTAGTGACGTCATGATTTCTGAGTTTTCGACCAAAAACGGCATATGTTCAAAAAATCATATAAAATCACAGAATAGACATAAAGACATGCCGTAAACGCCATTAGACTGCCAATACCATGAACACTCAAATTGCTATCTCCGATTATTGATTATCGTTCCGCATTTTCCAAAATCTTGAACTGAATCTTGGCAATTTCTCGTGACTACTTCACGACCATGATAAATGAATTTCTTAAATTGAACTTTTTGAGCCAACCACGTACACATATGATAAAATGAATGTCACCATCGTGTTCTACGCTCCAAATTACCCATAAAACATGTGTCACAGGCTGCGAATATCAGTTTTGATTTTCGGGGATATGTGCCTACCCGGTTGACCTGACCTTGACCCTGACCTATGCTTGACTGACCCCTACATGGAACTGACACTCTTGTAGGCCTTACATGATGGATTGTGCACCGTTTTGACAGAGTTTATGACGAGAGGCGCCCATTGCGAAGCCCTGAAGTCCATGCTACTGAAAGCCCGATTTCAGGTGTTTGACCTGACCTTAACCCGACCTGTGACCTCAAAATTCAACTTAAAAGTACTCATCTGAAGCGTCTCGTCGCGTTCTTTCGTTTGCCGCCTCGTGCGTTTCGCTGCGCCTATTGGTTCTCGAGTTATCGGCTGGGGGCGTTTAACGCCCCCCCCCCCCCCAGCAAACGATGGGTGGCGAAATACCCCAGCAACTGCCGGGTTAGTTTCTATTTTGCACTTTACGGTGAAGAACAAAGTTATAAACTTGGTTATACTTATAGTCAC
This sequence comes from Amphibalanus amphitrite, assembly GCF_019059575.1. Taxonomy (NCBI): domain Eukaryota; kingdom Metazoa; phylum Arthropoda; class Thecostraca; order Balanomorpha; family Balanidae; genus Amphibalanus; species Amphibalanus amphitrite. The sequence goes on from NW_024882117.1 coordinate 367,413, forward strand.
ACTTTAGAACAGGCAAGGTTTCGCAATGTTGGGCTATTTGACATACACGTCATGATAATGACAGAATTTAGATTTGGGGCAAGACGGACCACTGTGGTCCATCTTACCCTGCGGTGGTCCATTGTACCCATCATATGGAAAATTCTTTTCTAAAGCATTGACACAAGTTTAAGTAAGCCAATTCTTCAGGAAGGAATCTTTGTTGCACATGGACCATTGCAAATGCTCAGCTAGCATGCATTCATGCCAAACGACAATCAACACACATGTTCCCAGCTTTTAGTTGCATTTCCATAACATATGAGTATAGAATAAAGGTTCATTTTGTTATTTTACCACTCTATACTTACTCGAGTACAGATTAGAACTGTACCAAGCATGAATGGATAGCAGGCACTGCTGGGTGGTCCGTCTTACCCCGCGTTTTTTCTTGTCTGAGTTTTCGACATGTCCCCCTCCACATCCACCACCTACACCTTTTTACGCCCAATTTAGGCGGAAGTGCACACATTTCATTAATAGTGCAGGTGATTTCGATGGTTCGGCATAGTGCCTTCATATATTGAATTGCGGCACGATATTCGTCATTGTGCACCCCACTCCGTCATAGTGCAGTTAAAAGTGGCCCAGGTTCAGACATATTGGACTTAGTGCAAATAATAATTCGTCAGGTTAATTCAATTTCGACATACGGCATGTGCTTACGGCAACGTTCAAATAAATCCAGCACGGTATAAATAAGCGATTATGTAAACAAATCTCACCTTCCTACGCAACTTAAGCCCTCAGCAAAGCTCTGGAGCTAATGAAGAATGTGGGATGTCACGTGAACGTGAAATGCGCTACACCTTTTTACGGCCAAATATAGAAAAAGTGCACACAATTCAGTATAATAGTGCAACCGATTTCGACAGTTCGTCATAGTGCACCTCTAGTTCGGCCAAGTGCATGATATTCGGTAATAGTGCACACGTTTCAAATGAAGAGCAATCAATTTAGAAGATGGTGCGTTCAAATTCAATGAGCCGTAGGTTCAATTTCGTCATAGTGCACGGTTTCGTCATGTGGCCTGATAGTCGGCGTCCAGCAAAGCGATTTAGGCGATGTTCAAGTGAATTCGCTGCTGGATTGGGAAAATATTTTTGAAAGCCCCTATCTGCCTGTCAAGAGTAGCGTGAATCTTGGTCAAAAACCTGCTCAAATGCAGTTTCAGCTCTCAGGAATTAACTTATCATTAGTCTCGCTCTAAGAACTCGGTGACACGGTCGAGTGGCGGTCACGTGGCATTCAGGGCTTCTGAATCGGGTGCATAACTTCGTTGCTGGTTCAAAAAGATCAGAAATGCTATGGATTCTTGTTATCGCCTTTCAGCATCATGGCGAATTTGATTGAACAAAGCCGAAAAAATATTGCTCATGCCGAATATATAAGCACCCGACGAATTATGTGCACTATGTCTGATATGATTGAAGCTAAGGCACCCAGATGAAACATTAAATATCCTCTACCTTTTGCATCCAGAGCAGTGCAGCTGGCTACTTGACTTTTTTGCGTTGCTGACTGACTACGAGTGTCATTGGAGGCTCAGGTAGCGTGAAATGTCAAATAAAAATTGTTATTACCTATTTATTCAATGCCGTGTTACTGAACAGTGCCTAAATTACATGCGGGACCCCGAAATTGAAACGATCTGACGAATAATGTGCGATATGTCTAATATGCCTGAACCTGGGTCACTTTAAACCTGCACTATGACGAAATGGCTGCAATATGGCGAATATCGTGCCGCGATTCAATATATCAATGCACTATGCCGTGCTGTCGAAATCGCCTGCACTATTTTTGAAATGTGTGCACTGCCGCCTAAATTGGGCCTTTTCATTACATTCATTAAAATCTCGTTAATTTTTATTAGCAGTAAAATTTCAATAATTTACTAAAATTTCATTAGCAGCTTGTTTGAACGGCACCACGCTACACTTGATGAACAGCAAGAGCGTTGTCAAAAATATTTTCTAGATGGGGCACCGAATTCGCTTGAAGGTTAACTAAATTGCTTTGCGGTACGCCGAATACCAATGCATATGACGAAGCAATGCACTCTGGCGAAACTGAAATCGCAAATACTTAAAATGAATGCATTCTCTTTTAAATTGCTTGCACTGTTTCGGAGCCGTGTGCACTATTACTGAATTTCATGCACTCGGCCTAAGAAGCAGTGCACTATGCCGAACTGTCGAAATGGTTGCACTATTTCTGAACTGTGTGCACTATTTCTATATTTGGCCGTAAAAAGGTGTAGATGTCTTTATTTTGAAATTCAGTCTTTGCACATGCGGCGCTCGGACGGACCGACGCGTCTCCCCGCGGCCGCACGGCGATAGGCCTATACGGCCTTGAGGAAGGATTGAGCATTCAGAAGACTATAAACAATATGAGTTACGAGAGCAGTGTAGAAAGATACACGGCCTCAAACCTTAGCTGGTCCGTCTTACTCCACCTTCCCCTACACCGTGACCTTATCATACATCTTTTCCACCCATGTTGCTAAAATTTCAGACCGTAGGCCACTCAACTCTCAAGGTCAGGTCATATGGTCACATCAAGTGACCTAACCTCATAAAAAGTCCGATACCTGTCATAGCTACAACGAGTGACCCATCGCTTTGAAACTTAACCCGCGCGGGGCTGGGGGGGGGGTAAATTTTACCCCCCTCGCGAATTTTTGCGATATCTCAAAAACGGCGGCGCGCAGCGCCGCCAAACTTTCAGTACCTTTTCTTACATTAATTTGACACGTTCCCTGAAAATTTGAGCGAAATCCGTCTGAAAATATTTGAGAAATTGACGTTTTAGTGACGTCATGTTCGCCATTTTCGCCTCAAAAACGGCAAAAGTTCAAACGCCGCTAACATCTTCATTTTTAAATGAATCAAGACGTAACAAAAAGGTTATACGTAATTTTACTTTGTCTATCAAATAGCTATCTCGGTTTTTTGAAAATTTTGGATTTTGGCCTAAATTTTTTTTTCTTCAAAAAACTAACTTTTTTGGGAAAATCATTATAAAATCCAAAATTTTGAGTCTATCGAAAAAACCGGAATATATGTCATAGAAGTGGTCTATGTGCACCTACATACCAAATTTTAGAAGAATCGGTTCAAAAATGTGGGAGTAATTCAAAATTTTATGACGTCACGACACACAAAATTTTTGAAAAATGACTTTTTTAGAAGTTCTAGACCTCGTATGGAAACAAAAATAGCACCATTCGATTCGCCGTGAAAAACTGCATCAGATAGACACCTTTTTAGGCCTTAACAACCAACTTCAAAATTTGACCTCACTTGACCTGACCTTGACCTGACCTCGACCTGAAATTCATCCAGAGGTGGTCCATATCACTTATTGAGTGTGCCTATTGAATTCTATGAGTAAAATGACCCATAAAACATGTGTCGCACATGCCCTTTTCTATATTTTGTTTTTTGGTGACCTGACCTGACCTGACCTTGACCTTGACCTCTGAATGATATTGTATGCAACGAATATTGTCTTGGTAGCCTAAGAACACGTTTTGGGCGATCAGTCTCAGTCCATGACTCCATTCTTCGGTAACTACGGTGCAAGGCCGATACTGTAGAAACTTGCAATTTGTACCCTTGACCTGACCTTGACCTTGACCTCAAACTTTAAATTAAGTACATGTTTTTAGTAGTTCGTGATGAGAGCTTTCGATTGGCGTTTGAATTTTCCAAATCGGACCATTAGTTCGGGAGATAACAGGGGGGGGGGGGGGGTAAAATTTACCCCCCCCCCCAGCCCCGCGCGTTCGGCTGGAGACCCCAGCCCCGCGCGGGTTAAGCGATTGATAAGAGCAACAGTGTACAAAATGCAAGTCTCGAAATTTCGATATCGGTGGCCTAAGGTCAGGTCAATTTTGCGACCTCTCCATTATAAGTCAACGCGTTGACTTCGAAAGAAATATGGATCCCGCCTTTCAGTTTTCTCCCATTGCAACGGGAGAAAATTGAAAGGCGGGATCCATATTTCTTATTCAGAACTAAGGGCATGCATCTCAAACATGTTATCCAAAATGTTTCCCCTATTGCTGATGGCCGAGAAAGGTTCACAGCGTTAGGCCCAGTCCCCCATGTGATGACGCAACAGCGCGCGGGATGTCTGACGTAACGGTGATCCATTATACGGGCAGGGAGCACTTGATCCAAATGATTTAATTACTGTATTGCCTGTGCGTCAGCTGTACTTCGGCGGCCCGTCAGAGGGTCTCGGTCTCTGTGTCGCCCTGTCCGTCGAGGGTCGGCCCGGCCCGGCCCTGTCCACTGAGCGGAACTGGGGTCCGGCGCGGCCGTCCTACCAGCACCGTCCCGCACAATGGGGCCGTGTCGAAACCGGGCCGGTGCCGCGATTTGGTCCCCAGCCCAGCTGCGACAGGGGCAGCCGACCGCACACACCGTCCCACTCCCTCCCACCCTATATCAGTCTGCTGCTATGTTGAGTAATACCTAATTCAGGTAAATTGATTAGAGATGACCATCAAAAAGGTACCGGGGCGATGGCGATGGGCGAGAATGGTGGCCAGCCCGGTAAGAAGCATAAACCAAAGCCGAGAGACCGTTCGTTCTAACCTTTGGACACTACAACCCACTTGCTTATCGTTTGAATCCGTCGTCGTCGGAAGCTGTGGGGAATACAGATGGACAACGAGTTTTATGCGAGTTAGCGTTGACCTCATCTTGTGACATGGCCTCAAATTGACCGAGCATTAAAAAAAATCCATAAGTCTGCTTGTTTAAAACGATTTCATGTTTTCTGAACTCTGAAGAGTACCTAAGCGTAGCTGCCACTCCCAAAACAAATCTGCCGCAGTCCATTTCCTTACCAAGGCAGCGTGGATTAATTTGCCCCAGAAAGTTTACCTACAACTCCACACAAGACAAGTCACCGTATCCCCTCTGCTCATTTGACGATCACAACTGGGGCATTCCACGATAGATTTACTTACTTACTTACTTACTGAATTACAGGAAGGGTGATAGGCTAGGAAAAGGAAGCCTGTGGATTTCCTGCTCATTGGCTTGTAGTTTAGTCGGTTCTGGTTTGGTACAGCAAGTTCTTCCAGTGTTTGTCTAGAGCATTTTTGAATCTGTTGACTGTCCTGGCATTCACTACTTCTTCAGGGAGACTGTTCCACTTGTTCACAACTCTGTGCGAGAACGCGTTCTGCCTCTGCGCGCGATTTGCCGATGGTTTAATCAGCTTAAGTGAGTGTCCTCTTGTGGTGGCGTCTGGTGGAGCCCTCTGAAAGATCCGGGTGTGGTCGATCCTAATTCCTCCTGTTAGAATCTGATACACCATGATCATGTTCCCTCTTTCTCTTCTGTAGTGCATGCTTGGTAGCTTCAGTTTCTCCAGCCGCTCCTTGTATGCTAGATGCCTGACTGATGCTACCATTTTTGTGGCCCGCCTCTGAACTCTCTCAACCCTGTCTTGGTCACCGCAGTAGACAGGACCCCACACACAGTTTCCATATTCCAGTATTGGTCTAACCATCGCCTTGAAAAGTAGTGGCAGTGTGATTTCGTCTAGGGTCAGGAAAGTGCGTCGTATCAGACCCAAAGTGCGGAAGGCCTTTCCCACTGCTGAAGCTGCCTGTGCATGAAATGTTAGGGAGTCATCAACCAGGATCCCAAGGTCTCTCTCTTCTGATGAGACTTCCAGCTCCCTGTCTCCAACAGTGTACTTGTACTTTATATTTGTGGCTCCAAGGTGCATGACCTTACATTTGCTGGTGTTAAAGGGTAATTGCCATTTGTTGGACCACGCAAGCAGTGTATCAAGGTCACTCTGGAGCTGTCTTGCATCCTCTTCTCTTAATACAGGCCGATACACCTTCGTGTCGTCAGCGTAGATCATTATGGCACTTGTTATGTCCTTTGGCAGAGATTGGATTGCAGCTACAAAGAGTGTGGGGCCCAGGACACTTCCTTGTGGGACTCCACTGGTGACATCCTCCCATTCAGAACTTGTCCCGTCGAGTACCACCCTCTGCTTGCGCCCAAACAGGAAGTCTCTTATCCAGTTCAGTAGGTTGCCACTGATGCCAAGTCCTCTTAGGGTAATGACTAGCCTCTCATGGGCCACAGCATCAAACGCCTTCTTGAAGTCAAGATAAATTGTATCCACTGGGGTACCATCATCCAGGTTCCTTGACCACTCCTCCATGACAAGAATCATCTGAGATATACAGGACCTGCCAGGGACAAATCCATGCTGGGCATCAGAGAGCACTTCACTGTCCATGAAGAAATCAATTAATTCATCCCGAATCAAAGATTCAAATATTTTGCAGACCTGTGAAGTTAGGCTAATCGGCCTATAGTTTTCTACTTTATCTTTGCGTCCCTTTGATTTATAAATTGGGCTAATATTTGCTATCTTCCAATCACTTGGCAGTTTACCTTCGTTCATTGACTTCCGAAACAGAATTGACAGTGGTAAGCTAACCTCTTCTGCTGTCTCCTTTAGAATGCTGGGGTGAACCCCGTCTGGACCTGGGGCCTTGGATTTGTTCAACTTGACCAACTTGTTTGCAATCTTCTCTCTTGTAATGGTTATATCGTCTAGTATCCGATTCCCCTCCACTGGTGTAACTGCTGGTAGGGTCGCCATGTCTTCCTTGGTGAACACAGAACAAAAGAATCTGTTCAACTCAAGTACCTTCTCTTTTGGTATTTTTGCCTCTGTGCCATCTTCTCTGATGAACTTATCTATCTTGGTTTGTGTCTTTGCTTTAGACTTGCAGTATCGCCAAAACGACTTTGGATCAGACTTAAGTTCACCTGTCAGTTTCTTCTCAAAACTGCTTCTTAGCTTCCTCGTGAAAGATCTCAACTTGTTTCTACTAGTCTTATATCTCTGAAAGTCTGCTTCAGAGTTTGTAAAATCGTACCACTTTTTTCCAATTTGACACCCTCATCTCTCGGATTTTAACAATAATTGGTCTAAGGGGTAATCAGGGGCTCTGAATCCTCCTGTAACAATTTCAGGCTTATCAGATGAGTGGTTTTTGAGTTATAGTGTATAACATGTTTTGGATCTTGCGTTGCAGCCCCAAGTTTGGCGGGCTGTAACTCTAAGACGGATAATCCAAATGCCAAATGCTATACGGCATTGAACTTGCATTGAAACAAAGAATAATATGCATTTTTAAAATTTTGAAATATATACTATTTTTGATTTATAACACCTTGAGTTTCCTTTCATTTGCATTTTTATTCCTTTGGGACCAAATTTTTTTGAATTTTTATTTGCTTAAAAACATTTTTGGATCATTTTTAAGTAGTATGCAAAAATTTAGGAAGGTGTTCTTACTATAAATGCACTTATTTTGCGTCACCGTAATGGTCTCGAATTGCGATTTCGGAAGAGAGCCTACAAATGGTGTGGTAAAGCTGCCTAGTGACATCACTGGTTACTGAAAGTTCAATTGAAGTCATTTTTGCCTCACTTTTGCATTGTTGACCTTGCGTGACGTCATTCGTACGTCACTAGGGTCATAAGAGTTTTTTGTCAATAACTCTCGATCAAATTGAGCTAGAGAGACGGGAAAGCTACCAATGAACTCGGGAAGACCTTGCGAATCGAATGATGTGCAATATGATCTCATTCACCCAGCTTCGTGGCCTGAACCGACTGTTAACCATCTCTGTAGCGGCGTTGTTTGTCCAGCGCCGCGCTGGTTGGCTTTGCCGCGGACTCGGGCGGTCACGTGATGCCCGGGGGCTGGCTGCCGGCTGGGCCGCCCGGTCAGGGAGCGGAGCCAAATACACGGCAGTGTGCTGACCCGAGGTCAGCGACTTAAGCTGACTTCACCAGAACAAACAGTATACCATTCGACGCGCCGGAGCTAGGTAAACACAAAGATGCTAAAATCGCGGCTCTACGACCATTTGTTGCGAAGTTATCTATCAAAAACCGGACCCGTAATTTGGGTCACTTGAAATGACCTCAGGGCTCACCAATGAACCCGAGACCTTAAAATGTGGTATCATTCGATGCATCTTGTAACGGCGCACACGCTCGTTTTTTCCGCAAGGTTCCAGCTCCATTAGAGGCGAAACGGCGAGCTGGGGTCGTACCGAACCCCCGGAAACCCATTTTGTATACATTTAAATGAAGATCTTATAGAAAGAACACCTTTCTAATTTTTTGCATGTCGATTTTAAAGGACCTGAGGTTTATTTTGAAGAAATAAAAATGGCAAACATTTTGGTCCCAAGGGCCATTATAGACAATTTCAAAAAATACTACGCATTTTTTAAATATGTAAAGCTTTTCTTTCCAATTTTAAAAATACCGTATTAATCTTTGATTCATCGTTAGTTCAAAGCTGTTTACCGTTTGTTGCTTGCTTAGCTCGTTTTTGAGTTATAGCTCATCAAACTCACCCTTACAATCTGAAGTTTAGAAAATATTATGCAATGTAACTCAAAAAGTTTTCATCTGAGAAGTCTGATATTTTGGCAGGTGTTTTTGGAGCCTATGATTACCCCTTGTACCAATTTTCATTCAAATCTGAGAGATGAGGGTGACGGGCCTGGTACGATCTATCGTGGAATGCCCCAACTATATTGAATGTAGCAGAGTGGTCACACTGGTCGGCGCGGGACGACAGTCCACCCGACCACGGCCCCGTCCACTGGGGAGGGAGCTGTGTCGAAACTGCCGCTCCGAGATCCCACGGACAAGCGGCCCGCTCTGACGAAACACCCCGCAGTGCGTGGCGGCCCACGCGGCCCCTGCCCCGGCTGGAGCGGCCGTCCATGGTCTACCTACAGTGGCCTTCCTCAGCCTACAGCAGACGCATCAGCCTACAGCAGACTCCTCAGCCTACAGTGGCCGCCTCGGCCTACCTAATACGGCCTCCTACTGTGGACGTCAAACCGCGTGGGACGCGACTTTTTCGCAATAACTTTTGAATGCGTTGCCTCTCAAGAACGAAACTTTGGCAGTGGACGTTTCAGACCCCGGCCTAATTTTTATTACTAAGGTTTTTCAATGTCCGATCAATATTTAGGGCACTTCCCGTTCACTCGTAATGTTAAATTTTGCTCCTGAAACTCTCTCGGTGAGCAGAGGCTACTCCACAAGGGGCGGAGCCATAGTGTGACGTTGGAGCTAAGCTCCGCCTCGGCTGGCCGTTGCCTGAGGCGCTACCTGACCCGAGACCGGTCAGTCGCGGTCCGCAGGGGTTGGTACGCGGTGCTTCCTGCCAACACACCCAGCCGCATGGCGAGCTGGGTGGCGAGTGTTGACTGTTCGCACTTCTATCAATGAAATATTTTCTTCGACTCGCTAAGAATGTCACCCAGATAGGAAGACTACACGCGTACGCCAAATATTACGATGATTTAAGAATAACAGAAAATAATTAAATGATTATTTAATAAGTTTGTCAACGTCATTACGTAAATGAGATACATAATAATATAATATATTTACACAGTCAAGTTAATCTTTTTTAATTAAAATTTTAATTTTAGGTTCTTGTAGATATCAAACCGCCAGGAACGTTAGTACACTTCGTGTTATCCTGCCGAGCCCCAATATGCCCCAACTTAAATGTTTCCGTAATGCACCGGTACGCATAGCCGGAGGGGAGCCGGCTCCGCCGGAGCCGTCATATTTTGCCCTGAGTGGGAGCCGGAGCCGGAGCCGTATTGCCACTTTACTCGGAGCCGGAGCCGGAGCTGGAGCTGACTCAAATGTTCAAGGCTCTGCATCCCTGCTGCTAAGTCAATAATTCGTATAGTTAATTTGGTAAAGGGCCGTACTGAACAATCTCGGTTTTTTCTCGGATTAAAAAACCTGGTAAAAGGCCATACTGAACATTGAACAATCTCGGTTTCGAGATGTCCGCCCATCTGAGACCCGACGCACACAGCATGCAGAACCGGTTCTGAGTGAGGATCGACCGACAGATGGCAGTCGTGTCTGAACGGTAGATGGCAGGGAATTCGTAGTTAGTAGGCGGGGCTTCGCGAGCAGCCTGACGATAGCCGCCATCCGGGCTGATATTTCACTTAGCATTACGAGTGAACGGGAAGTGCCCTAAATATTGATCGGACATTGAAAAACCTCAGTAATAAAAATTAGGCCGGGGTCTGAAACGTCCATTGCCGAAGTTTCGTTCTTGACAGGCAACGTATTCAAAAGTTATTGCGAAAAAGTCGCGTCCCACGCGGTTTGACGTCCACAGTAGTCCTCAGCCTACAGTGGTCGCCTTGGCCTACCTAATACGGCCTCCTCGGCCTACAGTGGCCGCCTCGGCCTACCTAATACGGCCGCCTCAGCCTACAGAGTGGTCGCCTCGGCCTACAGTGGCCGCCTCGGCCTACCTAATACGGCCTCCTCGGCCTACAGTGGTCGCCTCGGCCTACCTAATACGGCCTCTTCAAGTCCTCAGCCTACCTACATAAAACGGCCTCGGCTCAGCCTGCAATGGCCGCCTCAGCCTATAGCGGCCCCTCAGCCTTCCAATAACGGTCTTCTAAGTATACAGTGGCCCGGCTTCAGTCTACAGCGGCTGCCTAAGTGCCTAGGCCTACGGAGGCCGGCTAAGCATGCAACGGCCGGCTAAGCCTAAAACGGCTGGCTAAGCCTAAAACGGCATAACCCTACCGTACCGGGAAAGATGGGGCGGGGGAGGAGGACGGATGGTCGCTCAACTGTTTGATGATATAGGTACTTGACGACAGAGGACTATCGGAGGACGGCGGAGCGTAGTCAAATCACAAACTACAGGCGTTTCGATAAAACAGTGTGGGATTATTGTTTCGAATAAGACACATATTTGACTTCAAACATCACTTTTACACAAAAGGTTTAAATCAGGGGTCGGCAAATGGTGGGGCATGCCCCCTTTGGGGGTAATGGAGCCCTTTCGGTGGGGGTAATGAGGGATTCTGAGAAAGCCTAGCTTTTTAGAGTTTGTAGCTCCAGTGACGGAGCCATCGTGACTGTTGCATCCCAGGGTTCAAAGATTAGCCCAGGCCAAAGGCACAGCAGTCAGCACACATTGATTAGATACCAATTTTCACGCGTACCTGCTCGCCTCACCATCTTACCCCTCCGTACAGTCGTACAAAAGCAGCTGCAACTTTTGACCGTCGCCCGTCTGTTGGCGTTTCAACAGCCGCTAACGTAAGGGGGAGGAGTCGATCGGACCCCCGCGGCCTCTCGGACTCTGATATGGAGCTGTGCATAAAAAAGACGAGCGTGCTACCCATGACAATAGGAAGCCGCTGCTGCCCATTTTTAAGGTCCTTGGTCATTCCGTCTCATTCAAGAGGGCAATGACAAGTGTCGAGAAAATCGGGACCCGCTATAACTCCTTGAAGTGAGAGTTTATGGCTCAAGATGATCTCCAGAAAAAGCTCATAAGCCAACGGTCATTATGGGTTCAGAGGCCAGTTTTACCAACAGAAAAATAGTCGCCTGCCGAAATTTTTGCCTAAAGATCGTTTCACATATGGAGCGTAAACGGTACAGCCCTATCCGCTTGCGAACCCATCGCGTTTACGCTCCGTATGTGAAGCGGGCTTGAGGCAAAAATTCCGGCAGGCGGTTATTTTTCTGTTGGTAAAACTGGTCTCAGGTCATGATATTTTCCGGGCTGGTAAAAAAAAATATGATGCGCTCGAGGGTACAATTTGGTCGTGATCCAATGCCTTTTACGTGAGCTTTTAACGAAAAACCACCCGCCGCCCCTATACGTACAGGGTGTCCCATAAGTTCGTTCTCACCTAAATTTTACGTTTTTAGGCTCTCTTGCTTAACAGCACGCTGAAATTGGTTCGTTACTGGGCTTACGTGGTTGCCATGGCTGGTAGAAATATGCTCCACAGTAACTAATTTATGTAGACAAAATAGTTTTTGCTAGAGAGCCCGTTTCCTACACAGACGGCTAATGCCTCAACATAGAGGTCTCCAATACGGGTACGTCTCGGTATTTAGTCAGCACGTGACCATTCGCGACGATTAAGGGTGATTGAGGCCTACCAGTCTGTAGACAATGTCCATCGCTAGCTGGACGCACAGTCAGCAAGTGACACCGATGATTTGTCGGGAGTTAATCATTGCAAGTTTATCCTCTTTTTTGTCTGCTCTCAGGAGTGAGCCATGTGGCCAAAACTGTGTGGCGCCAAAGTGGCCATCAAAAAGGTCAAAGGGTTAGAAAGTTGGTAAGCAGACTTTTCAGGATGGATTACCAGCTGTCTAAGAGTGTTCTTTCGGGGTACATAACTCAAGGTGACTTAAGCTTTGCTTACCGGAGGGCTCAAAACAGTCAAAAACGTCTTAAAATGGCCAAACATGAGTTTCGTTATTCCTGAGGCTAAAAAAACTAAAGGGCTGAGGACATCAACCAGGTCATCTGGACTAACTAGTCCACGTTCGAGATGAAACACCCGTCCAAACCCGAAAACAACCCCATAAGGGCGAAGGAGGAGGCCTCCGTTTCGTCCCCTTATGTTCCTATGCGAAAGGCCAAGGTCACGGTATTGGGGGCCGGTTATAGGCGTCCAGACGCTGACCAGGTTGCGATTGGTGTCCCAGAAACAGCTTTGGGAAGCATAATGCTTTTCTAAAAACATCTGGGAGGAGTTTCAACCCTCAAGCTGAACTCGAACCGCGAGTATGAATACATTTATAGAGGAGAAAATGGCATCCGAGAGGTCGTAGGCCCATCTTCAGGCAAGACAGTGCATCAGTGCACAGGTCAAGCAAAGCTTAAAAGCGGTGCAAGGAGACTGTGACAGGCGTTTGTGGCAAGACCACATGCCAGGCACCTCATCGGATCAAAATTTCATAAAAATTTGTTGGTTATGCTGAAAATTAGGCTCGTCGAAGCGTAGCGCTGTTCCAGCCTCGAGGAGCTCACGACGCATGTCATGTCAGTCTGGATTAACTTTAAGCCTGCTATGCAGCCAAACATGCCGGTTGGCATGCCGCAGCATGTGTTCATGTGTTTGCCTATTAAATGGGGAGCACATTGAGGGGTCACAAATATATCAAGACGCAATGTACTCTGTTTCACATGCAAATATAATGTGAGAACGAACTTATGAGACACCCTGTACAAGGGTTAAATGGGATATAGCATAGGCGGCGGAACGGGGAGGGCACCGGGGCACCGTGCACCCTTTGATTTTTGCATTTTAACATTAGCCCTATGGGCGTTGCATGGAAAGAATGGGACCAAAAGTCAGCAGTGCCCCCCCCCCCCCTTAATTGAAGGTGTTCCGCCGCTACTGGGATATAGGCATTAAATGTTTTGTGGAGGAAGTGTCATGTTTTAAACTTGATGCATGCACAAATACCCAAAGAGTTCCAGGACGGTATGGAATTTTAATAAACCTGGTTGTGTCAGCAATGGGGTCTGGTAGGTGGGGGTAATGGCCCTGCCTGGCGCCCAAAAAGGGGGCAGACCCCGAATGACCTGCCGACCACTGGTTTAAATCAATTTCAGGCCGAACCGCTGAGGACGGCGCGGGCGGTGTTACCGTATCATTCCACAATCCACAATAAGGTCGCTGTTACGGAGGACTAGGTATGTGTTTTTCAAGCAAGCTCAAAGTGGGGCCTTTCGGCATGACAACGCCAGTTTCGGATGCGCACACTATTTTGACGATGGATGCCAAAAGACTGAATGCCTACCAAAACAGCGTCCCATTTTCCGTTCAGCCTTCAAACAACAGCCAGTCGAGGTGCGATGGTTCGATAACGTCCTTCGTTGGAGGTAACCAGCGAGGGCGGTCTATCCCAACTGTACAGATGGCCTGAGAAACCGATAGTTGGAGTATACGATCTCCGATATTTGGAGGGCTAAAACTTTTTATCCGATAGCCGATGCACGGGCAGTGACATCTTTGTTTGTTTTGTTTGTTTTGTTGGGTTAGGCCCTTTCGGTCTGACAGGACCATTGCAGAGCCGGAAGGATGATAGGAATTAGGGGGAGACATTGGTCTGGGCAGGCACCCTAGTGAGTCGCCGGGGCTGAGCCCGTTCAGAGGACAGGCCACCCAGCCCCAAGGCACTCACTGCACCCGGCTACGGGGTGCGCTCCCTCGGGAGCAGCGGTGCCGCTCCAAGGGAGCAGCCCGCATGAGATAAAGTTGCCTGCCCAGCCCGGAAGGGGGTAGTGGCGTGGAGGAGAAGGATTTCAGTATCCTGAGGATAGAAGCACGGACAGGACGAGTGACATCTGACAGAGCTCGAAGAAAACTGAGAACGAGACAAGAGTTTCTGCTAAGTCAGGTAAGGGCGATTTTTTTGTGTGGCGTTTGTGTTCACTGTTTATTAGGTAAGTAAATGAATCAGAGATGAACCGAAAGTCCCACGCACTGAACATCTCTGGTTTTATCAGTTTTTTTTTTCTCTGATAATAAACCAAAGTGAACCTACCTGCTGTTGTCCTGTCGCCAGTCAATTCCTCCCAGAGACTGCAGCTGATCTCCCCAGCCCTTCACTGGTGGCAGACGACCACTCCGACAGAGGACGCCCACCGCCGCCTCGGCGCTCCAGGTGGCGTCGGGTAGCCAGGCTCTGTACAGGTGTGGAGGAAAGCGCACAGTGAGGCAGCGCCACAGGGCCGCCAAGGCACCCTCCCGTCCATGCATATATTATTATAAATAAACAGTGCGATCTTACAGCCGCTAGCGAGTGTCAAACAACGTGAGTGCGGTTCCCTTATCCCAACCGGCGACCTAACTTGATGAATATACAACTACATGACATGACAACTTGCGTTGGGCCCTGGAAGATTGACTGTATCACTAACCGTTACGCAGTATCCTGACCTTCACAGCTTTAACCCTCGCCGGCACAGGGGGGGGGGGTTGATGCATCCCCCCCTAAGGTTTTTCGCGAATAACTCGCGTAAAAAGCGGCCGATCGCGACGAAACTTTCAGTACCCTCGAGTTGATCAATTTTACACCTACCCTGAAAATTTCATGACCCTGACCCAAAGGACCTTTGACCTGTGACCTCTTTTCCGAGACCATGTTTGGCCGGAATCGCGATTCGGCGTATGTCGGCTCGCATTAGCCGCGCGTTTACAAGCTTTTCGTGGTTTCAAACGTTCAAACATGTGATTTGATGTTGCTTCCATACATTAGGGTGGGTGTCAAGGTCACCTAGAGGTCAGGTCAGGTCATTGACCTTTGGTGACCTCGGGTGACCTCGGTTCACTTTTTCGAGTTTTACATGTTTCTAGGCTAGTTTTTGGAGCTGAATTCGAATTTAGCAACCATTTGAACGTTTACTAAGTAGTTTTGGTGCCTTCGTAACATGTTACGAAGCTGTCAGAAGCGGTTGACACGTATTACGAATACCCGTCACAACCTCTACCGGTTGACCTGACCTGACCTGACCCGACCTGGTCTAAATGCTTCAAGACATCATCTCTGATCAAAACTAACACGATATTCGTGATCAGCACCCCGGAAAACCACACAACAGCCACACTTTACGACTTTCTAACAGGTCCCGATTTTCCCGGTTTTCGGGTCATTGACCTGACCTGGAAGGTCACCCGATGACCTAGGACCTTAAAATTGGGTATCATCGGCTTCCTCTCGTGACGGGCCACACGCTCGTTTTTTCCGCGAAGCTCTAGCTCGATCAGGGGCCAAACGCGAGGGGGGGGTCGTACCAACCCCCCCCCCTTGAGCCGTCGAAGGACGTAAAATGGCCTCTCTCAGTTACAAGTTGAATCCGTTGCAGATTGAGATAGCGTTAATTTGATTGCTTACTAATGACAAATCCCAATCTTTTCTATGAATGTTACTTTACATCCCCAGCTGATTGAAGCATTGCTACAAACCCCCCAAAAAAACGAAGATTCGAATGAGCGAAGAGGAGACAAAGGTCAACGCTTAGCGGACGAAAAACGAACGAACGAGGTAAAGTGTCAATGTTCGATGGTTGAACACGAAAAAGCGAGTTTGACTTTTCTACGAAACAACTAGAATGTAACGAAACAAGATTGACAGCGATATATTCTAAAAGCAACGACACTCCACTTACCTTCCTACACCCGATACGCTTGCGGCGGAAATCACCGTTCCCCTTCTGCGACTTCATAGCGACTCAAATTACAACTGATGGCGCCACCTGTAAAATGACGACGGACAGCAACCCATCCACTGCTGCCACCTAGCGGATAGACGAGGGCCTGAGCGCAAACTGATTGGCATCAGGGCCGACTGCTGAAGGCTGTCTCACGACACGCCGCTGCCTGACGCAAACAGGCATTAGCGCTCAGTTTCTATTGAAATATAAGCAGAATCAGAGGAGCAGAAACATCCATTTTTCTTAGGGTTTCCATAAAAAACGAGCGCTAATACCTGATAGCGTAATGCGCTGAAACACGGCCCAGGTGGCGGCGCATGGACCATGCCATGGCAATGATCCACCTGCACAAACACCGCAGCTTCGTTGGATCGGGAGAGTGGGAGCGCAATAGGGGAGAGCGGGGCCAGTTGAACCACTTTTTATATATTGACATGCACAGCGAGATCTAGTTGTCATATCGAAAAATGCACAATGCCATGAAAAAATATGCTCTTTTGACTTTATTTTGAGATATGTAAAATTATGTTTCAAACATATTTTGCCACTAAACGCATGCTTATAAAACAGCTCTACGCCCGTTTCAAATGACCCCGATGCGAGGGTCAATTGAACCAGGCTCCAGGGATGCGGAGCCGGAGCCGGAGTCGGAGCCGGAGCCGCCGGAGCCGGCATATTTTGCCCGGAGCCGGAGCCGGAGCCGGAGCCGTGAAACAATATAGCCCGGAGCCGGAGCCGGAGCCGGAGCCGCCAAAAAAGGGGGCGACTCCGGCTCCTTTTTATTTTTTGAAGAGGAAAAAAATAATTGACATAGTTCGGTTTGACAGTACAAGGCAGTAAAACATATCGTACTATTGGTCTCAATATAAGTGCCCAGGCGACCTGTAGTTTTGATGCGGTGAATACCCTCACCCTCGCCACAATGCGAGTGGGGGTGGCGCTGGCTGGGAGGAGGGGTGCACTCGGCCCGAGTTGTGACGAGGGTAAGGGTATTCACCGCATCAAAACTACAGGTCGCCTGGGCCCTTATCTTGAGACCAATAGTACGTCATGGGCCATCAAGTGAATGAAAAAGCCGAATATCCCCAGTATCCCACAGTACGCAATCAACTTCCTGTCTGCTCCTCCCCCCCCCCCCCCCCCCCTCACGTCTACTGCATCCCCAGAACATGAGGACCGGTCATCAGGTGACGGCCATTGTTTTGAAGCCAGTGCAGTGGACTGCGACTCCCAGCACCGTCTCTCCCCCCCCCCCCCCACACCCCCACCCCCCAATGCAGCCGAGATGGGTGTCAGCTTACGATGGTTCAGTGAACTCCGATTCGCGGCGACTGCGTTTCCAATGCCATCGCTTCCTAGTCCTTTGTTCTGCCAGTTCTCTCCGAGGTGCGTTTGCGCGGGGACGCGGTGAGCCGGTCATGGCAAGAGTAGGTAAAGCGTATAACCAATCCAATTTTTCTTCCACCCGTAGGTATTTAATTGATTGCATAGGGGATGTACTAAGTCGGAGCCGGAGCCGCCGGAGCCGGAGCCGCCAGAGCCGGACCATTTTACTCGGAGCCGGAGCCGGAGCCGGAGCCGCCATAACATTTCACCCGGAGCCGGAGCCGGAGCCGGAGCCGATTTTTTTCTCCGGAGCCGGAGCCGGAGCCGGAGCCGTTTGAAATTTCCACGGCTCCGCATCCCTGGAACCAGCCCATGGGGTCAATTGCACCTATCCTTAACAATGGGATGTTTTCCTCTTTAAGGCCACTTTCTTAAGGAGATATTTTGTCCGGTTTACTTTTCCAAATGCTACATTCAATAGGTCGTTGGCAAGCTAAAAGTGTAAAGTTCCTCATAATAGGTGACATAAAGTACATAGACTATGGTAAAATGGGCGGATGAGAAAAATGAGAAATATCTCAGGCTATAGTGTGCTTTCAAGCAAAAGGCTGGAGAAAAAGGGGTCAAAAATTGAGCTCTATTAAACTACTTTTTCAGTTTAACCCTATTCCTGGCGGGCTCCGCCGGGACAAGAAACTGGCGGGGGGGGGCCGATTCGGCCCCCCCCTGAGATCTCGAGAACGAAGCAAGATAGCGACAAGCGGTAAACGGCATCGGATACGCACGGCCAAGATCTACAATTTTTACTAAGGTCATTTTCAGGTCAGGTCAAAGATGACGTCACAGGAGTCGAAAAAGTCAAAATGGCGGCACTAGATATGGAGAGAGTTTTTCTCGAATAACTTTCGAATTAGTCAAGATAGGAACAAACTAAGGGCATCATCGTGATCCTCTCGTCAATCCGCATCGAATGATATATATGTTGACCTCGAAAGGTCAAGGTCAAAGGTTGACCTCAGGTCACGTGACCTCGAGGTCATCATGTATATCATTCGATGCGTCTTGACGAGCTGAACACAATGAGACCATCCACGCGTCTGTATCTTGTTCCTGTACGGAGTTATTGGCCAAAAACCTTTGGTGACCTTTGATGACGTCACATGACCTCACAGCTGCCCAACAGCAAAACAGACCTCAAGGTAGTGAAGGTTGATCGTATATGAAGTCATGTATGGTATATGGGGCCATTCCGACCCGTTTTAGTGGTAAAAACAGGGAGTTGATTTTTCCCCCATTGACTTATAATGGGGAGGTCGCGAAATTGACCTGACCTTAGGTCACCGATATCAAAATTCCGAGATATACAAATTGCACATACTGGTACCCTAACTAAACCCTGAAGAGAAGAAATTGATCGGTCAAAAACTCTAGCTCTGGCGTGATTGCAAACTTTTCTGAGGTAGCGTCACCAAACCGCCTCTGGTGACCTGACCTGAGGTCAGATCAACTCAAAATTTTCAGACATGTTGCGTAGAAGCCATTTAGGAAAAGTCAGAAAATTTGAGCTTCCTAGCTCAACGCGTTTGGGAGATATAACCAAAAAACCTCAGGGGGGGGCTCCTGAGGCCCCCCCCCGCCAGGAATAGGGTTAAAAGCTCATTTCAAAGGTGGACTATTTCCTTTAATGTTTACAGCTCCTGAACAATAACCATTGCAAAGGTCACCGGGGTCCATTGAAACGGCCTGTGGCCCTGTTTCAACTGACCCTCAGAGAAGCGTTTCAATTGACCCCATCCGCTCCCGCCATCTCGCACGCGCCGTAAAGCACATGTCAAACGAGCTGGAGGGACGGCATCATGCTGAATGAAGGGCCAAATAAGGTGTTATTCCGGAGCCAGAGTTCTTCTTTCAGCAAACAAAGGTATATGAGATATCACAAAATATTCATAAGAACGATTGCTCCCAAACGCCCCTCAAAAACACAAAAACAAGTGTCAAATCAAAATTACCGTCCGTTTGCCGCCCAAACGCCGTTGACAAAGGAAGTGGTTGAGCGCGGATGCGCACTGGTGTCGGCAACGCCATATGTTGCATATTGTTGAAAATAAAGCCATGTTTCATCTGACCCCGTGTTTCAACTGGCCCCGCTCTCCCCTAATCCGATGGTGACGTGGGCTCATTTTCAACCAGAACACTGAAACGTACTCAACTAATTGAAGCCATGAGCTGTCGGCTCAGTGCCCGTGGGCTTTCCCAGCAATCAGGTTTCGAGCTGAAGCTCATTAGACAATATGGCCTGACTCAGTGCCCGACTATATAGTCTCAGATTGCACTGCCCATTGCATCGTTCAGCCTTCAGCAAGCCACGTCACACGACGGTCCTTTCCACGTTCATCACCAAATCACACAGCTGATAGAGTAGTTTATTTTCGAAACGGGAAGCATAAAACATGACATAAGACAAAAGTTGAAGATACCTCGGGAACCCAGCCCCCAACCACCAGTCCCGCGGAGTCCTGGGGCGTCCGCACTGGCATCTGCGCACGTGCGGATTGGGACGGCCTGGTAGACTTGGCCTGGATAGCCCGTCGGACCCCGCCGCGAGCGGCCTAGCCACCATCTATATCTACGGCTGTACAAGCGATAAACCAAAGAACAAACTTTATAAATCGCAACACATCGGGAATAGCCATCATTGGAATATGATCTGGAACAAAACATAACTCAATCCTGTTGGTAGTTTACCAACAAGTCGTATCTTTTTCTCCCCGTTTCGTTTTTGTTTCGGGTTTATTTTTTTATTGTCGGCATTTTTGATCAACTTTTATTGTAGGCTTTTTGTCTCTGCAGTAGAGAGATGTATACATTTTTGTATAAAAGTTTTTTGTTTTCACCTGGTTGGCGCGCGGCCGGTCGGTGCGATCGCGGCCCGCGCGCCGTCCGGCGGAGTCGTCTGACCCTCGCCGGACCCGGCCACAGATGGAGGCGTGGCGGGGCGGACCGCCGGGGGTGCCCGGCAGCCCGCCCGATCGTATACAAATAAAACCGCACCGCGGCGCGGCGGCGGCACCGGCGGCCACCGACCGGCCGCCGCCGGCGTCCCGCCGCGCGCTCCGGTACAACTTTCTGTTTTACGCTTTTTTTGTTGGCTTTCTTTGTGTCACTTTTATGTGTCTACCACTACTGTGGTTGTGTGTGTGTGTGTTCCTCTGTGTGTGTGTCCGTGTGTCGAAGTTCTGTGGCGGAGGAGGTCGGAGCGCTGGCGTCGCGCCCATGGTATCGCAGTGTAGCTCCGAACACGTCTCCGCCGGCCGGCCGGCCGCCGCCTACTCCTTCTTGGCGGGGGCAGCGGCCGGCGCGGCGGCGGCGCCGCTGGCGGCCGCGGCCGGGGTAGCCTTGGCCTGGTGGGCCTGCAGCACGGCCACAGCCTCGTCCACCTTGCCCTTGAGCGACTCGTGGTGCTCCAGCATGTGCACCAGCTCAGAGTTGTCGATCTCCAGCAGCATACCGGTGATCTTACCGGCCAGCTCCGGGTACATGTGCTGCGAACAGGGACAAAGCAGTGTCACAGGGAGGACGGGCAGCGCGACTGACGGCTGAAACACGCTACCTAACGAATCCAGCTTAGCTGCTGCTGGTAATGTCAGCAACCGTCAACCAAACGCTCAAAACTTGATGACTGCTGCTAATCGATGCTCCCTAACACCAAACAGTCGTGATTTCGAGCAAAGTAAAAACAACCTATGCAGTGCTACAGCCCAGACTGGTCAGGAGATCCTTGCTACGCAATACAGACAGCCCTATACGCACCTGGATCATGGGGAAGAGACGCTCTCCGAGCATCTGTTTCTGCTCCTGCTCCGGGGCGGCGGCCAGCATACTGGCCGTCAGCGGCTCCTGGCCCTGGACGCGCACGGCCGGCTGCTGCTGCATGGCCAGCGCCTGCGCGGCGCCCGGCATCAGCGGCGCCTGGCCGCTCACACCGGCCGCAGACAGCTGCTGCAGGTTGCGCATGTTGGCCGTGTACTTGTAGGCGGGCCGCGGCTGCTGGCCGGCGGCGCCCGGCTGCGGCGCCATCGGGCGCGGCTGCATGCCGGCTGGCAGCAGCGCCTGCTGCGCCATCGGCCGCGTCTGGCCCGCCTGCATGCCGCGCATGCCGCCGGCCGGCGCCTGGCCGCCGGCGGCGCGCTGCGCCTGGCCGCGGAACGGCGCCGGCATGCCTCCGGCCGCCTGTCCGCCGAGTCGCATCTGTCCGCCGGCCGGCTGCTGCCAGCGCGGCCCGGGCCGCATCTGGTGCGCCATCTGCGCCGGCGGGTAGAACCGCTGCGCCGCCTGCGGCATCGTCGGCACGAAGTAGCCGCCGGCGCCCGCCTGGAACATCGGGTTCACGCCCGGCATCCGCATCGACGTCATGCGCTGCATGTACTGGCTGGCTAGGTGGGCCTTGCGGTCCTCCTTGCGCTGGGCGAGCGCCACGTACAGCGGCTTGGAGGACACGATGCGGCCGTTCATCTCAGTGACGGCCTTGGTGGCCTCCTCGGGCGACGAGAAGCACACGAAGCCGAAGCCGCGGCTGCGTCCGTCCTCCATCATGACGCGCGCGCTGGTGATGGTACCAAACTGGGCGAACTCGCGGCGCAGACGCTCGTCGTCAATGCCGTCGTCCAGGTTCTTGACGTACAGGTTGACGCCCTGGTAGCGGTTCATGCGCTCCAGCTTGATCTGCTCGAACTTGCGCTTGAGCTCGTGCTGGCGCTCGGCCTTCTTCTGGGCGCGGCCGACGTAGATGGTCTTGCCGTTGATCTCCTTGCCGTTCATTTCGTTGACGGCCTTCTCGGCCGCCTCCGGGTCCTCGAAGCTGACGAAGCCGAAGCCTATGGAACGAGAAAACATGCCATTGGTTACTGCCTGATCTCAGTTCATTGTAAGGTAAACATGCATTGCGAAATGCGAGGTAACATATACGCTCAATTATTTGCGAGGTCTTTGCACATAGACGTCCAGAAGCAAGCGTATAGCGCCCTCCGCGACAGTTATGCCTTTGTGCAACAGCTGTATCAACAGATCTGTGAAAGCTACACTAATAAATACAAACGCAAGAGCGACTAACAATGTCAGCGTGCTCTACTCACCCTTGGCCTTGCCGTCCTCGCCAGAGGCCACCTTGTGGCTGGAGATGGTGCCGAACGGCTCGAACATTTCCAGCAGCTTGGTGTCGTCCAGGTCCTCGCCGAAGTTCTTGACGTAGACGTTGGTGAAGCGCTTGGCCTTCTCGCCCAGCTCCTTCTCACGCTCCTTGCGCGGCACGAACTTGCCGACGAACACCTTCTTGTCGTTGAGCAGCATGCCGTTCACCTTCTCGATGGCGTCGTTGGCCGCCTTCTCGGTCTCGAAATGGACGAAGCCGTAGCCCTTGGAGACGCCGTTCTCGTCGGTGGCCACGCGGCAGCTCATGATGTTGCCGAAGGCCGAGAACGTGTCGTACATGGCCTTGTTGTCGATCGACTTGTCCAGCGACTTGATGAAGATGTTGCCGACGCCGGAGCGGCGCAGCGACGGGTCGCGCTGGGACCACATGATGCGGATCGGACGACCCTTCACCACGTCGAAATTCATCGTGTCCAGGGCGCGCTCAGCTGAGAACAGAAGAAAACAGGCAAGCTCGTCAGACAAAGTCAACAAAGTCGATTGATGCCGGTATAGAACATAGCGCGATGGATGATAAAAAATAATCTCAATTCAAGGAAACCATCTGCACCAAGAGTTTGATATCCAATCTAGTCTGATATTGGTAGGTACGAGTGTAAGCTGTAGGAACAATAAAACCACGCCAGAAGCCGGTTCAAATCTAAAAAAAAAACGTCCAGCCATCCCGATCTATCAGGCTCTGTTAGCACGACCAAGGGTCCGACCTGGTCCGACCGACCTGAGTAATTGAGCTCAACGCCAGAAGAGCAGGCTCCAAATTCTCATCACATAAACAGCCGCCCATTGCATGATGAAAAATGAAGCCTGATATAAACATGAACTAGTTCGTAGTTCGTTTTGTCCGCAACAGTGAAGTCACATGTGTAGTTGCACGGTAAAATGTTAGTTGCACGTCCCAGATTTATATAGGTACGTCCTGTGCTTAGCACTGGTACATAAAAAACACATCTTTCGGTTTTGTTTTTAGGCCTGGAAAAGATTTTGTGCTAACACCAAGAACACGAGTCATTAATGATTTATAACAAGCTGCATTCATCAATGAAGCGAAACCCTTTCAGGCAAATTTTGCCGAGCGGATGCTCACTATTGACTCAAGTCAGTCATGTGCATGGCACAATGTGCATTGTCCATGCTCCATATCAGACGCGACGAACAGCGTGGTAAATCTTGCAGCGTGCTGAAGATTTAGTACCAAATCCGCTTCACATTACTTTCAGAGCAAACGCGCAAGACGTTAGAGTCACCACTCGAAAATTCAGTTAATTTCGATAAATCGTACCAGACGCCGGTGTCATAGCATTCCCTTCCCAAATGCAATCCCTTCGGATTGCATTTGGCCCATTATGATCTATGGTAGAAACCTTTCATATTGTGGCGCCGTACTTCACGTATGTGCATGACTTTCCCATTATAAGGCGTCTAACTTAATATACCGCGTCTAATGACCAGGGCCCAAACGTGACTCATTCTAAGCGTAAGTCACGCCGATCACCCCTCCCCACCCCAACCCCACTCCATCACAGGTGCCGGCGGCTGTCCCCACGCGGGGCCCCAGCTGTGGCCGCACCGGGCCTCTCGCCGCGCCGTGCGCCGGGAACTCGGTGGCACCGGTCAGCCCGGTTAGAAAGTCGCGGTGGAACCGGCCCGGCCCGGTCGGAGAAAGCGCTGTGGCCTGTGAACGGGCCGCCGTCACGGGCCGCGGGCCCGGCCAGATCGCCCGGCGGCCGGCCGGCCAACTGCGCCGCAGCCGTCACGGCCGGGACGGCAGGGCAGTGGCCAGAGGCAGGCGATCGAGCTGAACGGGACAGCTGTCCGTCTGTTTATGCACCTGGACAAGAACGATAATAAATTTGTGCGTAAACTATGAACGCAACTTTTTGCGCTAACTTGATATTCTATCCCTTCCAAAAGGCCAATATTCGACTCTTGAATCAAAAAGCTGCACATGCCAGCAGCCATATGAACTGAACTTCGTCACACTAAGCAAAACACCCGAGCATTATCACTGGCTCCGACGCTCGGGGGCCCAGGTATTGTGGTGAAATGCTGAACACTCCATCCATGGTAGGATTATGCAAGACGTTACCAGGCAGTGCCACGAAGGTGGTGCAAGCTGCGGGCCACGTTCTCTCCCAGCGGGTCGACCGGTGACGAAATTGGAGCGCGACGAAACGTTAGATAGACCGCGTGCACAAACCACAGCTTGGCAGACCTTTAGCTAAATAAAAACCTGACATACCGGAAGTTCATTACACTGAAATTAATAGATTTTAGGAAAACTCAGTGTTAGTCAGCCATATATTTCTTAATTCCTTCTTAACATTTTTTTAAATTTAATTCTAGAGGTATGCCCCATTGATAATCTTTTAACACACATACGCCTCTAAGAGAAACCCTATATGGAACTATCATTAATCAGAACATTGCACACCTTCCTATGTATTAATGCTAAATGATCACAAATCTGTCCCTCTGGTGACCTGCTTGCAGCAAATGAAGGGTGAAGTGATTTTTTTTAGAAAATGTTCATCCATTCACTTTTCAAGGCTTAGAATCATATAAACTAGGTAAGTGCTGAGTGCTACCTCTGCAGCATTGTGATGTGCCAGGCCAGCATCAAGCTAGTATGCCAATGTGCCATAATATTCTGCCAGCAATCACATGTTTTGGAAACACTCACCACTGCAGCAGCTGTTTTTAGGATTAATGTGCATGAGTAATGACCTGATATAAAAAAGCAACTCAAGCAAGAACCAGCAAGAACATAATGAGGGGGAGCTGAAAAATTCAGGGAGAGATACATTTCATTTTCCTTTGAAAGTATTTGGCTCCATTGGGAGCCTTAGGCCAAGAAGGCATACTTTTGTTGAGTGGGCAGTAATGGAGTGAACAATAAGAGCAGGGAACATCATTGAGAACCAGCCAGGAAGCATACAATTGTGACTTATCCTCTACCAGGTTACCAAACTCCTCAGTGGAATGGATCTGCCTAACAATCTCAACCAGACTTACTGCAGTAAATAGCAATATTGCATTCACACGTGTTTATATGTAAACATTTGGGTACTAAGTGAGCTGTGAAGTGTTAAGTGAGTCTTGAATTGATTGATTACCACATTGCCAAGTCCATAGCCACATATAGAAACATTTCACAGCTCTGGACCCAATCATTATCAATATACCTACCCATCATGCCTACCTATTCTTTTGCAAATATGCCTTACAATGCAATGCCTATTTTGAATTTGGAATACCACTTGAGCCTAAAGCACTTAGATTTCTGCAAAATTATTTGCTTTATTTCATGCAAATACAGAATTTGTGATGCTCCTTCAGCTTTTAAGTGCAAAAACAAATAGGCATATTCTTCTTTATTGCCATGACAGCAAAGAAGGGATTTTTTTTTTGAAGATAAGGTTGTTGATAAATAACAAGGCAGCACATTACTCACAAAAGAAATTTTTGGCAAAGGATGAAGCAATAACTAATGGAAGCCAGCAGCATTTGGCATTGAATTATATCAATTGTATTGCTGCTTAGGGCCTCCTCAACTTGTTATTTAATTAAGCACCAAAGCCCAATTTTTAGGTTGCTCCTGGAAAAACCATTGAAAATAGTAGGTAATTTTTCACCTGCACTCTTGCCTCCTCACAAAACATCATTACAAGCAGCCCTACAAATTAAGCCAACAATTTAAACAGCACTGAAACAAACAGACAGCCATTGTTTCAGCCTAAATTCAGCATGGTAAAGTGACAGTTTTATGACACATTGTGACAAATGTGCTTATTGATATAGCCACATAATAGCAATGCAGAGCAGTATCCGCATAAGCCACAATAAGCAGCATTATTCCAAATCCATAAAAAGAACAGTTTGACTTACCGTCAGCCGACTGCTGGAAGTTCACGTAGGCGTAGCCGAGGGAACGACGGGTGATCATGTCCCTGCAAACTCGGATGGACAGGACAGGGCCAGCAGTCGAGAACTTCTCAAAGAGCATGGCTTCAGTTACGTCCGGATGGAGATCCCCGACGTACAGGGACGCCATGGGATAGTTTGGGCCGGCCGAATTCATGGTTTGATGACTTGGTTCGGAGCTACACCACAATTATGTTTAAGGGTTTTATATTTTCTGATTTTTTTTGTATTTTTTAGCACAATATGGGTAGGCGAAGTGCGCGAGAACACACGTCCCGCGCCACAGACGCCTTCGACACACAGAGGAACAAAATGAAGGAGAGAGCTCGGACTTAGGGCTTCCATATCCAGCAGCGGTGTAATCTGGTAGCATTTGGCCTAAGACCTTGGCGGTTTTCACCATGCTTTTATATTTTAGAAATGCAACTTTTGATTAAGTTCCCAACATTTTGCATTTGTTATTTCTCATTGTTTGAAATTTCTTAGATTTGGATCTATTTTGTGAATAAAATGGCAGAACACTTTTTGTCAATTAGTATTTTTCAACGGAAAGCGGGTTTGACACTATAAAACTTCGAGGTCTAACTTTAGCCTAGTTTCAAGGTTTTAATTGATTGTAATGGTATCTTAGAGCAATGACAATGTTTAAATATTTCAACGAAGCTTGATTGCACAAAATTATGCTAATGAAAGTGATTATAATCAGACACCGTCTCCTGTTCATCAGGCTTGGCGCACCCTTGGCCTTTTCAGTGGTGCGCTATCGCCCCCCTGAAGGGCCTCCTCCCTCTTCCGACACGTGGTGCTCCGGGCTCCGGCGGCATGTGGCGCGCAAGGCCGTATGTGGCGCGTAGATTGTGACCCGCGGGTCGGACTCATACGTCAAAGGGCGAGTTCAAGGGGGTCCCCGGCGAAGTCTGTCGGGCGCAATGCAGGACCGGCAAGGGGCATTTGGGGGAGGGATGAGCACCCGTGACCCATTCGGACACAGTTATAACCGATGACTCACAAGTCACACTACTCGTGTGACATGGGGATTTCAGTCCACGGTCCCAAGGCGAGGCGACGAACTCCTGGCGCCCTTCCCATCCAATCCGAAAAGCGACACTGGTCGCACAGGTCGTACCGGCGATCCCGGGTTGCGTCATACTGCTGTCTCTCCCGATCAGGCGGAACAATAAAGAATTACGCAGTTATTCGACAACTGAACACGTTTATTTCCTCACTCCACGGAACAAATGGGCATTTCAATCACTAGCCGCCAAATTACGAGATCAATCGTCCGGTCATGGGTACGAAAGCTAGCTCTTTGCGTGCTGTGCAAGCAGTATCCAAGCCTTATCCACCGCCACCGCACTCGGCTCAGCCGGACTCTCCAGATGACGTCACCAGGAAAGCCATGACGTCACTGACTCGTTTCCATTGGCGGTGAGTCTGAAAAGGCAGCGAGAAAAGGTGAAGGTCACACACAGTTCAGGTGGCGCTTTAAAACCTTCGGAACCCGGCCAGCCCGGCAGGCCCGCTTCTCTCCGGAGAAGGGCCTTGCCGGGCTGGGGTGGCCAAGGGGATGGCCGGCCATCCCGCGACCGGGCGGGGTGGTAAGGAGCAGAGGTGGAGATATCGGGGGGGGGGGGGGTCGGGGATCGGGGGGGGGTCAGGATTCCCCCTGAAAACGAATTACTGCTAAGTAAGTCAATGGTACTGCATCCAGCCCGCCTCAATCTGCCCGGCCTGGACCCCCCTGACATTTTGACAGATCTCCACCCCTGGTAAGGAGGGGGGGGGGGGGCGTACGACGACCTTTCATCTGCCACTAACATCCATGGTCCCTACAGCCTACAGGCTACGATTTTTTTTTTCATTTCATCCGGCGTCCACCTACCTACACACAAACCCGCCACCTCTCCCATCCCCACCCCTCCCCAGCCATCCCTTCCGTTTACCTACCGTCATACACATTGTCTTCATCCAGCCAGTGAGGGTTGCACTCGTCGGAACAGGCCTCGGCAGCCAGCAGGTCCACCGCGTTCGGGGCGGTCAGCCAGTCGTCTGTCCCGTCGGCCGCAGAGCCGCCGTGCTCCAGGCCGTGCTCCGAGCCGTGCTGTCGGTCGAACCGCCCGCCGTAGACCGGGTGATGACGCGATCCATAGTCCCCGTCTGACTCGTCATCGTACGGTGGCCGTGTGTGGCACTCTGTGCCAAACGGGGGAACGTCGGGATGGAGCCCGGGCCGCCGATGACGGCTACAGGGAACGGTGGGCTCTCGTCGGAGGACGTCGGAAGGGAAGGCCGCTGTGGGCGGCGAAGGCGGCCGAGGCAACGACAGGAAGCCCGGGCCGGTTAGGTCTTGGTTGTTCATAGGTGCCATACCATCTACGCAGAAGTCACTGTCGAGGAAAGGGTACAGGATTGATAAGATTTGATGCTAAAGTCACTGAGAAATGCTGATTGCTGAATGAATATAAATATTCGCACAATTTAGCGGCAATGTAAAATCGTAAACAACCAATGTTAACCCAAACATAGGAATATTTATTCAGATAATCCAGAGAACAAATAGACAGAAAAACAACAGCCCACATACGGTGAGTTCAGTTCATAATCTGATGTAAAGCTACTGACAGACTTATCAGGAAACGTGACCGTCTGTCACCGTTCTCAGTGCTGACGGACACCACGCAGGCCGTCCGGCTGCTACCCACCCCGGTGTCGCTGTCGTCTGTTTCGGCTGTTGTAGGTGGCGCTGCAGGGCTGCCAGGACCCTGACCGGCAGCTCTGGCATGATCTGAACGAGCCGTCCGAGCGGAGCAGCGCGCAGCTGCTGCAGCCCTCCGGCCCGCCGGAGCAGGAGGCCCGCAGAGACGGCGTTACACGCCGGCAGCTGCAGCAGAAGCCACTCGTCCTCTGTGCACTGGGCGTCGGCGGAGGGCTGGAAGTCGTCTGACCGTCCGTCACCCGCCGATCCCGCCTGGCGGACAGATAAGGGCGGCTGGATGTAGGTACTTTCATATTGATAACGGAGGGGGACACGACGTGCTCATAACTCAGCCCGCGGGTGGTTACAACAAAAGGGCTTCAGCACAACACATGATGTACATAAGTCAGTTCACAGTTGATATTACTTTGGAAATTATTACACGGATTCGTTCTCCATTTGCGATTTCTACTTGCTCGTTAAAGCTATGACTGTCGATGAAAAGCAGAATAAATACATTCCTCTGCAGACTGCAGTCTGCAGCCATGAAATGGAACCTTCCTTTCCACAATCCACGACATTTTACATGTGCATACTACATAGGCAGCAATTTGGTCGATATATTGTTGGGGAATGTCACGATAATCTCCAAAAATTCCGATTTACCGGGGCAGGTATACTCGGCATATCTAAAACGATTTCGTTCCTGGCTAGCCAACTGTCATTTTATATAACTATTCTATTTTTACCTAACTATAAGAGGCGCATTTCTGAAGTCTCTCCTTGACCCACAGAGATACTTGTTGGGATATCCCACACAAATCCCATCTAAGAAGAGAAATGTCAGGACGCTCCGGTTGCCCTCGGGATGTCCCTACCGGCAGCGCGGGGAAGGATGGGATATTCGGGACGCCTTACGCCCGTACAGTGTCACATTTCCAGATACCGCCCCAATCTCAATCGAGGGTTGCACTGTGTGCAGAAATCCCGGGTGGGATGTGTGCACTGTGTGCAGAAATCCCGGGTGGGATCGAGTGGGACTATCTGGCTGGGCAAAAAGGTCGTTTATCGGTTTTGTCCTTATCATAAACATTCATAAGGAATCCGAAAGAAACACGAATGCCAGCTACGGTCGATCGACCGACAGCAACAACAACGGCGTATTAGCACTCGCGAATTGATACAGCGCAATTAAAAGTGGCTAATCAAAAGACTTCTTCGTGATAGGTTGCGCTAATGGAATACAAAGAAATTTTTTTGAAAATGCATGGATCTTTGTGTTGGGGATGGGATAGCTACGAATGGTTGCGACGGTTCAACAGCCAATTCAGGGTTGTGAGCAACGGTAAATGTTCGTCATCGCGGGCCCCACTCACAGTGATTGACATACCAGAACTGAAATGGCTCAGTTTTTATTGCCGTATATGAAATATGAATAGCATGCCATTTGAGCCTGAAATAAAGTACAAAAGGTTAAGCATGTAGTGACATTCCATGTACTCAGTACTCAGAGCTCGTACTCAGAGCAACTATGCTTTATTAAAAGTTATTGTCACGCTAATAAAGAACCCGCGCCAGAATGTCGCCGCCCATCCGATAACTGTCACAAACAAACACATGAACAGTACATAATGTGGCGGCCCGTGTTTGCATTTATCGACAACAAACAGAACTGAACAAACGATTAAACTACACAGTAAGCTTGTGGCATAGTCCCATTCATCAACGAAATTGATAGGGTGCATAGGTCCAGGCTGAGTGTGCCATAATAATAGTGGAACTACGCACAATCACTTATCACAATGTCGACTCGCAGACCACACAGTACCCTCTCTCTTTCTTCACCATATTCTCCCTCTTCAGCCTCAGCATACTGCCTCGAAAAAGTAAAACGCCTCTGCTCAAAGTCCTAAACCTCCTGCCTCCCAGAAAACCCTCTCGTGTTCCCCTCCTCTCTCCCTCCCATCCTTGCCTCTCTCCCTCCCCGCCCGTCTCACCGTCTCGCTGGTCTGCTGCACGATATCCAGGACGATGTGCACCACGCTGTCCTGATCGGCACGCACCAGGCGCAGCGTATACTCGGGAAGGTGAGCGGCGGAGGCCAGCAGGGCCCGCAGCCGACCCACCACCGCCTCCTCCCGCCTGCCGAGATAGAGGCATAGAGACTTAGAGACACAGAGACTTAGAGACACAGAGACTTAGAGACACAGACACTTAGAGACACAGAGACTTAGAGACACAGAGACTTAGAGACACAGAGACTTAGAGACAGAGACTTAGAGACACAGAGACTTAGAGACACAGAGACTTAGAGACACAGAGACTTAGAGACACAGAGACTTGGAGACACAGAGACTTAGAGACACAGAGACTTCGATACACAGAGACTTAGAGACACAGAGACTTAGAGACACAGAGACTTAGAGACACAAAGCAGAGACTTAGAGACACAGAGACTTCGATACACAGAGACTTAGAGACACAGAGACTTAGAGACACAGAGACTTAGAGACATAAAGACTTAGAGACACAGAGACTTAGAGACATAAAGACTTAGAGACACAGAGACTTAGAGACTCAGAGACTTAGACACAGAGACTTAGAGACACAGAGACTTAGAGACACAGAGACTTAGAGACACAGAGACTTAGAGACAAGAGACTTAGAGACCAGAGACTTAGAGACACAGAGACTTAGAGACACAGAGACTTAGAGACATAAAGACTTAGAGACACAGAGACTTAGAGACACAGAGACTTAGAGACATAAAGACTTAGAGACTTAGACACACAGAGACTTAGAGACACAGATACTTAGAGACACAGAGACTTAGAGACACAGAGACTTAGAGACATAAAGACTTCGCGACATGGAGACATAGACCTAGAGACAAATAGAGAAGCCTGCGGAGACATCAGAGAAAACCATAGACGGCAGGGAGACACTGACGGTTAGTGGTGAGTCTCTGAGTCAGACGCAGACAGAAACAGGACGGACAGAGGCGGTACGAGCACAGACGAAGAGAACCGGCGAGTCTCTGAGTCAGACGCAGACAGAAACAGGACGGACAGAGGCGGCATGACCAGCGCTTAGTCCGGAATCGAAGTCAGAACAGGACTCTCAGCCATCTTCTGGATCTCGTACCTAAGTGTATGGTGCGCGCTGTGGAGGTTAGTTGAGTGGTGGGCAGTTGGCATTGCGAGCAAAAAGGCGATTAGAGGACCCCGGAATATTGCAATGTAGTTCATTTATTTGACATGAGCATTGGCATGTCTACTGCAATGAAAAACGTCAAAATGTAACTAGTTATGCTAGTCGAAGCTCCCTTTTAACCAGACAACGTAGTTCCAATCTGCAAAATGGCGATGTTCGGTCAAGAATAACCCTGCCTGTGCCATATGTATACATGTACTATCCAGCGCGTTTCGCTTCACTGAAGGCTATATCAGAACTGCGTCACGATGCAGCTGATAAGGAGCCGGGGCCGGTGAACACGGGCCACAGTCTGGCCACAATGCGCTGTCGTGCCACCATGATCAGGCAAGCCGTGAGTGAATTACAACGAACGCTGGTAGGTGATCACCATAAACACCATCAACATTCGCAGCTGTTTATTAGGCTCATGCGACTCTCAAATCGAGGACACATATGAAAGAGTTTGCACAAAGCGTTTCGCTTAAAAAGTTAAGCCGAGGCACCGTTGCACGCACTTAACGAAAATATGCCACTTTTAACATGGGGCTTGAACTGGAATAGCAGTTATGTAGCTTGAGCTGAGACTAGCACAAATCGGGAGCTTTTACGGCCCAACGATCACCTTAAGTAGATATTCCATTCTCGTTCCGAAAAGATTGCCTTGTGCAAGCATGTTTCACTTGTAGAAGAATGTCAAGAAGCCAGCCAATTGGTTTGCCTGAAGTCTTTTTTGCCCCGCAACCCAATATGCCATTTGCGCCGGTGTAAACGGAGCGCCGTCGGAACAGGGGATTTGGGTCGATATGATGGCTTCATTCGGTTGCCAGTCTTTGCCCTGGCGCTTCGGAGTTGGATGGTTTCGGACTGCCAAGTCCGGCTCAAATCCGGCCCACTGCCACGGCTCAAGTCCGGCTCCCTAAAAAAAATACATTTCAACTCATAAGGCTGTACTCACGGCTTCTATGCCTTTATCATTTTCCGCGGTAAAAAGTGACTGCATCCGAAAAAAAATGCTTACGATTACCATTTAATCGCCGCATTGAAGCATGCCCTCATTTCCAGAAGTTCATATTTAGTGCACGCAGTGCATCGAGTCGCCATGCAGTGATGGTTAACTGAATATTTGATACCATGCGCGGTAACGACCGTGGCGGCGGGGCAGGGCGGGTCAGGCCGCACGGCTGCGCCCATTCCACCGGTAATTAACCCACCGGTAACGCTGCCTGGCAGCGGTCCGCACTGAAAGCCACGGCGCCGCGGCTGTCGTGGGGCACACACGACTTACCGGCACCGGTTAATCACCGACATTCACGCAGCGGGTGCACCGCCGACAAATGCCCCGGGGCACGCGGTCGGCCGGCCGGCCCGTGTCTCGCGGGCGGTCAACACGGGTCAGGGCGGTCAATAGTAGCGGGTCAACCACGGGTCAACAGAGGTCGCACGAGCGGTAGCAGCGGGTCAGCCGGTCGATATTAGCGGTCAACGCGGGTTAGATAGATGGTCGATAGTAGCGGGTTAACACGAGGTCAGACGATCGATTTAAGGTCAGTTCACGTCAGACTCAGTTTTAGCGGGCCATCAGAGACCAAACGGCGATATTAGCGGATCGCACGAGTCAGTCAGTCAAAACTAAGAAAAATATACGCTAGGCAACGTCCCCAAAGGGAGAGTGAGGATTAACTGGGCCAGCTGAGTGCGTGAAGTCTGACAACCGTGCTGTGCTTGTCACTGACATCTAACCCGGAGTCGGCGTCTCAAACCGATGACAATGACAAATATATCACTGACCTAGTGTCAGTGCCAATGTCACTGACTGGTGTCGGTATCGGCGGCGGCGGCGGCGCGGCGGCGGCCCACCACCCCAGCCAGCAGAGCGCCGCCTGTTGCTGCAGAGCGCGCACCTCCGCCGCCAGCCGCTGGCCGTCCGAGGGGGACGCCAGGTCGGCCAGGGAGCGCACCAGCAGACAGGAGTCGGCGGCCAGCACCAGATCGGGGAACGGGCCGGCAGAGAGCCCGACCAGCCGGCTGGGACGCAGCATCCCCCGGGTCAGAGCTGATGTCGACTCGGACCGGGTCAGATGAGGGGCATAGTGCTGCGCCACCCGATTACATCTCTGGATATGGGGCCTTCCCTTCCACCACCTGTAGTGTCTGGGTACCTCCCTTTCCACCTGGAATCCCTGGATCCCTTGCCTGCTCTACTATAGTCTCTGAATCCCTCTCCTTTCTACCTGTAATCCATGGATTCCTTCCATATCCTGTAGTCTCTAGATCCCTCCCCTACCCACCTGTAATCTCTGACGTGGGCGGTGACAGTGTGACCGGAGAGCTCCTCCAGACGCCGCAGACCCCAGCGTTCGGCA
Organism: Amphibalanus amphitrite; assembly: GCF_019059575.1. NCBI lineage: Eukaryota > Metazoa > Arthropoda > Thecostraca > Balanomorpha > Balanidae > Amphibalanus > Amphibalanus amphitrite. The sequence goes on from NW_024882117.1 coordinate 402,277, forward strand.
GCAGAAGCACAGGCCACCACCGAGACCGGCTGGCCGGCCGGCGGGGGTCCGGGCGGCGGCGGTGCAGGGGGAGGGGAGACGAGCACTGAGGAAGGGGAGACAGTCGTGAGACGGGGTAGTAGAGGAAGCGCAGGACAGTGAGTATGGAAAGAAGCCAATGGTTGAATTTCATACAACAGCGGTGGTTTAAGGTTTCTTTGCGCGATGTAAGTATATATGTATGTACAGCTATAGCCTATATAGGTGTGTGCCTACTCGTAAGTCATGATCCTTGAGCACTATTGCCGCCGCGTCATTAATGCGTAAAAAATGTATGTATAAGTGGATGACTACAGAAGGACGTGCCGCCCTTAGAGGTTGTGCAGTGCGCACTGTTCAGTGTGCAATTTATCACGCAGGTCAAATGAGACACTCTAGTCTCTGTGCCTCCAAGGTCACCACAGCACGGCTTAACCAAGGTATATTGAATTGAGGCGCTGAACTGCATGATAAGCGACACAGTCTAGTCTACTTCAGCTAACTGATGACTTGTGGCGTTGGCGTTATGCAGTGATCCATGCATACATAACGCAAAGACATCCAACTATCAACGGACAAACAAAATATGGTCAGTACCGGCATCAGGAAATTAGCATAGATGCCATCACAATCGGCCAGACAAATAGTTATTTCTCACGGTGAATTACCAACAGTAAACCATATAAGATCGCGCTTAACAGCACTGCTATCACAAAATTACTAATATTTTGTTAACTGCGCTACAAAAACTTCAAGTTCGGCTTACCGACCATTTTACCAAACAGTCATAAATAATAGACACAGTCATGCATAATAGATGCGTGTGGACTGGAATCGTTTCCGTGACGGGGCGCCCAGTGAACGTCGCAGGCACGGTAGGTGCCGGCCGCACGTGTGGCCAACGCAAAGAGGGTATGGTAGGACGCTATAAAGCGAGGTGGAAGTGACAGGACAGAGCTAAACGTGACTAACGCTAGTTTAGAAATGACGCCGGTAGGCCACCTTAGAATGAATTGTAAAGCCCTCTGCCAACTGCGTGGTGTGGTGGGTATTCTTTTTCGACAAAACCGAGAATAACGCGGAAACTATGCTATCGGTCACCCGGAAATCGTAACAGCAAGACGCGTGAGACTCCGCACCTTGGATTGGCATTACCATATCGTATTCATTCCATCCAGTTTGGCAACAACACCCTAAAGTTCATATTCGCCCCGAAAAAAACTTTTGCATTTTGCTGCACACAAGGCATATACTTTGTTTAGTGAAATACCCAATCGAAGGAGTGGAGCCTTTATTTGCAGTGAGTTCCGACCGACTGAAAACACAGTCTGAGTTATTTCCGGTTTTGTCGAAAAAAAAAGAATACCTACCACGCAGTCTGCTGAGGGCTGTACATGAATAGAATGCGCATAGACTGCGACTGTCGACGACCAGCACCCGTGGCTGATTAATCGGGGTCCTCACGGATCCTGTGGAACATGGCAACGACAAGGCCCTATATGGCGACACGAGCAAAATAAATGGTAAAGCTCGCCATACATTTGTCGATCGCAAACGCGTTGCGTGGGAGGGTGTGCCCAAGTATAAGCGATACAACGAGCGCGGACTTATTTGTGATACGACCCGCTATGTCGGAAAATGACCAAAATAGTCCAGTGCGGCTTTTGTTCCTTTCTTCAGCCGACCAATGGTGTGAATTGCTGGATAGATTGTCACCGGTTCCCCATACATTCCGCTCATATAGAGCTATAGCATTCGTTGTATCACCTTGTTTTAGTTGCGTCACATGGTACCGGAACGCCAGACCTATCCATTGATATCATACCTTGGTCACGAATAGCACATCACCAGGCAGCGTATCAGTCATAATGTGGCGACGATGAGGGGGCCGACAAAAAGGACGAGCTATTGGAAACTGACGATTTGAAAGGAAATGGGAATGTCCCTTGTCCCTTATCGGTTCATTCGTCATGAAAACTATAGCTACGATGGCAGAATAGGGTCAAAGAATTTCTATTCACAATGGCCTGTGCTTGCTCGAATGATATACCATTACCAATGGTTACGAAGTGGAAGCATGTATTCGCAGGTCAAATCACAAAAAAATGGGTTCATCTCACTTTGACAGGACTTTTTATAAAGCATAGCAAGTAGTACAGCGTAACTTGTTTGAATCTAACTAGGTCATTCGGACAACAGACAGATATACGTCACTCGTAGCCCGTAGGCTTCGAAAAAAGCGGCAAAGACACGCAGATAGGCAAATAATGGTTGCTAACTGCACTCCTTTTCGTCATTTTACACAGCATCAGCGACCAGGCTAGAAGCGCCTATTGCTACGCCCCAGCTCCTGCTGAACGTTTCCACGACCGAAAGAACCTGCAAGTTTGTCTTGGAATCGGCAATAGCGTTGTCACCTATGGTTTCCTGCCTCCTGGAATGTCAAAGCATAACGGGTGCCGTTTCTGTACAGTGGCATACCGAATGCCGCTTTTAAACCGTCGATTTTCATGCATTAATTTGTTTTGGCGGGTTTGGCTCTTTCCGCAATAAGGTGACTACTAAAGAGTCAGAGTCAAACGATCAAATGATGAGAGGGCGTCGTGATGAGAAAAAAAAACTTAACCAATGCAAACGCACAATCAGTCACAATTAAAAACCGAAATTCGTACCAATCGGACCACTGCTGAACACAACGCTGCTGCACCACGTATACGAGTAGGTGAAGCTCTGCTTTGAAGGCCGATCTCGTATGAGGAATTTGAATAATGTTAACATTGACGATAGCTAACCACGCTTGAGGCGATAAGGACAAAACATTGTAGCTGCACAACGGCTCCTTCTCGCCGCGTGCCCTACGCCGTGCGTCTGTCCCTGTCCGAGACACCGAGCGTCTCATTCGCGTGTCTCGTTCCAGTGTTTCACCGGGTGCCTGTGTCCCTCGGCCTCCTCGCCGATTTTCTCTGCCGGGTGTCTCAGTCCTCCCCCTCCCTGCTGTATCCTCAGTGTCTCACCGTGTCTCTCCGGGTGTCTCAGCGCCTCCCAGTCGGGCCTCACGGGCAGACAGCGGACAGCCACTGAGGAGGCACGGCACCGCTGTACCAGTGGACCAGCGGCAGCGGGAGGCAGCAGCGGCACGAGCAGCGCGCAGCGGGACAGCGGCCAGCGCGTCGGCACCTCAGCGCCGCAGCTCAGCACCAGCACGGCGCGCTGACGCAGCCGGTCACAGGTCAGCAGAGGGGCCCGGTCAGGTCGGTTAAGACTCTTATATGAACATATAACACAGCGACATGTCCGCTAGAAGGTAATAAAACAACGATCAATTCAAATAAAACGGCATGTTAAAAACAGGAAACATTACTAGAATATTCTGTCCAGCTCCAGTGTAATTAAACATCACCCCACAACTTCCACCACCTTCTTATCAGCGGTAACTACAACTGTACCATGTCATCCATCACAGCTCTGCGGTTCCTGCCCGCTGCCGTGTAACCTAGCATGACCCGTGAGTTATGGGCCGCTGTGAGTAATAACCCAGCTGTGAGTTATGGGCTAATGCATGGCACACTAAAAAATGGTCCGCTCG